>NC_090984.1:54570279-55172946 GCF_041146395.1 Eulemur rufifrons
TCTCATGTACTTTCAGGAAGCTGTCAGCTAGGGTTGGAGTCATCTGAAAGCTCAGCTGGGCTAGATGTCCAAGATGGTGCGCTCACATGTCTGGTGGTTGATGCTAGCTGTCAGCTGAAAGCTTAGTTAGGCTGGGGGACCTAAACACGGCTTTGTTGTGTGGCTCCTGCTTCTCACAGCATGGAGACTGAATTCTTGGAGGAAATGTCCTAAGAGCAAACATTCCAAAAAGCAGGACGCAGAAGTTAAAAGGATACTTGAGGGCCATGCTCAGAACTAGCATCACTTCTACTGTATTTTATTGACTTCGGCAATCACATGGCCCACTTGGATTCAAAGGGGTTGGAGAAACGAACTCTTAATGGAGGAATGACAAGGTCACAATGAAGGAGAGTGTGTGAAATAGGAAATCCTATCATGACCTTTAGAAAATCTGTATTCTGGAATCAAGGCATACTTAAAGAATACAAACAGGCATTTTGGGTATATTATTTTAGTCATGGCATAAAGTCATTTAGGCACTGAACTCTAAGTTGTAGTGACTTTGACATGTAAAGAAATTCATTATGTAATTGTGATGACAGGAAAGAGCTCTAGACTAAAATCCTCTTCCTGGCTCTGTATTTTATTAGCTATGTAGCCGTGAGATAGTAACTGGGCCTCATATCTCTGCATCTACAAAACAAAAGGTCAGAGTTGATGATCTGTAATAGCCCTTACCATTCTTAATAACTGGAAAACTATGACCTTAATGCCTATTTTGTTTACGGTGGATCAGCAAGAATGATATGGTGAATGAATTGCTCATAAATTAAAAGAACACATTGTGAGCAGGGTTGGCTTTTATGAAAATCAATAATTGACATTAAATACTGTAGAGAAAGTTATTGATGGCATTGATTGCTAGATTAGTCTTTTGGCTCTAGAGTCCTAAGAAGGCATTTTCTAATGATCTCCTACAATATACAAAATTTAAGGGTTTTTGTTCTTCTATGCATTTCACTCTAGTATGAAATCTGATAAGTAATCTCTGGTCTGCTAACAGATATGGAAGTTGATGAATTTATTTGTAATCAGAATAATCACCTCTTACTATTGATTTGTAAATCTATGTTGTCATTCATTGAGTTTCTTCAAACAGGAATAGGACATATCCAAGTCTATGACTGCAGATGGCTACATGTAAATCTCTACTTAATATTAAATGAGATAATACATATCTGTCACAAGCTAATATATGATAGCTGAATTTAACTGCACGTAAAAGAGGATCAAGCCAATTCATATCTCTTGGCTTTCATGAAAAAAATGTGAGTGTCACATAGACATTTGTCCTGTGCTCTACACAGCTGTTAGGGGACCTTGGACCTGTGGGGAATGAGATACATTCTCTACGGTGGGCAACCCAAGAAAGGATTGGAAAGCAAATATAAAATGGTCAGACATCTTCTGGGTAGAGATTGTGGAGGAGCTTAGCATAGCATATAAGCCTTGCTAGCTTTTTGCATAATGACAAGTATAAATCAGATCAACTTGCATTTTTATAAACAGCAACCACTTCCAGGACTTCTAAGGGTTTCCCAAACAAAACTCCTGAATGTCAGTCCATCTCATTCGAGTTATGGATAACTGCCCCCTCTCTGAACACTGCCTCTCATTTATCTTAAGGAAAATGACAAAACAGTTGGTACCATAGCCCAAATTCTCTACTTAAATTGTGCTGAAATACACATACAATTGGACACTATCAACCAAGCATTCACTGAATGACTATTAAATGCAAGGCACTATATTGGAGGCTATCAAAGCATGTATTCATTCATTCTTCATTGTTTTTTTTTTTTTTTTGCTTATTCAACAAATATTTTTTGAGTGTTCATTCAGTGCCAGGCTCTGTCTTCTCTGAGAGAAGTGATTGGTTATCTACGTAATAGCTATAAACCCCCTCACACACATACCCTGCCTCAGAAGCAGCCTGGTATTATTCTTAAGCCCACCAACTCTGGGGGACAGATCACCTGAGTTACAATCCTGGTGTCACTACTGACTAACTGTGTGACCTTATTTAAGTTATTTAATGTCTCTGTAAATTATAGATAATAGTGATAACCACCTCATATGCTTTTTGTGATGACTAAATGAGTTAATACACATTTCCATAACTCTTTCTATATGTTCTATAACTCTTAGAACAGTGCCTAGCACATTTTAAGTGCTATATAAGTTTAGCAATACCACTTCTGCTACTACAATGACATTACTACTGCTACACTAGTGTTATTACTAATACAAACACTACCAACAGACCCTTGATTTTGCTCAGTATTTGGCTGTATCCTTCAAAGGAGACTAAGCCCCTTCTCAGCTCAAGGTGCGTATCTACTTTGGTTGAAATGAGTCATGCACATTCCATTCCTCTCGCCCACAGTTGTTTTAGAAATGGGCATGTAATGCCATTCTGTCCAGCGAAATGTGAGGGGATGTCTGGAGTGGATTTCTGAGAAAGTTTTTCTGACTTTTAAGAAAGAACATAAAGAAGAGATGGTTTTTCTATCTTTTCACCTCTGGAAATTATTGTTGGAGGATATATGCTTAGAACAACTTCAAGATGTGGGGAGGCCATGAAAGGAAAACATTGACATTCTGAGGATGGCAGAGGGAAAAAATGGAAAGAGGATGGTTCTTTGAGCCCCTCATTGATCCCTTGAATTCAATTGACCCCAGAACATATACTAGGATTTGTTAGCTAATACAGATAACAAAGCCCTCATTGAATACACCATTTTTGTTTGTTTTCTGTTACTTGCTGCTGAGAGCCTCAAGTGAATGAATATATCACTCTTTCCCAATCATGAGGATTCATGATGTCATTGAAATTTCTCTTTTATTAATATTTAAGTAAATATGAAAAATGCATCTAAGACTTTCTAGTAAGGAAGAATGAAAGACCACTGGCAGGGGATAAGTATGCCATTTACCCTAACTCAGATGTGTGATATCGATTTTAATATGTGTAAAAATTACAATTCATGAATGGATTAACAAAATGTACATGTATACCATGGAGTACTACTCAGCTATGAAAAAGGATGGCTTAATACCTTTTTCAACAATTTGGGTGGGACTGGAGACCATAATCCTAAGTGAAGTATCTAATGGATGGAGAGACAAATATCACATGTTCTCACTATTAAATTGGAAATAACCAGTGAGCACAAATGTGCATGGAGGGTAGCAAAACTCAACAGAAATCAAGTAGGGAGGAGTGGGAAGGAGGGGATGGATGAAAACCTACCTTACAGGTACAGTGAACACTATCAGGGTGATGGGCACACTTTTAACACTGACTCAAGCATCCATGTCACCAAAAATATTTGTACACCCATAATTCTTTGAAATAAAAAAGAATTAAGATAGACAGAAGTATAAAATTGTGTGAGGTTGATTTCATTGTTCTTTCTACATAAGAACAATAAACCCTCTGGGTCACTCTCATTCTCTGCAGAAGCATGCTACATAAGGGAAAACATGGTCACAACTCCTTTTCTATAAGAGGTGAGATAGTTAATTAAGTATAATCTATTACTAGGTACTAGTAGCAAAAAATGTAAATTTGAGTCAGAGGTTCTCAGGTTTCACAAGAACTGCATAGCCTCCTTGATCTCCTTTTTCATAGATTCTAACTCAATAGAATAAAATGAAATTCTGTGAGCTATGGATGAAAAAACATCAATTTAATAATTGCCTTTCAGTATTTGAAAAACATAAAGCCAAAGATATGTGAAAATAGGTTAATGTTCTTAAATTTAAACAAATATAACTTGTTAATAGAAGATAAATATCTCAAAATAAATACCTCTTTAGTGAGATCATAATACATATTTAAATTAGTTAATACTATGTGAATAAATTAAAACATTCATTCTGGTTAACATGAGTAAAATGACTTTCATTGACTAGATTTTGGTCATCTTCAATCCAATGCCACAAATACTTCACTGATGGGAGTTTGATGTGTAAATAGTTCCAACTTGAGAAACCATCTAAATTCACAGAAGCAAGATTGCACAAAGGAAATTGTAACGCTTGCAGAAAGGAAACACACACAGAATGACAAAATCATTCTTTTCAGATCCAGGCAATGCCATTAGAAGGCCAAGGCACACTAGACTCATAAAGACATGACCATTTAAAGTTGTTTCATACCTTATGGAACTATCAGTCTGAATAATAAGATCATACATTTGAGTTAGTGTTGGGTTCTTATTCTTGAGTTCTTATCCTCTGTTACACTGACAATTTACCTATGTAAGCTGATCATCTGCCTGTTTGCCCTCAGATCCATTCCGCACCCTCTTTCTCTCTCGCTGTGTTCGTTCCAGGGAATTACTTTTCTCAATTCTCTTACTATCTATTTCTAGCTAGGTTCATCTCATAGAGGGCACTGAAAGGAATTTGGCAGGTGGACAAAAGGGAAAACCAATGTATTTCTCCTTCTTCCTCTCTCTTTGCCTCAGATGACATCTGTAACTGAAACTTGGTCTCTATTGGACAACCCATTTGTTGGACTTTCTGTGGTTCCAAATCAGGATCGATGTCCTTTCCTTACTGGTTCAAGGTACTCTCACGCAGACCTGAAGTTGTTTCAGTTTCTATGTGTGGCCCCAGAGCCAGGGAGTCCAGTAATAGTCTTTTTTTTAACCCTCAAGCCTAGGGATGATAGTGGCTTTTTGCTACTGTAATATCTTAGTAGCCTCATTATCACCTATTTGGCTTCTCAGCAGTTCCCTATATTAAAATTATTCCTGTCTGGAGTGATTGTTGTTGTCCTAATTGATACACGCTCCTGGGTTCTTATCCTGAACTATGGAAATTGTAGGCATTATTTGTGATATCCTAGACTCAATGTTCACTTCTCCCAATGATTATAACTTTCCAATCATTGATAATCACACCATCTTCACTAGTATTTCAAAAGTAACCTACATGTCCCTGATTTCATGTATTCCCCAAACAAGGTCGAAACACAGCCTCACTCTGTTATATCAATGTGTAATTAATTAGTTGTTTCATTTGACCTATGAGTAACTATGACCGACCAAGAGGGTATCAGAATTTATACAAAGCCATGTGATAATGGACTTAAAATGTAGTTTACTTAATTATATATGATTATGTTTTCATGAAAAGACTTTAAGATACAAATAATAGAGAAAACTTTTAACATGGAATGTCCCACAAGAGAAAAGCCACAGCAAAGGGCACATGAAAAGAACTATTGAAGGGCATATGAGGAGTAAAAAATTAAAGGAAATTATGCAATAGGACAGCTAGAAAGCTGGCTAAATCTAAATTTCTAACAAGTTATACAGTGCCTTACGGTTATCATTGATAGAGAAACATATTACAGAGATGGTCAAAGGAAATTCCCACGTATCAATACACAAACCATAGTATTATCACATCACTTTGACTTTTACAGATTTTCACTTAGCACATGCAAGCTCTGAATATTCTGACATGGGCGCCCCATGACAATGGAGAATTGTCACTCTGCTGTGCCTGAACATGAGTTGCCCCTGGCTTTCTATTTTCCCAACAGAGAGAGGAGTTTTCAGCACTTCAACAGACTACTTTTACCAGGGAAAGATGATATTTTATGTAATGATTTCCCTGCATTTGATTCTGTACATTTTGTTTTGTCTTTGAAACATGCCAAGAGATATATGTAAGCTGTCTGGCACTTAAGGCTTTTACAACCTGTGTGTTTCAAATTCATAGCAAAGCAATTTTAAGTATTTAGAGTAGCATCCTCTTATGCCTGCTATTTCTTTCTCTAGGCAGATGGGCTCATCAGACACTATTAGCCCTATCTATAGATGTTTAGATGTAAACCACTGCCTCAAATGGACTAGTAAAACTATTCCAAGCTGCTAATTTCCTGAAAGTAAAATATCAACAGTCTATCATGTACCATGATAGATGAAGCCCATTAGATAAAGAAAAAGTTCATTTCATGGGTTGAAAAATAATCTTTAAGAAGGTGATTAGCCTTATTTTTTCCCTCATATTTGGGAGGATCTCTTATCTTGAACTATGGAATGAGCATTAGGAGATAGCTGAGTGCTAGAACCACGGAGGCTTGAGAGAGTATGATGGTAACTTCAGGGTTTGTGTGCTAAACCAATTCTCTAACTTTAAAAGTGACAATAAGAATGAAGGGGTTTAAGATGTGTTCTGAATTTCTTGTAGGAAAATCTGCACAAAATCAGTTTCTGCTTGACAATGTGGCAATTTTAGCAACTTCTTGGGACATCTCTATTTGTACCATCATGTTTTGGTAACCAAGTTAAAAGCCTCTCCAGGCCAGAAAGATGTCACTTAAGGGGAAGAAAAGAGGAGAGAGACAGAGACACAGAGAGAGAGATCTCCACTTTCTAGAATATATTATTTTCTTTTGGAAACAAAATTTTCTGTTATCCGTAATAAAAATGTAATGGTAAAGTTCAGATATGTTCATATCAACTACAATTTCTGGCAGTCATCAAGGAAGAAACATTATAATTATAAAACAAAAACAAACAAAAAACCAATTCTCCCAGCCATTTCTGATGCAGAATGGTTTGAAGATGTACATATTGGCAGAGTCCAAAAGTCAAAATATAACTAAAATATAACTATTCTTCATATATTGTTTGATATTTTATCAGTGGTAATGTAACCTTTTTACCTATATATAGAACATAAGTAAATTATAGTGCAGGTCTTGGGACATAGCCTAGTACTATTTCATGTTTAGAAAACTGGGTTCAGATTTTATGCTTCTACTTACTAGCTATATAACTTGGAAAATATTTAATTTCTATGACTTTATCTTCTTGTCTGAACAATGGAGCTAATAACTACCTAATAAGGTAGTTTGAGTAATTAAAAGGGGTAATGTAAGGAAAGTGCTAACTCATACTTAATGCTCACTTACAATTCTTATATACCTGTCATTTCCCTTTTACTTTCCTGTTTTAATAGAGAAATCTGAATACTATGGTTCAAACCATGTTCCCTGAAACATATAATTACAAAAAGCAAAATCAAGGCTACCACTAGCCTAAAAATTAGGAATTTGGTAATTGTTCCTTCTCCTGCCATAACCATTTAGTTATTACATTACACAAAGCTTTTTTGATATTCTATGTGTCCATGACTATGATTTCTACCCCAACACTTAGGACTTCCATTAACAAATTTAGAAACAATGATGCTAATTTTAATGTTCAACCAAGGCAGTAGCAAAAAGCCAGAATTCCTATCTCTTTTATTTCCTGGAAATTGTGCTTTATACCATTCTAAAATGTCATTGTATAGGTAGTTGCCTATTCATCTATATAAGACTAACTTTGAACCTGTATACATGTATACAGCTAAATTTGTCTTTAGATCTAATCCTGCCTGACCTTGTTCTGATAGGCTGAAACCAGATGAAAAAATGATGAAGAGGCCTGACTGTAGATTTGTGGATGGTTATAACTTATTGCACCTTGGGGTGCTGGGATGCAGGTTGTTTGTACATAAAGAAAGGAATTCACCTGAAATAGTGTGCAAATGGATTGGTCAAAAATTCTAGAATCATAATATTTCAAGCCCAATAGTTCTTATTTATTTACACATCCAAAATTGTAGATTTTTTTTTGTTACTTCTAAAATTAATAAGGAAATAAGCAGAAAGATGAAAAGGGCTTCTAGAATCCTTCTATACTTTTCTGAGCTCACTAATTTAAATAGCCTAGCCTTCTCATCTGTAGGTTAGATATCCTTTTGCAGAAGTTGCATCTATCTCCTGAGGTTTAACTAAGAATTATAAGAGTTGCCATTGAGGCTTTTGACTTTGCCTATTGCCCTTTGGTTTTGTTACTGTTTTCATTATCTGAAGTTTCAAAGATAAAATTGAAAGACATGTCTCTAGAGCTTCTGATCTTGGGATTCCCACAAAATATTAGTAAACTGCTTAATCATTCCTGGGGAATAGTAATAGCACTGATGTAGTCACCATGACTAGAATCATTTAATGACAAAATATTGTAGATGCTAAGAAAATTTAAGATATCTCATCTCGAAGGAGTATTTTCATGATGATGACATTATTACAACATGAACAGTTTTGTTTTGTTTTGCTGATATATGCACGTGTGTGTACAGATGTGTTTTACTAGGGAGAATGCGTAGGTGATATGTGAGAAGAGAGTCTGCTGATAAAGGGGCCATACCTTGTACCAAATGACCAGTCTACCGGGTCCTCCCTATCTACTCCTCATACTCCAACTTAGCCAGTTGCCATGACAGACATAACTCAAGATAGTAACAGGTTTCCCGTTGGTCTTCCACTGTGATGTATTTAGAATTCATCTTCCCAGAACCCATTTAATAGCCCAAATGAAGACAAACATACATACAACCATATATAAATAAAAGGAAGGAAGTTCTACTGCTGTTTTAAAAGCAAATAAAATTAAATGCAAAGAAATTATTAAAATAATATTTTTCTAAAATAAACCTATAATGCAGGGGAATCTGAGTCAGGGCAGCTATATTAACCTTAACACCACTGTGCTGGCCTATCAGTTACACACATATGGCCCACCAGCCTACCTGCTGTTTGCTGACCCTGAGCAGGAGACACATATGTGCCACAACTGTTAGGCAGATCAGAGTTGAAGGCAGAGCCTGATCAGACTTTGTTATGGGGGAAGCGTTTCCTGAAGTACATTCACCTCTCCGGCATACATCAAGTCTTTACATTTTATAAGGCAAAATTTGAAATTTTCTGGAACACTCAGACGTGAGACCAGAAGACAATGAAGTTATTCATTACTTTTGGCACGAATCAATCTGTTCCTGTAAGAATCTTAAACTGTCATTGATCCCAAAACATTTTCAGCTTAAAAACACGTATATCTATGTAAGTCAATGTTTCTTTTTGTACTTCTGTATTCTATCCCAAAGTCAGCCACAAAAGTAAACTTTTGGCAAAAATGGTTTAAGTTCAACAAAATGCCAAATAGGATTTGCCAACAATTATTTTACATTTTAAACCTCTGCCTAATCTTAGCAAAACACAACTCATGTGTCTCTAATTCATTTATATTTAATGAGGTGAAATATTTTGTCAGTGGTCTGCTGCTCAAAAATGTCTTGAATAGGGTTCTTTTCTCCTTGTCTTCCATGTCTCTACTGATCTGGATCTAAAAGCCTTATTTTCTAACTAGTGAAGCTCAAATAGTTAAGATATTTCTTTCAGTTTAAAACCTGGTAAAACGTGCACTCTAGTTTCTCACTTTTTTATCAAAGTATTTAAGTCCTGGTCATTTGAATATAGTTTTCAAACACTTAACAAAAATCTTACTAAATTATATTATTTTCTTTTGATGTTAAAATGGAAAAAAAGAACTCTGAATATAGAAAAGCATGTCCCAGTTCGTGTCATAATAAAGATTAACTAATCACCACATTGTTCTTTTCCCTATTTGACTCTACTTGAGATAATTTAATGGAGATAACATAGTCTACTGTTTTACTGTAAGCAGTGTCCAAACCATGACATGTCTTCTCCCATATTAAATAGTGATACATATGACTGAATGTGAAAGAGTTGGCTTTTCCTGACCACCCCTCTCACCACAATCATACACATCCAGTCCCTACTTCCCATTTATGATTTTCTTTAGAAAATATTTGAACACATCTATTGCAATTCTGGAAACAAAAAAAGATGTAAGTTATGATGAAAGTCAGACATGTTGATGACAATCTGCAGCCTGATACACTTAAATATACTGTGCAACACACAAAGGAAATTTCATGAAATGAAAAACCCATAAAAGAGTTATATGAGAAGAATAACCACAGACCTACAGAGTCGGCACACTCAAGCATAGTGACAGAGGCTGTTTTCCAGAGAAGTAGTTTCCCTAACGTCCATCTTTATGTTTGATGGACTGAACCCATGTCAGAAAAAGTTTTCTCTCTAAACTGAATTTCTCATATTGTTTCTTAAATCTGTTTTGCCTCAGCAGGTCATTTTTAAACATTCAATCAACTGGATTCCAAGCTCTCCTATGGTAACATGTTGTGTACCTGATAAATGTCAAAGAGCTCTGGAAGGGTGTGGAAAAAGGAGACATTTAGAACTGCTTCATGACGGAATTGACTAGAGAGTAGAGCACAGCTTATTGGGTAATTATATGGATATTGGAGCCAGGTGGCCAAGGTTTAAACCTCACTCTGCTACATATTCTCTTTGGGTACATTGCCTAACCTCCCTGTGCCTCAATGTACCTCAAATAAAAGAGAGATTACAAATAGTAATTATTAACACTTTATGCAGCTGTTATAGAATTAGATAAGCTAATACCTGTAATGTAAATAGACCCCCCCCCCCCGAACCAGCTCATTCATTCCTACCTCTGTCTTTCCAGAGCCCACTGCCTGCTTCTTTGTCAAGACTTTCCCAGCTAAATCTTCAAAACCAGGCTACCTATCTAACTCCTCCTGGAAGAGCTCCAAGATTAATTCAATTTAATGCCAATTTCTTCTACTCAATCTTACCTCAGGACTTGAGTAGTGATTAAGCTATTTTATAGAGATTTATGGTTTTGAAATTTTTTCATCACTTTATATGTCTGATTTCTGTCTTTCCAATTAGAAAGCCAGCTCTTGAGAGCTGAACTATTTTGTATTTCTATTTTGTTTCTTGCTCCACTCTATATCTCCTTATCTTTACCACATATACACACATCTGCAATATTCAAAATAATTTCCTTAGTTCATTCATTTCTTTAAGAAGTAAATATTACCAAAAGAAAATTTTTAACTTAAAATTAAAATTTTTTCTTAATACATAATAGTTGTACATATTTATGTGGTACATGTGATATTTTGATACAAGTGTACAATGTAAAATGATCAAATCAGGGTAAAACCTCAAACATTTATCCTTTCTTTATGTTAGGAACATTCCAAATCTTCTCTTCTAGCTATTTTGAAATATACAATAAATTATTGTTAACTATAGTCACCTTATTGTGCTATCAAACACTAGAACTTATTCCTTCTAACTGTATATTTGTACTTATTAACCAATACCTGTTCATCCCCTGCTCCCATTACCCTTCCCAGCCTCTGGTAACCACCATTCTATTCACTAGTACATGAGATCAATTTTTTAGCTCCCTCATATGAGTGAGGACATGTAATATTTGTCTTTCTGAATACATATAACATAAAATTTACTATCTTAGCCATTTTTTTCAGTGTATAGTTCCATAGTGTTAAGTATATTCTCCTTGCTGTGCAATTAATTTCCATTTATCAAAACTGAAACTCTATACCCATTAACAATTCCCATTTCTTCCTTGCCCCAATCCCTGGAAACCCCCATTTTACTTTCTGTCTCTATGAGTTTAACTACTCTAGATACCTCATATAAGTGGAATCATATAGTATTTGTCTTTTTGTGACTAGCTTATTTTACTTAGTATAATGTCCTCAAGGTTTATCCATGTTGTAGCATGTGTTGGAAAATCCTTCCTTTTTAAGGCTGAATAATATTCCAATCGTAGATATATACCACATTTTGTTTATCTATTTACCATTGATAGACACTTGGGCTGTTTCTACATTTTGGCTATTGCAAACAATGCTGCAATAAACTTTGGTGTGTAAATATATCTTTGGGACTCTGCTTTCAATTCTTTTGAATTATATACTTGGAAGTGAAATTGCTAAAAAGAGTTTTAATACCTAATAAATATAGATATTTCCATTGCTATTGAAGAAATGACTGACACTTCATTAATTTCGTAATTAGTTATTGAATGCCAGGCATTGTGCTAGGCACTGAGGATGTAAAAATCAATAGGATGGGGTCCTTATCCTTAGGAAGCTCACTCATAGGACTTCAACTTCATGTTATATAAACAGTAAAGTGCATGTGAGTCCCAAGAGAAAGCAGCAAAGTTTTCATAGAAAAGATGACCTTTGAGCTGGTTCTCAGGTCATAAGTAAAAACTTGCTAGGTACAGGATAAAGGAAAGGCATCCTAGGGAAAAGAAACGGGACCAATACAAAGATGCAAGTGGTGAACAGCACAGCATGTTGGGGGAATCACGAAGTTGGCGTGGCTATAACATAGGCTGCCAGGCAGGAACTAGGTTGAGGCCAGATTTAAATCTGACTGTGAAGGACACTGGATGACAAAATAAGAGTTAAAATGTAATTCTAGACAAAGTCATTCCAAGAGGCGTCTGTTAGAAAAAAGTGCTAATATGAATTAAGATTAAGAGTGGATAGTAGGGAAGATCGGTGCCAGAGATAACAGATAAGGGGCCACTGAAAAAGTGTAGGCAAGAGATAATGAGGGCCATAATTTTGTTTAGTTATTTTTGGTAAAAATGAGTAATGAAAAAGGTGCGGAGGCAGAAAACCAAAGACTAAACCCTTGCTTTTCCCTCATTAGCTGTCACTTAACCTCTCTAAGCTGTGGGATCCTATCTATAAAATATGAACAACAATACCCAGAGGATTATGAAGATTGAGCAAAGTGATGCATATGAATGTGCTTTGTAAACTGCCACATTCTGTGCAAATGTAAAGTGATATCAATATTATCGCTATATACTCATCATCCTGATAATTTATTCAAAACACAGTGCATTATTTTAAATGTATTTCCCAACTAACAAGTTATCCTATTTTCACTAATAACACAAGGTTGAATAAATCAAACCTCATTAAACAGAAGTCAATTCTTTCCAGTCCCTTGCATTTAAAATTAATGATGTAAAATGGTGAGGTAGAAAAGAAAATAGAGCTGACTAATCATTTCTTATCTACTTGGATTCATTTTTGCCCGTGTTTTCTCCAAGTTACATGACCTTTACTATCAGTAAGGACTATCAGCAAGGACTACAAGTTCTAAAAAAGTTCTTCTTGTATAACCTTTCAGTTTTTCTCAGCCACACACACACACAGACGGAAATATAGAACATTTGTCAAGATGATTTGATATTGTGCAGATGGGCATTATATAAATGTGGATACTGTTGGGTTATTTAAAGTACTGTGGATGAAAAGGAGGACATTTTAGTTTTGAACTGACATAGACTCTAGACACAATGATGATAATAGGAGTTAGCAAGACTGTCCATTTATTCCATGCATTAGCAGCCCTGAGTTGTACATTTCCTAGCCACACCATGAGAGGAAGACATGGCAGCCCTTAAAGGTGTTTTTTCCCCCTGAGAAGAGACAGAAAGAAAATAGCAATTATTTTTGAATTTAGAATACATTTGCTAAGAATTTGACTTGGAAAAGTAAAAATGGAATTGTGAATACTCTTCCTCTCACCTGTGCGGAATCAGGAGGATAATTGTTAGAATGATTTGGAGGGAAATTTTTAACTAAGCAAAAGAGTTACATGCCAGTCAGAAAGTAAGTAATAGGTTGTTTGCCTGGACTGGGTCATGTGTCAATATTTTTGGAACATATAGTTTGAGTAAGACAGTAATCCTTGATATATAGAGTAAATTGCTTAGCATTTCAAATATCCCTTCAATTTGGGGGAGTAGGTGGTGATGAAGTTTAAAAGGTGGCATGTTGTACCTTGTATTCAGATATGGCTGCAGTGTGTAGTTCTCTGCTGAGCATTAGAATCTTGGATTGGTTTCTTTTCCTGGCTCTGACTCTGATTTAGTAGAGCTACCACCTAGGATGCATCTACTCCAAATCAAAAATTTTCCTTCTTTTTGGTTTCCCTTGCCATAACAGTATAATTTTTTCTTTCAAATACTGTAAGTCAATTGTCAATTTCTGTCTCCAAATAATAATTGGTGTTTTATATATAATTTTTACCCTCATTATTTCCAGAATGGATCTGAGTCAGAATTACAGTAACATTTTAATGTACATCTTAGTAAGCATTTTTACATATTCTGATTGCTTTTTCTTGCAGTATCTCTGACTAGCTATAAGGATATTTCCTTCCTATCTCCTGTTGTCCAGGTCTTTGGCCATGTCAAGTTGGTTTCTACAGTTAGAAGAAACTGACAACAGTGACATAAATACCTTCTCTATCAAAAAACGCCATTTGATGGACTAAATCCCAGTGAGCTAATTCAAACATTTTTCCCCAAAGTTATAAATTAAAAATTAGGCAGACCATTACAAGCCAGTACAGGTGTGCTAGTCAAGCTCAAGCAAAACCCAAAGCTCAGGTGGAGCCAGCAGGTAAAGGAGTAATAAATAAGAGACTGTGCATAAGAGCTTCTACTATAGTCAACAGGACATCTTAAACAACAACCTTACATCAAGACACACCAAGATAGATAGATAGATAGATATTGAGAAACATGAATAGACAGGTGAATGAATGGGTAAGTGATGTCAGGCACCTAGATGTGACTCAGTAGAAGGGGAAAGAAAAAAGCGTATTTTCCTTAAGTCATGTCATGCTTCTAACAGTTTCAAATACCTTAATTGGTTTCTTTATAATTTTCTATAGCAGGTAAAATCACCTGGATAATATACAGAAAAATAAGAAAGAACCTTCGTGGACACATTTTGCTTTGCTTTAAAGGGGCCAAATAGTCATCATAATAATATTCCCCTATAAGCTCCTGTGAGGCAGGTTCACTTTGTACTGGTTACTAACCTGTCTGAATCCAGTCAGACAGAACACCCACATATATAGCAAACTACATGAAGTGGGTTTATTTCTTATTAGATAACCAAAAAGGGACAAGAGAAGCCTAGGATGCAGGGTGAGCTGGTCCGCCAAGGATCAGGAAAGATGCCCAGGGCAGAGGAGTCTTGTCTGCAGGTTCCCCATTTGCATCGCAGCTGAGGGACTCTGAAAAGCAGATGACCTGGGTTTTATACTCTGGACCAACATGATTTACTGGGCTAACGTGTTGAAAAGGATACCCTGCCTCTTGGCATGGGGAGGAGCAACACTAGTACAGAGCCTGGGATGTTCTGGTCAGTCTCTCTATCTCAGGACATTGCAACTCAACACATTCTACAGTTACCCTGAGAACTACAAGCAAAAAGAGAGAAAAATTGGGTCAGTCCAAGGCCACCCATAGAACTGTCCTACAGCTCCCGTTTCTTAAATGGAGGTGAAAAGAAGACCACAGGCAGATCACAATTTGAGTAAGACGCTTGGTCACCTGTAGGGAGGAGACTGCCTCCCAGGCTGGCAGGAATGCACATGCTTTTGTCATTTTTGGTTGCCCAGCCTCCATCCCTGCTTGATTCCCCCTTTTAGGAGAGGACCCCATCCGCCTGTGTGCAGTTGTGGGAATTGGTACCGAACACTTTTCGTAGGAGGTGAGGGGTCCAGACCATCCCCTCCCTGCCTCCGCACAGCCAAGGAGCGGCACCTCATTCAGCAGATCAGACACAGGGAAGGTGAGTTTAAGGTGTTCAATGAGAAGGACAGAATCTTTGCCTTCCTGCTGCAGAATCTTTGCCTCAGTTCCTGGTTCCCAGCCCTCCAGAGTTCCTCTGTTCTTGCTTGATTTTCCAGCTGTATCCTCCAGATTCCCACTGACTTGCTAGCCCGTTTAGCTTTCTGGGAAGGAATTTGAGCCAAATTCCCTTTGGGCTCAAAATAAACAGAATCAGTTTTTGATGCTTGAAGCCATGAACCCTGACTGATGTAGTAAAGTCAACAGATTTGAATCTCACTTGTAGCAGTGTCTGGCTACTCAAATCGCTTATCCTAAGTGTGGTGTGAACTCACCTTGGAAGAATTCTCTCTGGCGCTGGGTGAGTGACCTTTACTCTACTGAGATCCATTAGAATTGACAATCAGGAAACAAGCACTAGGGCATCTCAGATATAACATGGGCACAGTGCTGCAGGAAATGCTGAAATAAAAGATAGATTCCACTGCTAACCCAGTGGATAGAATGACCCATTGTTATCCTCACCACTAGGACAGGACAGACATATAGATGACTTTCAAATTTTAGGATTTATAAAAATCACTTTGGGAACTTGCTTTCAAATGCAGCATCCTGATCATCCTTTCAGAAATACTAATCTAAGTGGTATGATTTGAGTCCCACTTGACTCAAAGAATCTTCCTTTTTCACTTTCCAAGTTTCTTAAAATTTCTATCAGACTTTTTTTTTTGAAGAGAGGGATAAATATTGTCTATAAAAGGATTCTATTGCCTAGGAAATAAAACAAATCAATGTACATGTAACAAATGTAACAAATCAATGTAACAAATCAACAAACCAACAGTACAATATTACACCAAAAGTGCACTTAGCCTGCTAGGATTCAATTATGTAGGCTTAGAAAAAGAAAATAAAACAAGTGGAGAGAAAAACTATTAACAATAAGCAATTCTGTCTGAGTTCTACAGAAGAGGGCATGTGCCCTTGGTCAGCCTCAGTTTCATTGCGCCTCTCAAAGTGACCATCTCACCAAGCTGCAGGGGATTCTAGTGTCCATAGAGGTGTATATTTCTAACAACATGCACCCAAAACATGAATCAATTCCTTTATCAGGTGCAACCAAACAGCAGCAACCTGTTCCAAGCTGTCAGAAAAAATACCACATTGTATTTATCAAGAGACCTTCTTAAGAATCTTCCAAGGTAATTTTGTTAGCAGTGAGTTTCAGCTATATACTAACCTGAAGGGGAACTTGATCCCCAACTTAGAAAACTCTGCTCCAGCAGCATGCAGCATTTAGAGAGGCTGTGTAGTATTAATGTATAACAGGACTCAAATGCCTTCACTCTGGAGCCAGATTGAGTGAGTTCAAATTCTAGCTGTGACATTCATTAACTACTGTGACTTTGGGAATGTTGCTTATTCCTCCATGTCTCAGCTTCCTCACCTGCAAAATAATAAGTTTCCCCTTCATAAGGAGGGACTCCAGGTTATAGAGTGTTAAAACCACTTATAAAACTCAATGTGGATAAAGAAGGATAGAATCCCTTCCCTTCCTTCCTTCATTTCCAAAGCCAGAATCCTGTGATATTAATATTTAGCATACTTGACTAATGTTGCTGTGTCAAAATTCAAGCAATACTAGAAAAAACATCTGCCTTGCTTTCATTTGGCTACTGCTGTGGCTGAAAACAGTACCACAGTCCCAAAATTCCACATGTGGACTGAAAATTCCAACAAGTCTTTTAGTTACCCAATTATCAAAGTAGGAGCTATGAATTGAGTTTAAACGAAAAGCATTCCCTGACCACCAGCCTAGGTTGGGTGCCCCAGTCATACACTCTAAAGGCACCCTGTAATTATTCTTTGCAATATTTATCACAGTGTAATTGAAATAATGATTTAGTGTCTACCACCCTTCTGTCCCTGCCATTACCCAGTGTCCATGTCCTAGAATGTAATCTCCGTGAGGATTTATCCAGACCTGTATTCCTAGTGTTTAACATAGTGCTTTGGGAAAAGCAGGCACTCAACAAATATTTACTGAATGAATGAATGTGTGAATGGCAATCCTAATACATGTATAGATTTGAAATATTTTCTATTCTTAAAGTGGAGGCTATGAGTAGTGAATGGGACCAATATCCATTTCTATATTGTTGGTTTTAAAAATCAATTATTTGCTTTACCACATTAAGTATTCGCTCAATTCACCTGAATTTAAGAAACACTTCTTGAGTACTACCATGTGCTACAGTGCTCAGGACACACAGATGCTCTTACGGGTTCGTATTTCTCCACATCCTCTTTTCCCATCCAAACACATAGGTGGAAAAGACTTTATATTATTCTTTCATTAAGCAAGAATTTGTTGAGTTATTGATGTATACTCTGTTAAATATATCCAGCTCTATGTTTGCTCCTTGTGCCTTCTTTTAATGGTATATACAGGAGCACTTGCTCCCTTTGTTATGTATCATGTGACTTTGACGGTGGATAATTATTTATTTGCTATATGGGTATAAATGGGTCCTTCTGGGTGAGTCACCTTTGTCTGCAGTAAAGATACGTTCTTGTGTATAGACCAGGTAATCCTGCAGTTAAAAATCTTAAAATATTAGTTATTCATGTTTAGTTCTTACCCTCCCAAGTTCTTTGCAAATCCAGTGGCCCTCGAGAAAAGCACTCTGTAAGGGTCTCATCATTTGCATCTTGTGGCTCTGCTATCTCAACATTTAACTTGCAAGGTTGCCAGGGCAGGGTAACAGAAACAATGGAATACTCATACTATTCTTTTACTCTTTGGCCCAGACTGACATTACACTTATGGTCCACTGATCAGAAAAAGTCACATGACACTACCTAACTAACTGCAATGGATCCAGGAAGGAGCAGAGAATCAGATATGGCTAAGCGCTAAGTCTCTACCACATCGTTCTATTACCTTTTTGTCAGGAGCAATTCCAATCAGTGGAGTAAACTGTGAGATAATCATAGACCACTAAAGCTGGACTAGATATTAGAGAGCATCTTCCATTCTCCTATTTTACACCAGAAGAGATGGAGGCTAAAAGGACACCCACGATTTCAGAACTAGTTAGAGGTAATACAGTAACTAGAGATTAGGTGTCTAGAATCCCTAGCCAGTGAGAATAACGGTGGCATGACAATGCCTCTCACAACACAGGCCTCAGACATTCCACGTGACCTCCTCATCAGTAGGAGGCAGCAGAATCAAATAAAAACAGAGCCTTTATGGGGTCAACCAGAGCCAAGCGTTTCATATCAGTTGATTAAATGGAGTAAAAGCCTTCTATCTAATTTCAGTAGAAATTCCAGTTCCTTGAGCTTTCCATTTTCAATGTAGTATATTATTTGCAATGAGAAATTCAGTAGGCAGGAACTGAATTTTGTTGAGCCCTGAGGCCTGGATTTTAAATTTTTATTAAGTATGTATGTTGCCCTCCCACATCAAGCACTGATAGTTAAATCCTGGTTTGGAAAATTTGCTGGCATTTGTTGGGCATATATGAACTGAATTGTATCCTGTAGCACAGTGAGTTTGATTTATATAGGTTATTCTCCTCTATTTATAATTTTTAGTGATGTTGAAAACAGATTTAAAATTTAGCAGTTTAATTTCCCATACTAGCTAAAAACACATTTGGTAGAGGGGAAGTTTTTAAAGAGAAAATTCTTAAAATTGCCTGACTTGGGGTTCTGTTCACAGGAGGCCAAAACATACAGAATTGTTTGTGTCTCTTCTTTCTTCATAGTGCCTTCTTTTCATGTTTCTGTATCAAATACGCTTCTCTACTCAAGGGCTCTTTGCACACTGACATCAGAGGTGACAGAAGAAGGTGACAGTGGCAACCATCTTCTTGATAGGAGATAGGATCTCTCGGACTTGACATCAGCCAAACCCCAAAGTACCCCTGATGTGTGTGTACACTCAGATGTGCTTATAGAGCCATCTAGAGACACAGCAGCCAGAAGCACATCTTCAGGCCATTCCAAGTGCCACTCAGCAACCACCTCTGGACATTTCCGTGGAAACTTCCTTCTGTCCTTAGGAGCTCCCTCATCCAGCCTCTCCCACACCGTCTAGCAGCCTGAATAGCTCTGACACCATTCCATTTTCTCTAAGTCACCCCCACATTAGCAAAAATAAATAAATAAATAAAAAGATGAAGAAGAAAAATAAATTAACATTAGGATTAGATCTCAGCTTCTTCCTCCTTTAAATTCTGCTTCTTTAGCCTAGTACCCTCCAGCTGTGCATAGAGATCAGTGACTTTTTCAGATCCAATGCCAACATCAGTCTGCAAATTGGCTGGCAAGCAGTGCCAAGAGACCAAGCAGTTGGCGGGTGCCCTCTGATGAATGTATACTCCCCCCTCCCTTCTCTGTAAACCAATTAGCTTCTTGAGCTGGCATGACTCTCACCAGTCCAAGCCAATGCCCAAAGTGGGCATTCTGGCATGCAACTCAATATGCTCCTGCTTAGCAAAAGGACAGCTACAAATAGACTTTTATCACAATGTTATATGAATTAATTGGGAATAGAACAGGTACAATTTATCAGAGTAACCAGATCACATTTAAGAGACTACCTCTTCACTCAGAGCCCACAGATGCACAGCATTTGTCTGTGAAATATCATATTCATCCTTGATCACATTTACCTGTTACCAGGTACTAAATTACTAGAACCTTGGTCCAGTCACTGAACCTCCCTGGGCTCCACCACTCTGAGCTACAGAGTGCGGATCCTAATGTACTTGTGTTTCTTTCTCACATGATATCAGAGTGACACATAGTTCTAAAAATGCTTTTAACAATTATAAAATAATATACAATAATTAGAAGCTCATTCACATCTGAAACTAATTTGCATCAGTAGGATTAAGTTTGGCTGTCTGTGACAGAGAACCTAAAACAACAGGCACTTATACATGAAATAAGTTCATATTTGTCCAATAAAGTCTCAAGAAATGAAGTCTGGCGCCAGGTAGGTTCTCCAGCAAGGCATCCGGATTTCTTCCAATCTGACGTCCCTTCGGTGGGGCCCACCTCCTCACTGACCAAGAAAGATGGCCCCTGGCCCTCTAGTCTTCACATCTGTATTTCTGATACCAGTAAAGAGGAAAGGGACAAAAAGAAAGAAGGGCCAAAGGATATATGCCACCTAGCTTTTAAGGTAGTGTCCTGAAAACTGCCATGCAGCATTTCCACTTATATGTCACTGACCAAAATTTACTTAAACGTTACTCTTAATAGCAACGGAGGGTAGAAATCTCCCTTCCAGATATCCATGTGTCCAACTAAAAAATCAAAGGAGTATGAGTTTTAGGATTGGCAACCAGCAGTTTCTGCTTCACCTAATAAAATTAAACATACACATAACTAATGACCCAGCAAGTCTATATGTAGTTATATGCTTAAACTCTTTCACATGGCTGGACAGAAAAATGTAAAGAGGTTTTCATTGTGGTGCTGTTTGAAAGAGTAAAACTGCCTATAAGGAGGGGAATGAATAATTAAACTGTGGTTTATTCTTACTATAAAACATAGTACATCAGCATACATGAGTTAAAATAATCAATTTCATTTACATAAGTCAACCTAGTATACCTCAAGCAACTTTGAATGGAAAACAGCAAGCTACAAAAACACATATGATGTATGACATTATTTATGAAACTTTTAATAATACATAGAGCAATACTATCTTTATGGATACAATTATATATAGAGAAAATGTTTAAAATATGTCTGGATGACAGACCACATGTACAACAGTGGTCCCATAAGATTACAATACCATATTTTTGCTATACCTCTTCTACATTTAGGTATGTTTAGTTCTACAAAACTTACCATTGTGCTACTCTTGCCTGCAGCATTCAGTACAGTAACACGCTGCACAGGTTTATAGCCTACAATCAACAGCCTATACCATATAGGTATAGGTATCTAGTAGGCTATGCCATCTAGGTTTGTGTAAGTACACTCTATGATGTTCGCACAAGGACAAAATTGCCTAACCATACATTTCTCAGAATGTATCCCCATTGTTAAGCAATACGTGACTGTAATTATAGAAAATTAGGCAAAATACAGGTGGTCTTACTGGCTGTTATTGAAATTTCTTATTGCATTGCTACTGGAGCAATGAGGGTAGATACTAGCTGAATAAACAGAACAAACACGGAAGATCCACCCAAAAGAGTGGTATATGTATACTGACTTGCAAATGTCATTTGCAATGAATTTTGGGACAACTCCCATCTTCTGGAAGCTTCTCTGAACAAAACAGAATGAGCAACAACAGGATCTGGTTCTGACCCATTGCTCAAACATCATCTCCTGCCACTCATGACTTCATTCTCCAAGTTTGGTGATGCTGATTGTCTTTTTGAAGCCTCAGTCATTCTAAAATCATTGTCATCTTAGGGCTTTAAGCTTGCTGTGTTCTCCCACATAGTGTGCTTTTCCCCTGGTGGCCTCCTTCCCTACATTCAAGGCTCAATTTAAAAGACAGCTTCTCAGGAAGGTCACCCTGGAACACCCTAGCTAAAATTGATCCCCCAACTCCTACCCTATCACTCTCTATTCAATTACCATGCTTTTATATTTTACTTTTCTTCACATTATTGCTATAAAAGTATTCTAATAATTTGTTTATATTGTCTTCTCCCACACAACATAAGCTCCATGTGGGGAAGTATCAATACTTCATCCATTTTGTTTACTGCTATATTGGTAGGATCTACAACAGTACTTGGCACTACTGTCTCCCAGTGAGTAGTTACTGAATGGATAAGAAATGTCAGCAAATATTTTGACCTTTAAAAGGTGGGGAGGAGAGCTTAGAGGTTTCTTGTTGGTTAGAGTAATTAATGGCCCTAAATGCAAGTACTCTCAAAAAAGCACTGGTTTTTGTTTTTTTATTTTAATAGATTTTGTTTTTTAGAGCAGTTCTAGGTTTACAGAAAAATTACATAGAAAGTACAGAGTTGCCATATACATGCCTTTCTCTCCTCCAGCACACAATTCTGCTACTATTAACACCTTGCACTAGTGTGGTTCATTTGTTATAACTGATGAACCAATACTATCACATTACTATAACTCCATAGCTTACATCAAGGTTTACTCTTTTGTATTGTACAATTCTAGGGGTTTTGACAAATGGGTAATGTCATGTATCCACCATTATAGTATCATACACAATACTTTTTCCACCCTAAAAATCTGTGTTCCATGTATTTCTCTCTCTCTTCTTACCCTCTAGTGCCTGAAAACCACAGAACTTCCTACTGTCTCTATAGTTTTGTCTTCTACAGAATGTCACATGTTAGAATCATATAGTATATAGCCTTTTTAAATTGGCTTCTTTCACTTAGCAATATGAATGAAAGATTTATCCATGTATGTTCATATCTTGATAGCTCATTGCTTTTTATCACTGAATAATATTTCATTGTATATATGTATCACAGTTTGTTTATCCATTCACCTGTTGAAAGACATACTGGTTGCTTCCAATTTGGGACAAGGATGAGTAAACCTGCTATAAACATTTGCGTGCAGGTTTTTGTATGGACATAAATTTTCAACTCCTTTGGGTAATTACATAGCAACCTGATTTCTGGATTATGGTAAACCTATGTTTGTAAGAAACTACCAAACTGTTTTCCAAAGTGGCTGTATATTTTACATTCCAACCAGTAGTGAATTAGAGTTCCTGTTGCTCTACATCCTCATCAGCATTTGATGTCAGTGTTTTGGATTTTTGCCATTTCAATAGGTGTGTAGTGTATCTCATTGTTGTTTTAATTTGCAATTCCCTAAAGACACACAGTATTTAGCATCTTTCATATGCTTATGTTCCACCTTTAAATCTTTGCTGAGGTGTTTATTCAGATATTTTGTCTATTTTTTAAAAACACGTTGTTTATTTTCTTACTGCTGAGTTTTAAGACTTCTATGTATATTTGTGGATACAAGTCTTCTATGAGATATGTGTCTTGCAAATATTTTCTCCTACTCTGTGGCTTGTCTTTTTATCATTTTAAAAATGCACTACTTTTTACAGGGAAATTTGCCTCAATAACTTTATCCGAAGTGTTCGTAATCTCCTCTGAGAGTCCAAGCATGCCTGACTCTGATTGCATCCAATGCCTGATGTCTGCCTCCCTCCCTGCAGTTTGCCTTACAGGAAGGTGGGTGGGAGAACAAAACATTAGGTATTGTGATAGTCTTTTTCATGTGTCAATTTGACTGGGCCATGGGATGCCCAGATATCTGGTCATTTCTAGATGTAAGGGTATTTCCAGATGACTACCTGACTAGAACAGAAAGACAGAGAAAAGTTGAGTTTGTTGTCTGCCTGACTGCTTGAGCTGGGACATCCGTTTTCTTCTCCCCTCAGAGCTCCCAGTTCTTTCAGGTCTTTAGACTCAAGCTGGAATCTCTATCATTGACTCTCTAGCTCTCAGGTCTTTGAACTACACCATGGCTGTCTTGGGTCTCCAGCTTGAAGACAGCAAATCATGGGACTCCTCAGCCTTCATAATCATGTGAGCCAATCCCTCATAATAAACCATATTTATTTCCTGTTGGTTCTGTTTCTCTGGAGAACTCTAATACAGGTATTATATCAGTATCTGTGAATCCATCGTATGAAATCCATCCATTTAAATTTTTTTTAGAGTAATGAATTTTATTTTTTTATTTTTATTTATTTCAGAATATTACAGGGGTACAAATGTTTAGGTTACATATATTGCATTTGCCCTGCCTGAATCAGAGCTACAAGTGTGCCCATCTCCCAGACAGTGTACACCACACCCACTAGGTGTGAATATACCCATCCCCCTCCTTCCCCCTCCCACCTTCGTGACACCCGATGTGCACATAAGTGTTGATCAGTTAGTACTAATTTGATGGTGAGTACATGTGGTGCTTGTTTTTCCATTCTTGTGATATTTTACTTAGTAGAATGGGCTCCAGCTCCATCCAGAATAATACAAGCAGTACTAGTCAATTGCCTAGCAGTTAACCAAAGGCTCAGTACACACATCTATTCCAGAAGACAGAACAGAGATATTTACTTATAAACAAGGTACAGCTTAATAATTTTATACCGTTTTTACTATATGAAATCTTCTGATTCCATTGCTAAATAGTCTTTCCTTTGGTTTCTCTGCTACCCCTTTCCACTCTTCAAAAAGAAGGGGAAATTTGGGGAAACAATATAGTTATAGTGAATTTTTACTAGGAGAATACAAACTAAAGTTAGAACTAGTTAATGTAGAAACTTTACCTATAACCATTGTTAAAGAAAACTCTCATTTCTATTGGAGATTATTGAAATACATGCATCATTTATTGGCATAAAGGCCTATCATAATGAAACAACTTGCATTCTGTTAAAGTCTTGGAAATCAACCAACCTCTGGCTAAATCCTAAATAAAAAAACTTTCCACTGATTACTAGCCTGCTTATAAATTTCAGCTTTCAAATGCTATGTTCTTGGGACTGTGGTGTAGTATTTCTCCCAACAGACTGCTATATGTACAAAAAGATTCATACAAGTTTAAGCGTTCCATTACAGATCCCAAAAGAGGGTCTCTTTCCCTTCTGTTCTGTTTTTCCCTGGTTTTATGTATGGCAAGCTAGAGTTCACAAAGGAAATTCCATTTCTATGCTAAAATTTGAAATGATACTTCTGTTTTAGATGGTCTTAGCATCAGTTATTTTCCAAGAAGAAAGAAGCTATTGCTATTTTTAAATGAAAAAAGTAAAAAAAAAGTATATTATTTAGTTTCCAATTTCTGAGTAAGCGGTATCCAGAGAAAAACCAAATGCTTTATTTGTATGCCATTTGAATGTCCAAAGTTGATACCTTTCACAAATAGTGTAGATACCTCTGTGGCTTGCTTAGAAAAGCTTCAGAATAGGCTTCAAGCTAAAACCATTCTTGCCACCAACACGCTTTCAGGCCTGAAATTCTGGCTAGTTATGTTCTTTTTCTGTGCTTCTGCATTCTTTTTAAGAATTCTACTACTCCCTGCTGCCCACAAAGCAGCAAAGTTGATAACATAACAATATACTATTAACATTATATTTGGTCAAATAATATAACAGACTACCAATAGTTGTTCTTTTTATTGTTGAGTAGTATCCCAGTGTGTATGTTCCAAAATTTGTATATTTGTTCACCAATTGGTGGCTATCTGGGATTTTCTACTTTGGACTATTATGACTAAAGCTGCTATAAACATTCATATGCAAGTCTTTATGTGGACACACGCTTTCATTTCTCTTGGATAAGTGCCTAGGAGTGATATCTCCAGGTCATATGGTAAGTATATGTTTGACTTCATAGGAAATGGTCAAACTATTTTCAAAAGTGGTTTTACCATTGTACAATCCCACTGGCAATGTATGAGGGTATTAGTTGCTTCACATTCTCAAGACAAGTAACTTTTTAAAAAAGATAAAAAAAGAGTAAGAGAAAGAGACAGAGGCATTAGTATAATATAAACCCCCTTACAGGATTTTCCTGTATTGAAAGATGCCTCCCAACAACTTCCCTTCTTTAATCTTCCTCACTCACCTTTACCTACAGATTTTAAGAGATGGGTTTTACCTTAAAAAGAATTGTATCTATCTCCCTGGTTGAGGCAAAGTTCTGCCTTAGGTTATCAAAGTTTTTTGGAGACCGTTTACCTGTTTGCTTTCTCCTGACTTTTCAGATTTATCAACTCTCCTGGCTCCTGTTTCCCTTCATGGGAGGCCTTTCACCTCCTTTAATTTCCATCAGTTGTGCCCTCCTTGCTTATCATCTGCCTGGTGAGCCTGTTTTTACCTTTCTTTTCCATTAGTTCATGAACTCTGGCTTACCTACTTTGCTCATATGGAAGATTTGACTTTGATTCTTATTGCAAAATGGACTAATAAAATTTGGCCACATCTATTATATCCTTTTTACTTTTTGGTAGATAATTATAGCCACTATATATAGTTATAGCTATAACCTCTCCAATAAGAGCAAATTTCTAACCAAATTCTCCCAAATATGCTAATATTTATCAAACAAATTTTTACTAGCAAGTGGGCACAGAACAGTTTGTACAACCTGTTTTGTAACTTCAGTGAAACCCTAACTCTCTGTCCTTTAAAGTATGCCTACCATATCTTGCACAGGAGACTCAATAGAGGCAGATAGATCAATCAATATTCTAGAAGCAGGATTTCTTGGCCCTAATAATCTAGCTTGGCACCAATGGCTAGATATAGGATAGATACACAGCACCATCCTCGAAGAAACAGCCTAAAAAAGGCCTGCTAGATTCTTTGTTCTTATTTATGATGGGAGAAGTGTTCCTAAAATATTCTTTCCATTCCACATAACAAGAATAATACTCATCTTACCGACGAAAGTCTATTTCTAAAGTCCTTTATGCTAACTAACGAATCACAGTTTCATCAATGAAAACTCATTTTTAGCTTTCACTCTAACACCTGGTGCTAATCAAAGATAATATAACCAAAAACACTTATAGTAGGCACATTTAGAGTGTTGACCTTCTGAAAAGATTTCATCTGACCACCTCTAAAAACTGAATTTCTGATTAGAACAGTACATAGTATATTACTCAAACTAAGGAGTACCTACATATATCACACATATTGCTTTTTTTTTTTTTTTTTGCAAAAGTATTTTAAAGTAAATTGTAGACACCATAACAATCCTGGAATTCTGCCTTGGAAATAATTCTTTTGAACATCTACTATATACCAGGCAGTCTGCTAGGCATTTTATAATTACATTTAAATTCCTCACCTAGAAAATTATAATAACTCAAAAGAAGTAGTTATCATTATGTGTCCCTGTTTCACAAAGAAGAATTCTAATTTTCCCAAAGTCATTTGAAGCAGTAGAGCTGAAGTTAAAATCTGTGTCTATCTACCTCCACAGCAATATTTTAGCTATCTTTCAGTTTAAGTGATGCAAACACATTTTTTTAAGTATCTATTCAAAGATATAATTAACTCTCTGCTTTTAAATATTCTCTGTACTTTTTTGGTTAATAGGTAACTTGAAGAATCTGATGAAAGCACTTACATCTTTACCCATTAAAATGGACATACATGCCCAATTTTGCCTATAGCTTCAAGAAGTTTGTGAAAATTTCCCTTTCCTCCCAATGACCCAGCATGAATCTTAGGTTAAGAATCTCTGCAACAAGGAACGTTAAATGTTTCTCTATTTTAGGATTGTAATGTACACTATTTACACTTCTGAATATGGTACTTTTTTTCTAAAGTAGAGCAGCTATTTAGCTTCTCCCTGATGGTACTTCCTATTTCTTCATTTTGAAATATCCCCGGACATCAGCAGTTGATTTGCAGAGGCCAGCAGTAAAAATACCTTTCTGGTGACCACACTTGGTGCCTATACATGCAAGGTGTGAGTTATGCCATTTTCCCTGCATTTATACCTCAGAAATTGAACTTAATGGCTCTGTCCAAAGCCACTGTGAATATAGGGTCTCTGACCCGAAGCCTATATCCTTGCTCATCCAAAAGTCAACTGTTTGCTGTCCAACAGGTCATATCAGAGAACTGATCATTAAGTAGCCTCACTTTGATCACCTGTGCACAACAACATACCTATATTTTTCTGTCTCCTTTCAGGTTTTTTAATGCAGTTGACATTGTATGAACTTTCCTAGGCTTGGCATGCTGCCAGGGCTCTGTGTCATGTGACCAAAGTCCTTTTCTAAAGAGAGCATGTGAGCCACCTATTAGCATAATTTAAACATTAATTATAAAAACAGCCCCTGAATGCCATGAAAACAAATAAACCACTGAGCCACTACTGAGCAAACTACCTTACTGCTGAGGCTTAGACAAACAATAGAATGATTAGCAAAACCGCATTACTAGGCTCCGTTATATTTCACACAGTATTTGACAATCCATAGGGCCCACTTCTGTTTCCCCATAAATAAGATATACAATTTAATGGTTCTCTTTTATCTTACACATCATAGTGAATCTGCGAGAACATCACTTAACCTCTTCAATCTATCTTTCAACTGCTGTATACTTACAGATATGAATGAACAGAAATGGTAACAGTTTTGATTTTTTTTCTATGCATATGTACTTTCCTATTGCCTTTGATAAAGTGAAAAATACATATGCAAATATAGAAAAATTGCCAATGCCATACATTAAGAATTGTTCTGTAGCTTACTGAAATGCAACCAACTATGGAATTTGGCATTTTTGGTCCATGTTGAATCCATTCCAAGACATTGCATTATGTGAAATTACTAGAAGGACTTAATTGCAACTAAATTTTTCTAATAATTCAATCTTTAAGTATGTGTAGAAAGAATAGCATGAAAATGAAGTTGTAATGCAAAGTGACCAGACACAGGCAACAATTTGAGATGGTACATTTTCCTAAGAAACTATCTTTGTTTTCTCTGTAACATTTCAAAGCATTTTAACCTTAGTTTTTATTTCATTTACTAAATTTAAGATTCAATGGGTCAATCAATTTTTCTCATGTATAAAATGGGGGCAATCATAGTAACTACTTAATTGTCTTATTATGGAAATTAAGTCAAATAAACATAGAATATTTCTGGTTTCAGCTCCAACATGGAAAAAAACCTGTAAATTGTCACCCCTGCCCTTACAAAAACAACAAAAAAAGCTGGACAAATTGCACTTTTTTGGACCCTTTAGAGAACTGAGGTCACAAGGCAAATGAGCACCCCACAATCTAGAGAGAGGAGCACATCTAGAGAGACACAGCTAAAATCTACTTACCTGGAACAGACACAGCTACAGCCATAAACTGATAGGGACCCTTAACTGGTAATTTTGATGAATTGTTAAAGGCTGAGTGTGGACTAGCATGAGAATGAGAAAAACTCTGAGGGTTGTAGTCTTAGAAGAGCCCCCACATTTTCATGGGTTTTAAACAAGGTTCTCCTGGTGAAGATCAGAGAAACATCCCTTAGTTTATGGCTCTGGCTTTGATAGGGGATGGTGAATTGTGATCATTGTGAATAAGCCCAGAATTTACCTCTCCATAACAAAGTCCTGCCTTCCAGGACAGAAGAGTTTTCCAGAGGAGACTCTGTTTACTTCAGTTCCTATCACTCAACATAACATGTCTGACTTTCAACAAAAAATACAAGGCTGGTAGGAACACAAAAGCTACAGTGACTTTGGAAGACAGCTTGGCAAAGTCATATCTCAACTGCATCTTCCCACATCACATTCCTCCAATATTAGCCTCCAACAGCCTTCCAGTTTCATCTAAGGTTAAAAAAAAGTCCAAAGGATGAAGGATTTGAGAAAATAGAGTGAAAATGCTACAGCCAGGAAAGGGAGTAGGAGGTGGGTATGGGGGTGAGAAAGTTATACCACTGAGAAATGAATACTTGTGAAGGTCACAGTCCAGAGACACAGGCCCAGTGGAAGACTGAGATTTAATCATTTAAGATTATAAAATGCCTCCCCTGTGCCCCATACCTGACCACCACACTGGCAGAGTTTCTGCTGGTGTATGATAATAGTGGATTACAGCTAAAGAGCTGAAAGATGCAGACTTTCTCTGACATGTATTTAGGGAAGCCCAGAATGAAGAGGGGAGGCAAAAAAATAGGATGTTGAGAAATTTGAAGTCTCTGGCATCTACAGCTACAACAGACATTAAACATAGTACAACTACTAGGCAGATTAACACAAATCCTCACACTAACGTCTTATTTACCTCAGTTCCTACCACCCAATACAACATGTCTGGCTTTCAACAAAAATTACAAGGCAGGTAAGAACGCAAAAGCTACAGTGACTTTGGAAGACAACTTGGCAGGTTCTTACAAAGCTAAACATAGGCTTACCATATAATCCAGCAATCATTCTCCCATATACTCACCTGACTGATTTAAAAACTATGTCCATACATAAGCTTATACATAAATGTTTTAGAAGCTTTATTTATAATTACCCCAAACTAGAAACAACCAAGATGTCCTTCAGCGATATGTGTATGAAAAACTGTGGCATAACCATCCAATGGAATACTAGTCCAAGAAACAAAGGAATGAGTCATTAAGCCACAAAAAGACATGGATTATTTAAATGCATATTGCTAACTGAAAAAAATCAGTCTGAAAAGTCTAAAGACTTTATGATCACAATTACATGATGTTCTGTAAAATGCAAAACTATAGAGATGGTAAACAGATTAGCTGAGTCACTAGAAAGTCAGAACAGGCATGTTAAGTAGGTGAAGCACAGGGTATTTTCCTTTTGGATAATCAAACAATTCTGCATGATACTGTAATGGTAGATACATAACATGATGCCTTTGCCAAAACCCATAGAATTTTGTAGCACAAAACTGAAACTTACTTATATATAAAATTTTTTAAAAATCATTTAGGAGGTTGAAGTTTCCCAGGATGGAATGTAGAATGTGACAGAATAATTTAACTGTATTACAAATATATGAAACAACCTCACTGGAGGAGGTAGGGGGAGAAAGTGCCTACCTATGCAACTTTGGAAATGAGTAGAGTTTGTAAGACTAAAGACAGCAGAAACTGCATATAACATTGTACTCTAATTGATTAAGTTGTTTCCCATGGGGGGTTATGGATTAGCAATTCTGCTACCATTATATGTACATATTGGAATTTAGAAATTGAATAAATAAATGGCAGATGTTCGGAGCCAGGTTTCTTACTGTAGGAATGGAAGTTACAGATAAGTAAGAAGTTGAGGCTAGAATGATCCATGATGTAATGGATTAAAATAGGAGACATCGGTATTAATTCATGTTTAGCTTAATATAGATACTGAGAGCTACACACAGAAATATTTATAAATATGTATCTATATGCAAGTTAGTACACACATATGTTTTCTTGCATTTTTAAACTGAAAGTGCCCAAAACAGTAACACATCTGGTTACAATGAGCACATCTAGTATCTGGATCTTGGTTTTTAATTCTCTAATAAAAGGAATCAGGGACCCTAGTGAAGTGGTTGACTCTAGGACTACAGGAGGAGATATACAAGATGAATGTGAGGCATCTATCTTTTAGTGCCAAAAAGTATGAAAATATTAAAACACACACACACACACACACACACACACATACACACACACCCTGTAACAGGGCAAGTTAAAGGGACACAGGAGCCTATTGAAAGGGCTCCTAGTGGTCAAAGTTGGAATAATTTGAGCAGGAAACAAAGCAGTGTTACATTATAAAGTATAAGACAAATACCTATGAGTCCATACTGATCTAAATAAATGGTCAAATAAATACAAAAAATAAATTGGAGATAATAGACAAATCCTCCATGTAGAAGAATTCTAAGTAATTTATGTAGATATTCCACCATCAAGGAGGTATAACTCTTCTTAGAATGGGCTACACATAATGACCACCTTCCAAAGCATATAGTATAGAAAGTCGTGGGGGAATAGTAACTTTTATAGCTGAGAGAACTGACACGCACCAGCTTAGTCAGATATCAACAGTGATGTCATTTTGGTAGTATGTACCCTTGATATAATGTGACAAGAATGACACTTTACCTCTATTGTCTTCCTCCCCCAAATCCATTACCCCAGTTTAATTATGAGGAAAATCATCAGAAAAATACCAATAAAGGAACATTCTACACTATATACCAGTACATATACCATATACATATACTTAAAACTGTCAAGATCTTCAAAAAACAAGAAAAGCCTGAGAAACTGTCACAGCCAAGAGGAGGCTAAGAAGAAATGATGATGAAATTTAATACAGTATTCAGGATAATATCCTGGAACAGAAGAAGGACACTAGGTAAAACCTAAGGAAATCTCCATAAACTATGGATTTTAGTTAATAATGTATCAATATCGGTTCATTAACTGTGACAAATGTACCATATTAATGTACATGTACCAAAATAATGTGTCTATTATTAAATAATAATAATATCTAAAACTGAGTGCCAGCTATAGGGGAACTGTCTGTACTATCTTAATCTTTCTATATCTAAAACTGTTCTAAAATTAAAAGTTTATTTAAAAGAAAATAGGTGGCATGGTCCCTACCTCATGGGATGTACTAAATAAATGTCAAGTGTTATTGTCTTCTACCTGACAAATACTAAGTTACCAGGGCTCTCTGTGGTCACAGAGAAGTCAGATAATTATTAGAGACTAAAATATAATATTGACTTGTAATTAACCTGAATAATTCAGGATCTAAAAAGAATGACTAAATCATAGATTAGCCAGATTACCAGTCTCTCATTTTGCTTCAAGAGTCAACCATAGAATAAAGTCAGAGTCAGAATATAAAGTAGGGGGAAAAAAAAAAAAAAAAAAAACCTTAGGTGATTTTCTCTCTTACCCTGCAAGGAAAAGTGAACAATATTGCCTGCTACCAATTTGCTTTCAAGGTGATGTCATCCAATTCACTTTTGAAGGCTTACTGCTTGCAGTCCTTTCAAGGTCATTTACATTTCAATAGTGAGTTCCCAAAGCTTAAAGATTCTTAAGGTTTAAGCAGGCATCCAATACTACTAACACTCACTCAGAGAGGCTCTTGAAAAATATAGAAAGAGATAAGAGATATGAATAAAATGATAGAATATTTCATTAGAAGTATAATTGAATTATCTGCTTTTTAAAAACTTATGTCCATTTCTTGGCATTCATCCGTTTCTCATCTTTCAAATATATCCTTTTGAAAACTTTAAAGTTGTTGAAGATATTGTCAATTGACCATTCATTTATAATCAGGGCCATGCATGGGGGAATAAAGTGGCAAAGCTTTATTTTTGGTTCACTTTATAAAACTAAGAGACATATTCAAATTCCCATAGCTCTGGATGAGCTACATAGATATAGTCTTATCTCTGAATTTACTAAACCTCACCCTGCCTTCCCATGTTTTGTCTTCTATATAGGTTGTAGTTGCTAGTATTTGGTGTTATCACTTTTAGTTTTTCTTTGTACAAATAAGAAATTCATAGACTCATGAGGAGTCCTGGATTTAAAGGTATCATTGCAGTATAAATGAAAAGACAAGCACACAACTTTGTTTCTGCCATTGCCTACCAAGGTCCATCTTATGTTAAAATTTTATGAATTAACTAAAATCACTGTCTATATTTAGATTTTTTAAAATTACTAAATCCATCTATCACAGATGAGATATAGAATATTGAATGATTTATAGAATAGTAGTATATAAAATAATCTATTTTTAATACTCCAAAAAGAAATCTGCCAACTGCTAAGTTCCTCTGAATCTCCTTCTAATCAGGATGCACATTCTACAGTACACATGTAATAGCTACATTGGCCTATTAAAAAGTTTGCCCCAGCATGAATTATGAACCTGGTCAAGTTAGTAATAGGAAGGCTCTGTTTTCCAGCACACAGGTCCCATTCTCAGAACCACTTGCTTTAAATGATGTCAATGAATCCTCTCCTAAGGGTAAATTTATACTAAAGTATATTCCCTCCCCCCTTTCAGGAGTGTTCACATTTTAATAGTAATACCTGACATGACACTAAAACAAAAAAACTTTCATAAAACTTGAAGGTGGAACTCTATAATGTTGGAATTTTACACTCTGTCAGATATTAGAGAGAGAGGAAAGAGGAAATGCTCAAAGGTTCTTGAATCACAGCAAATAGGCAGTCTCCTAATCTGCTGTTCTCCAATTATTTCTCTTTTTACATAGCCTCTTGCTACATGAAATCTCTTGCCTTTAAATTATATTTATTTTACAAAAACAGAGTTTAAATAGCATTAAATGTCATTTTAAGAATAAAATTCATGTATAGTTCCATCTTGAGCACAGTTTTTGCAAATATTTTTATATTGCTAGATTTCATTGTAATCATTGTGGATAGTAAGTTTACTTTCTTTATATTCTAGTTGCTAATGTGTTCGTTTATTCAAAAAATATTTATTAAATGCCTACTATGTGCCAGGCATCATTCTAAGTGTTGAGGATTGAACAGACAAAATTCCCAATCTCATTGAGTTTACATTCTATTGAAGGTGGGGAAATTATATATAAATAATAAACATAATATCTAATAAAATTGTATATGTTGTTTTTAAAAATAAAAAAGAGTAAGAGGTATTAAGAGTGAGAACTGTGGAGAAAAATAAAATTTAAAATAGTATATTGGGGTAGGCATTATTGAATGGTGACTTTCGAGCAAACACTTGCAGGAGATGAGTTAGACGTGTGGAAATCTGGGAAAAGGGACTTCCAGAAACCAAATAGTCAGTTCAAATGGCTCCTAAGTTGGGAATGTGGTTGCACATCTGAGGAGCAACAGAAAGGCCAGTGTGGCTAAGACAGAGGTAGTGATAGGGTAAAAAAAAATGTCAGAGAGGTAATAAAGACCCCAAAATGTAGTGCCTTGTAAGACATTTTAAGGACTTTTGCTTTATTATTATGCAATTTTAGACAAGTTGTTAATCATTAAATAACTACTTAGTTTATTAATATGTGAAAAGAGGAGTAACCAACCAAAAAAAGAGGTATCTACTAATAAACCAATAGTGGAGATGAAATGAAATAATAAATGTAAATTGATCAAAACAAAGCCCCAAAAAAAGAGGAAAAAAAGAGAAATAAAAGATGAGACAAAAGGAAAACAACCAGCAAGATAGCACAATTAAACCCAACCATAATGCAATGATAATTACATTAAATGTAAATGGTTTAAGTATGCTGATTAAAGAGAATATTGTCAAATAAATTTAAAAAAGGACCTAACTATATGCTGTCTATAAGAAATACACTTTGAATATAAAGTATAGAAAGGTTAAAAATAAAAGAATGGAAAAAAATATGCTACATCTAATTAAAAGAAAGTTGGAGTAGCAATATTAGTATCAAAGTAGATTTCCAAGTAAGGAATATTATAAAGATAAAGAGAGACATAGCACAGAGACAAAGAGGTCAGTATACTAATACAACCTAATAATCCTAACTATATCTCCACCCAATAACACAACTCAAAATATAAGAAGCAAAAGTTTATAGAACTGAAAAGAAAAATGGACAAATTCACAAGTATAGTTGGAAATTTTAAAATTTCCTTCTTAATAATTGGCAGAATAAGTAAACTAGTAAGAAGACTTGAACAACACTATATACCAACTTGATCTAATTGACATTTGTAGAACTCTCCACCCCAAAATTGTAAAATACACATTTTTAAAAAAATGACCATTGAATAGTCACCAGGATAGGCCATGTTCTGGACTATAAAACAATCTTGATAAATTCAAAAAGTTTGAAATTGTACAAAGCATATTCTCTGACCACAACATAATTATAGCAGGAATTAATAATTAAATGATATCTGAAAAAACCCCAAATATTTGGAAATTATGCAGCACATTTCTATACAACTCATGAGTCAAAGAAAAAGTCACGAGAGAAATTAGAAATTATTTTGAACCAAGTGAAAATAAAAACACAACATATAAAATGTGTAGAATGCAGCCAAACAGTGCTTAGAGGGAAATATGTAGGATAAATTATTTATAATAGAAAATAAGAAAGCTCTCAAATCAAATCTCAAATTATACCTTCGGAAAGTAGAAAAAGAAGCAAATTAAACCCAAAGTAAACCAAAAAAATGTTAATAAAAATAAGAGTAAACATTAATGAAATAAACAGAGAGAGAGATCAATGAGAGCAGAAGTTGCCTCTTTGAAAAGACCAATAAAATGGATAAATCTGTAGCAGAAATAATTGGAAAAAAAACACAATATAGTCACCATATCTGAAATGATAGATGGTTCATTAATATCATTAAAATGATAAGAAAATATTTTGAACAACTTTATGCCAATAAACTTAATAGATTAAATAAAATAACAAATTTGCTAAAAGACACAAACTTCCAAAGCTGACTCAAGAAGAAGATAACCTGAATAATCCTATGCTTTAAATAAATTGAATTTATAGTTTAAAACCTTCTCAAAAAGATTTTCAAAGCTCAGATGTGTTCCCTATTGTATTCTATCAAATGCTTAAGGAGGAAATAATACTAACTCTATACAACTCTTCCAAAAAATAAAAGAGAAGAGAATACATCCATTTCATTCTATGAGGCTAGAGTTGACCTGATACAAAACTAAACAAAGATATTAGAAATAAAAAGGAAAAGAAAGAAAAAGAAATGAAAGAAAACTAGAGGCCATTATTACTCTTGAACATATGCACAATAACTCTTAACATTTTAGCAAATTCAATATGACAATGCAGGCATACCTCATTTTATTGTACTTCACTTTATTGTGCTAGACAGTTATTGCATTTTTTTTACAAATTGTAGGTTTGTAGCAACACTGCGTCAAGCAAGTCTATCGGTGTTATTTTTCCAATAGCATATGCTAACTTTGTGTCTGTGTCACATTTTGGTAATTCTCACAATATTTCAAACTTTTAAATTATTATTATATCTGTTATATCTGTGATCAGTCATCTTTGATGTTACTATTGTAATTCTTTTGGGGCACCATAAACTGCACCCATATAAGAAATGACAACTGTTATGTGTGTTCCAACTGTTCCACTGAATGGCCATTCCTCCATCTCTCTCCCTCTCCTTGGGCCTCCTTATTCTTTAAAACACATCAGTACTGAAATTACGCCCAATTAATAATCCTGTAGTGGCCTCCAAGTATTCAAGTGAAAAGAAATGAAGCACATCTCTCATTTTGAATCAAAATCTGGAAATGATTAAGTTTAGTGAGAAAGGCATGTTGAAAGCCAAAATAACCTGAAAACTAGGACTCATACTAAATGGCGCAGTTGTAAGTGCAAAGGAAAAATTCTTGAAGGAAATTAAAAGAGCTATTCCATGAACACGTGAATGATAAGAAAGTGAAACAATCTTATTTCTGAAATGGAGAAAGTTTTAGTAGTCTGCATAAAAGATCAAACCAGCCACAACTTTCCGTTAAGTCAAAGCCTAATCTAAAGCAAGGACCTAACTATCTCTAATTCTATGAAGGCTTAGAGAGGTGAGGAAGCTGGAGAAGGAAAGTTTCAAGCCAGCAGAGGTTGGTTCATGAGGTTTAAGGAAAGAAGCTGCCTTCAAAACATAAAAGCACAGGGTGAGGCAGCCAAGTACTGATGTAGAAGCTGCAGCAAGTTATGCAGAAGATCTATTAATAGCTAAGATAATTGGTCCAGGTGGCTACACTAAACAACAGATTTTCATTGTAGAGAAAATAGCCTTCTTTTGGAAGAAGATACTATCTACAGCATTCATAGATAGAAGAAGCCAATGCCTAGATTCAAAGCTTCAAAGTATAGGCCAGCTCTCTTGTTAGGGGCTAAGTGGAGCCAGTGCTCATTTACCAGTCTGAAAACCTAGAGCCCTTAAGAATTATGCTAAATCTACACTGCCTGTGTTCTATAAATAGTACAATAGAGTTTGTATGACAGCAAATCAGTTTACAGTACGATTTGCTGAATATTTTAAACCCATTGTGGAGACCTACTGGTCAGAATAAAAGATTAATTTAAAAAATACTGCTCCACCACCCCCAGCTAATTTTTTCTGTTTTTGGTAGACACCAGGTCTTGCTCTTGCTCAGGCTGGTCTCGAACTCCTGAGCTCAAGCTATCCTCCCGCTTTGGCCTCCCAGAGTACTAGGATTACAGGCGTGAGGCACTGCGCTGGGTATCTTCACACCTAATGAGTGTGGTACACACCATCTGGGAGATGGACATGCTTGAAGCTCTGGCTTGAGTGGGGAAAAGGCAATATATGTAACCTAAACATTTGTACCCCTGTAATATGCTGAAATAAAAAAAAACATTAAAATATACACATTAAATGAAAAAAAAATACTGCTCATTGACAATGCATTTGATCACCCAAGAGTTCCTATGGAGATGTACATGAAGATTAATGTTGCTTTGATGCCTGTTAACACAACATCCATTCTGAAGCCCAGGGATCAAGGAATTTCAATTTTCAAGTCTTATTATTTAAGAAATACATTTTGTAAGGCAATAGCTGTCAGAGATAGTGATTCCCCTGATGGATTTGGCAAAGTAAATCAAAACCTTTCTGAAAAGGATTCATTATTCTAGATGCCATTAAGAACATTCATGATTCATGGGAGAAGGTCAAAATACAAAGATTAACAGGAGTTTGGAAAAAGTTGATTCCAGCCCTCATGGATAACTTAGAGGGGTTAAAGACTTCAATGGAAAAAGCAACTGTTGATATGGTGGATACAGCAAAAGAACTAAAATTAGAAGTGGAGCCTGTTACTGATTTACTGCCATCTCACAACAAAATGTTAACAAATGAAGAGTTGCTTCTTGTGAATGAGCAAAGAAAGTGGTTTCTTGTGATGGAATCTCCTCCTGATGAAGATGCTAGGGACATTGTTGAAATGACAGCAAAGGATTTAAAATATTATATAAACTCAGTTGATAAAGCAGGCAACATTTAAGAGGATTGACTCCAATTTTGAAAGGAGTTCTACTATGGGTTAAATGCTATCAAAGAGTATCGCATGCTACAGGGAAATCTTTCATGAAAGGAAGAGTCAATCAATGTGGAAAACTTTGTTGTCTTATTTTAAGAAATTGCCACAGCCACCCCAACCTTCAGCAACAACCTCCTTGATCAGTAAGCAGCCCTCAACATTGAGGCAAGACCCTCTACCAGCAAAAAGATTATGATTCCCTGAAGGCTCAGATGATCTTTAGCATTCATTAGCAATAAAGTATTTTTTTAACTAAGCGATGTACATTGTCTTTTAGACATAATACTATTGCACATTTAATAGACTGCAGTATAACATAAACAACTTTTATATGCACTGAGAAACCAAACAATTCATGTGACTTGCTTTACTGTGATATTTACTTTATCGCAGTGGTCTGGAACCAAATTGTAAATATCTCTGAGGTATGCCTGTATATAAAAAGATATTACATTATGATCAAATAGAGTTTATACTAGAAATACAAGGTTGATTGAACATTTGAAAAGCAATCAATATGATTCACCCTATTAACAGACTAAAAGAGAAATTACACAATCATTTCAATAGGTGCAGGAAAAACTTTTGACAAAAATCAATTACCCATTCTTGATGAAAATGCTCAGCAAATCAAATTAAGAATAGCAAAAGGCTTCCTTTTTGTGAAAGAGCTTGTTTGGAAAACCTACAGCTAAGAATCAAACTTACTGGTGAAAGACTTTGCATGATCAAGAGCAAGGAAAGGATTTCCTCTCTCACCATTTCTATTCAACAATATACTGAAGACCTTTGCCAATAAGGAACAAAGAAAGAAATAAAAGGCACATTAGAAAGAAAGAAAGAAAACTTTATTTTCAGACAACATGATTGTGTAGAACATCCTAGCAAATCTACAAAATAGATACTAGAATAAATGAGCTGAGTAAGATCACGAGTACTATTTACAACATCATAAAAACATGACATACCTATGGATAAATTTTACAAAATTTATATAAGACTTGTACACTGAAAACTATAAAATATTGCCAAGAGAAATTAAAGATTATTAATAAAGGTAGATATATCATTCCTATAGATTGGAAAACTCAGTAGGATTAGTATGTCAATATTCCTCAAACTGATATATACCTTTAGTGTAGGTCAAGTCAAAATTCCAGTAGGAACTTTCATGTATTAGTGGTAGAAATACAAAATGGTACAGCCACTTTGGAAGACAATTTGGCAGTTTCTTATAAAGTTAAACAAAGACTTACCCATACTCCCCAACAATACAATCTTAGGTATTTACCCAAGTGAATTGAAAAATTCTATTCACACAAAAACCTGAAGCAGCTTTATTTATAACTGCCAAAAGGTGGAAGTAACCAACTCAATGATAAGACAGATAATCCAATAAAAATAGGCAAAAAAAAAAAAAGAACTTGACTAAATAATACATATATATTCTAAATAACACATGAAAAGATACTCAATATCATTAGTCATTATGGAAATGCAAATTAAAGCCACAATGATGTATCACTATGCAACTAGGTAGCAGAGCTAAAATTTTAAATACTGACACTATTTTAAGTGTTGGCAACAAACTCATACAGATGGCTGGTGGAAATGTAAAATGATCAAGCCACTTTGGGAAATAGGTGGTATTCGTTACAACTATTTGTATAGACATGCATTTTCATTTCTCTTGAGTAAATTCATAGGAGTGGAATGGCCCAGAGGGATTTCCTAAATAGTGGGTGGTAAACCACAAGGCATCAATATGAAGAAAGAAGTACTTTCCCAGAGTTAGAAAATAGGAGAGCCAGTCAGAAGAATAAGTTCTAGTGTGCTGTAATACTGTAGGATGACTATAGCTAACAATAATATATTATACAGTTTCAAATAGCTAGAAGGAGGATATTAAATATCCCCAACACAAAGAAATGATAAATGTTTGAGATCATGGATATACTAATTACCCTGATCTGATCCTTATACATTATATATATGAAAACATTACTGTGTATCCCATAAATATGTATAATTATTGTCAATTAAAAAAATAAAAAAGATAACTTTTTAGAAAGTATAACATATAAAAACAAATGTTCATATGTTAAATGATATAAATAAATTTAAAAGGCAAATGTCAAATACAAAAAAAAGACTGCTGAAAAATTAATTTAAAAAAATTCCCATCCTCCTCAAAATCTTTTAAAACATGAACAACTCAAGAAAAATATAGGAATTCACCAAGGGAAATTGAAAATAACAAATTTATGAAAATGTATTTGGCCACACCAGTACTAAAATGAATGTAAATTAAGATAACAGGATACCAATTTCACTTACTAATTTGATGAATATATAAAATCTAGTGCTGGCAGGTTTTAGGAAAAATGGAGTTAAATTATTGAAGCTTTTTGGGAGGCAATTCATGTGTATATACATCCATATTTAAACTTTACTTCTATATTTACAATTTTTATCTGTGAAAATAATCAGAATTGTAGGCAAAATATATATAAAGAAGTTTATCACTACATTACTGTGATAATAGAAAATTGGAAATAATCTAAATCAATCGGTAATTACTTAAAGTAGAGCATATCTGTAAAATTGCATACTATAAAGGTATATAGTATCTTTTTTGTAACATTTAATGAAATGTGAGAAATTCTTACCTTTTTCTGGTTAAAGGGAAAGTGCAGTTTACAGAACTTCAATGCGTTAAGTATAAGCCCAGTTAAAAAGTACAAAGGGGGTATATAGTCTCAAAAAACCAATAGAAAATAAAATACCAAAGTATTTAAAAAGAGAAAAAAATAGAAGAGACAAAAAATGAAAAGCAAGAAAGTGAACAGCAATCCCTGCCAAACAGGAATGGTGAGGAAATTGGTGTGGGATGCTGGCATGGGAACAGCTCTAGGGTTAGGTCCTATTCTCTAACTTAAACTAGATGGGTTTCCTCCTTGCAAGGGACTGAGGGGAGAAGCTGACACTTAGCTGACTAATAAGTGCACAATCTTTACTAATCAGTCCTGGGCCAATAAGCAATCTCAGAAATGTAATAGAAATTCAAATGCCCCAAAAAGACATGAGATGTTACCCTTCAGAAGATCAGGATACATGTCACTCAACATCCACAAAACCTAGAGGGGTTCCAAGAGCTACTGTGGCCACAAGGAAGTCTTTCCAGCCTGAGCCAGTCCCATAGACCCAAAGACACACAAGAGTGGTGGGATGTGGGTAGGCCTGGGCACGTGTGGGAAAAGTAACTTCATTGGCAGCAGCACAAGGTTTGTGAAGAGGAAAATTATTAATAGATTGGATAGGTAAGTTGAAAACAGACTAAGAAGCACCATGATCTCTTTATGATTCTATTTCCACTTTATATTTGGTGATTAATTCCAGGATTTCACAGTAATATATATATGGTAGCATGGCCAAAATATTCTACAGTGAAGCATAGCTGCGTCCAGTTATGTTTAGGGCACACATTGCTGTTGGCATTCATTGCAAGCTGCAAGTGCACTAACCAGACTTGACTTTAGGGATCTAAGAGTATGGATCTGTCTTCTGTGTGCATCAGTTCCTATGTTACTATGATTTAGAAGAGAGAACCCAGTCCCCTTTATGCCTTTGCCTATGCTGTTTCCTTTGCCTAGACTATCCATATCCTGGGTCCCCCTATACCCACAGCCTGTGGTTGAGTGGTTAAGAAAAACGACTTTAAAGTCAGAGAGTCTGGCCACAAAAGAACCCAGCCAATATTATCTATTACTGTTAACACTCACCTTCAAGCTCAAATGCCAATCCTTTCATATTCTCCCTTTTATGCCCTCCACATCTCTCCCTCCCAAGCCATAAGGATTCTTTCCTTCTGAAAATCCGTATCGCTTTGTCAATGTCTACTTTTTAGTTGACGCCCTAATATATGTACTTCACTATCCCCCTTACTAGATGGCGAGCTCCTTGACAATGAGGTCTATATCTACTCTGCCTTCATGCCCTCACAATGCCCGAGACAACCTTACAGTAGGTGTCATAGTAAGCATTTATTGATCATGATGCCACAAAAAGGTACTACTTAGCTTTTAAAAATGTTTCCTACTCTTAATACAAGAGCTGAGCATATGGTAGCATATGAAAGTTAATGACCATTATGAACGTCCAATGTATCAGGGTAGTCAGATTTGAAATTAAGCTGCCCTCTCCATACTGAGATAAAAGAATGCATACAGAATTCTGCACATCCATGCCATATGAGATAGTTATCCTGGTTTTGCAGAGATGACAAGGAAAAGCCATTTCATTCTGGTTTTGTTTTTTTTGCTGAAGAAACATATGACATTTATCAGCATAATTTTATGAGCAATAATTTTAAGAATTGCACATTCTCATAGAAAACCCTAGTAATTGTTTTTATTTATTCTAAATTGCAAGGGGCAAAATTTATTACTAATTCCTCAATTATTTCATTATGCAGCACTAATAAAAAAGTCTTGACGTCTCAATTATGTTTAGCAAAGAATCATGTAATTTAATAAATAATTTTTGACTGAAGTGATTATTTACTTAAAACATAGAATATGCAGGAGGAACTTTAAATCATATTTTTCTGGTGCCATATAATAAAATAATTGTGCAATTAGTAATAAACAGTGTGCAAGAATGACAAATGTTTTATTTAAAACTTGGGGAACAAAGGCACATCACTTGTGCTTTTTTTCCAAGAGAACAAAATCCTACGGTATATTAATCAAAGGGGCTTTTTTATGCCTCTGGCAGCAGTGTTTTAAAGTAAACCCTTAATATCAGATCCCAATCCCCAGTTTCAATTTGCTTCCAATGGAAAGGACATTAGAGTTTATAAAATACTTCTTGATTACTTTTTTGAAGGCCTGAAATCTTGACATGTCCGTGACTTGCTCGCACTGCATCAATATACAGCAGTTGAAAGAGCAATACCCATCGTGAACATTGCCACGTTGACTTATAGAATCATGCCCTTGAGAAAAAACTGGAGAGAAAAAAGGAGCACCAGGCAGTGACAAAATGAAATAGAACTGTCATCTGGCAGTTCTTCATAGTTCGTCAAGGAAACTATTAAAGATGTACAAAGAGCCAGAGAGTGCTTGGGCAAAGGTTGTTAAACCACCACTTCAAGGGCAGGTCACGGCAGGCTGCTCAAGATTTAGTAAAAAGACCAGTCAGTGCTTACTGAGGACGGCAGCACCTGCAGCTTGCACCTGTCCCTTTTGTGCCTGTCCCTTGCTGGGCAGGCAGAGGAAATGAAGTGTTTCCATCCTGTAGCAACTTGATAAGAGGAATTTAAAATATATTATAAATTAACTCTTAAGTATATCCTTTTTCTAGTAGCCCATATAATGGAGACTGTTTTGGGTCTGGTTCAGGAACTAGTAAAAACCTGTGTGGTGTCCTTTGAGACAGCTTCAAATATCAGCTCTGTCCACTGCCAGTCTATAGCACCTTAGCCAAATGATTTAGCTTCTCTGAGCCTCAATTTCCTTCTTTTTCAGGCATAGTATGAATGAAATCAGAACTTTTCCTTATTTTTCCCCTCATTTGAGTCTGCTATATTTTCCTCATTCAATCTTCTGCTACCACATTCAGTTTCTCCCTTATTTGAGAGTTTCCTAAATCCTAGATCCATTAGCTCAGATATGCTTTTCTGTCTTACAGCCAGTTGGTCTGAAACAAAGTCATAATAGCAGCCTATTAATAATGGAGATCAAGGGGATTTTAAGGAAACTTCTCGCCTAACTGGCATCACACACACACACACACACACACACACACACACACGCACACGTTCTGCCCTGAAATCATGCATATCTGTTTTCTTGAAATATTATCACTGTTCCTAAGGCCTCTACTTTTGCCTCAAATTCTTCTAATTATCAGAATTTCACCTAGGAAAGGAAGAGCAAATGATACCACACCCAGGCATTTAAGAGAGATATTTGGGGAAGGTAAAGCCTTTTCTTGTTTTCATATCACCCAGCATAGATCCCTATCACTCAAAATAGAATTGAGAAAATTATCTAAAAATAGAGTGAGCTTAAATATCACATTATTTAAACTGTAGCCGACAAACATATTTTGTCCCTAAATCTCCTTACAATTGGGAGTTTAAAATAACAAGAGTGAAAGTAAATTCTAAAGAATTACTATCAACTAAAAATAAGTAAGAAGACATTTTGAATATGGAAGGCAAGAGAAAAATATAATTTAGTTTATAGAAATTAAAATATTGGATTCAGTCACATGTAGTAATTAAATCCCTAAAGTGAGTATGGGAATAATGTAAATTAAAATTTTATTATATCTTTTATTGTAAAATAGTCACATTTTATGGCCATTTTAAGCTCTAATTCCTTTATTTGGGGGGAAGGAGGTTGTTACTGTTGTTCATAGGCCTCTCCAGAAGACATTTTGCTTCTGGATGCAATTTAGAGTGTTTACATAATCTGAGGCAAGGCGGGAACTTTCTAAAGCCATTTTTGTGTGTGAGAGAAGAGCTTATTATGATCTCCTTTTCTATCCATGGTCTTATAACCATTTTAATTCTTACCTGCTCTTATTTATCCCAAAGACTTACTTTTTCTAAAGAGAGAGTACCATGTCTAGAATAATCTTTTGACTTTCATTCTAATGGAGTTTTCAGCCTCAGCTACACTATAGTTTAGGGGGTTATTTCAGAGGTATTTCTTTCCTGATTTGGTATCAAAAAGTACACTATAGACTTATAATGATGTAAGTATACTATGGATTTATAGTAGTAATGATTTTCACAGTTTCACTAATTTCTCATGCAGATGGGACATATTATTTTATACTAGGCTTCCTCCATATTCTTTTGCCAAAACTAAACACACACTATTTCATCCCAAAAGATTTTATTTCTCATAACATTAGAAGGCGTTATGTATAATTCTATTTACAAACTTGGCTACATACATAACTATAACAAATAATATAATGCCAAAAATATCAGTTACAAAAGCATAATTTAAAATGAGTAATTTCCTGTGGAACAGTAGGTTTGGAAACCTTCCATATTATCTAATTTTTCTTGGATAGATCATCAGGGGGCTAGCATCACAATTGTCACTAACTACTTTTACCAGTGACCCAAAGTTTATTCATTTAAGAGAATGGCCTCCTTCAGAAGAAATTGATTCTTCCCTCTGTAAATCTACTTTCCAAAAGAGATGAGAGAAGAAGCATTTAAATCGCATATTATAATTCTGAGCTTTATTGGGGGACAGTGTTGCTTTAAAGTATGTCCCTTTTTTTCATTTCCCAGTTTATGTAATCTGTAAATTTTTTCTCTTAAAACGATGTAAGCCAAATTACTTCTGACTATTCATTGTTACCAAGAAGAGGGGGGCCAGATAAATATAAAAAGTTAGCAAAACTACAGAAGCCATTGTTTATTTCAATGATCTCTTAATACTGAAGTTTTATTAGTTAATAGTCTTCCCAATTTTGCACTATTCTGGAAATTGTGTACAGATGATAATAAGAATGATGAGGAAGAGAAGGAGGAGAAGGGGAACTAATGTGCTTTGTGCAGGTACTCCATGTATGTAATCATATTTAATATTTATAAGAACTCTATAAGGCAAATACTATTATAGTCCCCCTTTTTACAAATGAAGAAAGTAAGGCACAGCAAGTAATCTGTGTGAGGTCTATAGAACCAGTGGGATAGTAGAAACAGGATTTGAACTATGGACTGTTTACTTTCAGAGCCTTTATTCTTGATTCCTGTACTTGTAAATTGGAGAAACAAGACATACACACATAGGAAAGTTCATGAACATGACAATAGAGAACTGCAGGTTGATGAAAATGACAACTTTTAGAATATAGACTTTATCCTACACCATGCATTTTTATGTTAATTGTGTAATGTGTGTAGTTACCATAAAGATGATTTACAAAAGAAGAGATTGATGTGTCCTGGCATCTTTACAAGAAAATGTTTAGTGAAGGTGGATCCTGAGAATGAGGAAAATCTACATCAGCTGAGATTGGAGGACAGGAGTCAGCGATTTTACGGAAGCAATGGTCTGAATATGGGCACATGGGTGCAACTTGGATGTATATAATATCTTTGGTGAAGGGACAGCTGCAAAACTGCCTCAAATAGCACCCCAATCTGTATTATGCTACAATTTAATCCCAAATGTTGCGTGGGACATAGTTTATATTAAAATTTTTTTTGTTGTTTATCTGAAATTCAAATTTATCTGAGCATCTGGTATTTTTCTTTGCTAAATCTGGCAACTGTAAAAAACACATTTACCTGATTTTTAAAATAATATCTCCTTTGATACCCCCATACAAGAATACATGCTCTATCAGCCTAGGCATCTGACCCATCTTGTTCCATCACCATATCTTCAATATGTGGAATAGTGCCTGGCACTGGGAGGTGCTCAATAGATGTTTGTGAATCAAAGGAAAAAAAGTTTTGCATTAAGTATCTATTTATATAATTTCAAAGTTATGTTTTAAAGCAGAGAGACAGAAAAAGAAATTTAAGGTTGAGTTGGGGAGTAAGGGATGGGATACACGGAGGCAGTAAGCATGGAAACAGAAACCTAATTAAACTGGAAAGGAGAAAATGCAAAGCGCACAGGGAGGGGCTTTGGAGAGGTGGAGAAGGAGGACAAGGCACCTCCCTACCTGGGAGGAATGGGAAGGAAGAGAACAGAGTTTTATTGACAGAGATAGGTAAAGGTGAGGGAAACATCATTGGTCTGTTTTGATAATTTTAATGAAATAGGCAATGAAAAATCCTTAGAATTCTGGTTAAGCACTACAATTTTAAAAAGATAGGCCCTCTTAAACTTTTATGGACTCTGATGCACATGAAAAATGACATGAGTAGCAACAGATGTTCTCCTTATAACTCATTTTTTTTTCAAAATACCAAGATGGATTAGAAATGTGCAAAACAAAAGAGTCGAACTAACCCAAATTCTTCTAATTCTGTAACTGCGGTAACAGGGCTGTAACCAATTTTACTTTTTTTCTTGGTTTAAAAAGGGAGAAATAATTTTATCCAGACTAGTACTTCCATCTTTCAGCCCATGAAATATAATATTATAGGGTTGCTCTTAAACTAAAAAGTCAAATTTCAGCTGGGGACACATTTAGGCTATTTACAATGGTTCTGATATCTGTATGTAGAAGTTTCACAACCAAAGTGGAATAATGCAGATTTTCCCCAATTCATTAATTTAAAAAATCAGATTTCTTTAAACTATTCCTCTCATAGTTTTTTCTTGTACTTTTGGCATCTGCCACTCTTCATCTATAGGAGAATTTAGCATAAGATGGCATCTGATTTAGCACAAAATGGTACATTACATAATTTTAAGCTTTATATGTCAACAATTTATGATGTTCAGTAAATGCCATCATGATTTCCAGATGCTTCACCACCTGAATTGGATTTAAATCATGACAAAAATCTTTGATATAGATGCTTGGGGAATGGAGAGGAATACATATGTTTACATATGTCATCTCAGCCCAAGCTCAAAGAATACCTTCTCTCCAGCAGGGGTGCCAATTTGGAAATGTACTTATTCTCACTCATCTTTGGGAGCCTAAAAAGTTGATCTCATGGAGGTTGAGAGTAGAATGATCAATACCAGAGGCTGGGAAGGCTGTGTGAGTGGGAGGGAAGGCTGTGTGAGGTGAAGAGAAGTTGGTCAATGGGTACAAACAGATAGAAGGTATAAGTGCTAATGTTCAATAGCAGAGTAGGGTGACTTTAGTTAGCAGCAATGCATTGTATATTTCAAAGCAGGTAGAAGAGAACTTGAATTGTTCCTAACAAATAGAAATGATAAATACTCAAGGCGATGGATGCTCCAAATACCCTGACTTGATCATTATACATTGTATGTATGTAACAAAATATCACATTACCCTATAAATATGTAAAATACTGTATATCCCAAAAAAAAAAGAATCTTCCCCAAGGGAATCCAGATCCAACTTTCCCCTGTTTGTGTTAGTTCAGCAACATTTACCTCCTTTTTCCCCAAGGGTCACCAATGGGATTAGTAATGCTCACTGACATAAGCACTATTGGTAGACAGAAGCGACAATTTCATTAAATGAAATTGCTAAATAACTATTGGACAACTCGTTTGTACAAGGTAAGGTGCTCTAAAGGTTGCAAGGGAGTGATAATACAATGCCTGCCCCTGATAAATTCAGAGTCCAGTTGGCAAAATGCTGTGTAAATATAACAAGATTAATGAATTAACAGTACAATATCTAATGACATATCATTTTAAGAGATAGTTAAAAGATATACTTAACAATAAATATACTATTGACATATAAGATATGACACAAACGATTAACTTTGACAATAAATTGCAGCAGCAGAAGACAAAAAAGATACGAAATGGAGGAACACAACCAGCTTCCTCCTGCCCAAGTGTTACAGTGGTCACTGATCACCTCATTACAAGTTTCATTCCCTTTATTATTTGGTTTATAAGTTGAAATTCATTTCTTTGTTTTATTACTGCTTTTGGTCAGTACTACCTACTCAGAACTAGTCTATATACTAAAAAAATAAAGTATAAAGAGTATCGAGACCATCTTTGTATCTTCCTCCCCATCCCAGTATAGAGTCAGAAACACAGTAGTTGCTCAATAAATCTTGAATTAGTTAGTTAACCAAATGGTGAAATTCCATTTCTGGTCAGGCACAAAGCTATAATCCAGATATGAATTCATTAGGTAGAACTTCCCAAAGCATATTTTATAAAATATTAAACCAGTTAGATGTACCATGGCAGGGGCAGTTTCTGAGTTGAAATACATTTGGAAAACAGACACGCTATGCCTCTCTCACAGATATTCACTGTGCACACTAATGTTAAGGGTTTAAATTGTGGTTTTTCTAGTTCCAAAGAGGAAAATGTTTTCATGCAGCTAAGACATCTGAAATTAAAAAAAAAATTGCTACCTTTGTTATGAGTAAAATAGAGAAAGGAGAAATTTTATAAAACATAAATCTGATTTACATATAATTATTTGATTGGTACATATTTTATGGGCAATACGGTCACTCTACGGTATTCAAGGAACATATAAATCATGGACTCCAGTTGTCCAAGACAGTCATTTTTGGCTTTAAAACGGTCTATTTAATGTCTAAAATAAATTTCCGAGTTAATGAAATACTTTAAAATAGTAATAAAATCTGTAAAGGAAATGTCAAAGGGGAGGTTTCATGTACTATAGATATATATACCCTATACATATATGTGGGAGAGACCAAGTGTGCAACAGTAGGTCAACCTGTCTTTGCACACTTGGCTTAGTTGGATGATAACAATAAAATACCAAATTCACCCTCTATCACAGGTACACGTGGGGCCATAATCAACATCATATAAACTTAAATAATTACGTTCTTCAAAGGTGGTATAGAATAGTCCTAATTATCATAGTAAAAAGTAAAGGAAAAAAGTCACTTCTCTTGCCTTATGAATTTCATAAGTGAAGACTTGCAGTTAAGTTCTGCTGTTGTGATTAAGTGGGCTATTTGGATATCTTCAATTATCTTTTTGATTCCTGGAAGTTGAGTACATTATGGTTGACAATGGCACAAGCATTTCAGCAAATTACAAATTATTAGATAAATGTTCAATGCTAAGTGATTGAGGGTCATGGGGCTTGATACTTCAATGAATGAGATCTGAAAGCAGACTCTTCCAGCTTTCTGACTAGCTATTGAGAGATATTTTTATTTATGTAGCCCTCATTCCCCAGCCTAGTCTTCATCATTGTCCTGAGTACTGCCTTAGAAAGTTATGATTCATTTGTTTTTGTTTTAATAAACAAACCATTGTCTGTTTTTGTTTTGTATTCCTGGTGCCCAGATCAAAGCTGGATATATACCAGGTACTCAATAAATAGTTGTCTTCAACAATGAATGCCAAGCGACCATGGTCACATGGCCAAGCCCAGCATCAGAGACGGGGAGATTACAAGTCACTGGCAAAGGGTGTGGATTCAGGGTGGGATTGTTAACAAACCCACAAGGGGGGCATTCCCTCTGTTGCTCACCACACAGAAAGCCAATTACTGAGACAATGAGGCTTGTCAAGGAAGAAAGAAGATTTATTGAAGAGGACAGGTCAACAGGGAGGTGGAAGGAATGGACTGCCTCAAATTTGTCTCCCCTACCAACAGGATTAGGGGTTTTTCTGGAGGTGAAATGAATAATGCATGAAATGAGTGAGCATCATTACATGTTTGGGGTGGAGTTCAGGGCACACAAGCACAGTGAGAGATCATGCTAGTACATACACCACATGATCAAAAAATGTCAGATAAGTTCCTCCCAGGGTAGAGATTTTAGTCGATAATGAGCTAGGGGTTGATACTGGTCATTCTTTCAGCCTTGTGCTCAGGTGGGATGTGGGGACTAGGCTGCCTAGCAGGTTCTTGGGCATAATCTGTGGTGGGATGTCACTTATCTTGTCTCCTCTGGACAAACAGGTGGTGTAAAGCTTTGTAGTTATTTCATGGATATAAGAGAATTCCGCTGTTTCCAGGGGGTGGGGGGACTCAAAAAGGAATGCATCAGTGCCACAGAAAGTTACAAAGTTCTGGTCAGCAAATCGTACTGGCCTGGGAACTTGAAACATAAGGGAACTATTAAAAAAAAAACTATAAAGAATTGTCTTCTAGCTTATGGAGCCAGTTACAGGGTGACATATGGGGGCCGTTTCTTCAATCTACCACAGGGCATAACTGCTATGGAGAAACACCAAGCAGGGGAAAGGGATAGAATGTGAAGGCATCAGGGAAGGGACCAAAGCAGGTGACATTTGAGCGGAGCTTTGAATTAAGTGAGGTAGAGTGTCATAGCGATAGCTGGGGAAAGAGAATTCTAGAGGAGGGAAAGAAAAGTAATTCCAAAGTCCCTGAAGCCAATTTGTGTTTGGCATGATTGCAAGTTGGAGCAAAGAGAGAGGAACAGAGTGGTAGGAGAAGAGGAAGAGAACAGCAGGTCAGATAAATATCCAAAGGGAAGACGAGGCAGGGCTTGCGGATCAAGGTGAGACCATCATTGGCTTTAATTATGAATAACACAGGAAGCTGCTGGAGGATTCTGAGCAGAGGAATGACACAATCTAACTAACTATGGTTTTTAAATCTCTCTGATTCCACTGAGGAAGAGAAGTAAGGGCAGTCAGGGAGGAGATTATAATCCTAATTCAGACTTGATGGTAGATGGATCATGAGTATAGTGTGAAGATGGTGAGGTGGGGTAATATTCTGGATATTTTTAAGGTAGTTCTAAGAGGAATTAGTAAAACCTGAGATTAATGTGTCAGTTGATGTTACACATGCACACACATACACATAAATATATTTTAATTACTCATTAAAATATGTACATAGTTAAAAAATGTTCATCCCTATAGCACCTATGTACCTTGAATCATCTCATGTACCTGGAAGATGGTATGTTAGGACCACACCTTGTGAAACACTGTCTCTAGACAAACATTCAGATCGATCATCTACTTTAAAACTCCTAAAATGAATTAAATACTTATAGACCCTTGGATTAAAAGGTGACAGACTATTAAATTTTACCGGTGACTCAACATATAAACTCAATAAATGACAAATTTATTTTACTAGAACCTTGCAAATGGAAAGTCCTCTTCTTTTCCTCTATTATTAAAACAGCAAATGCTTTCTATGTCTTGATGATTTCCCCATTATCACAGAAATTTCTGGCATTGATTCCTCACATCAGGGAATTTTTCTCAAACTGTTTAATAACCTAGGTTTTATTTCCTTGGTTTATTATGTTTATAACTTGTGAAGCTCCCAAGAGTTCTCCCTTGTAGGAATAGAGGCACACACAAGTCTCAAAATAATAAGTACCTCCTATGTAGGGAAAGGTGCTATGTAAATGCAAAGGGAACAAAATACCACCACTTCCCCCCAAATTATAAATATATTTTATTCTTGCTGTCACTTTATTTTATGAAAATGGAAAGTAGTTTTCACAAGTATTAACTTTTCATTTTGCCGCAGCAAAAGTGAAATTTTCTATAAAAATTATAAGTTTCCACAGCAGCAACTTCATAAAAATGTATGATCTTGCCCCTCAGGGTGCCTCCTCACATGTCTGAAATGAAAAGCTGTTTGTAATCATGGTTGGAAATACACACATCAGGAAAAATTAATCATGCAAATATTTGCAAAGCGGGAACAGTAATTGTTGGGAGCCTCGGCAGTGAGCTACTCTATACCACCACAGATAGAAAGGTCGAGAGAGAACCCCAAATAACAACACTTTGGACAAAGCCAGGACTGAAGCCCCATCTTATGACTGGCATAACTATCAAAAATATCCTGAGTATGCTCTTGAAGGAATTCAGTTTTGATGGTCATGTTGCCAAATAGTATCAGAGTTGAAATAATTTTCATGAAACATCTGCAAATGGTATTATAGTACACAGGATTTAAAAACTAGAACTGGCTTTTTTGTGAGAGGTGGTTATTTGCTATGGCAATGTTCTTCCTAGCTGCATTCAAAGAATGTTATTATGAGGCTCCTGATTTATTTTGTTTTATAGTTTTCAAGAAGGAAGAGGTATTATCCTTATGTTTTGTAAGGTATTTCTAATGTTAATGGTAAGTCTAAGTGTAATTTAAAATGAAATGTAAGTGTTGTTACATTAAAGGATTAGAAAGTTGACTGACCCCATTGGAAGGTTCTTACCAAGAGCATCGGGAAGGGACTTCGATGAGTCATGTGATGGTTCCATGTATGGACGGAACATGATGCTGGGTCTCTCTTGGTGCTGGATATGAGACATACTTATGGGTCAGACAATTTCCCATCTGCCACCCTGCCTACAGATTTCTATCATAAGGGACAGAAGAAGGAAGAAGGAAATATAATGTGATAGCAAATCAGAGGACTGACTACATAATGTGTGGAGCCCTTTGCAAAAGAAAAATATGGGGCTCTTTGCTCAAAAATTATTCAGAATTTCAAGATGTCAGCAGCAGAGATTAACCAAACATAGTGTTACCATCCTCTGGGTGGAGGTTTTTCTGAGTTCTTGGTGTTTAATACAGAAAAGAATTTCTGTATAAACCAAGCAAGCAAAAGCTTTATTGAAAGTGAAAGTACACTCTCAGGAAAGAGCGTAGGCAGGCTGGAAAAGAGCAGCTGCCCTGAGAGGAGGTGATTTCAGATCTTTTGTATCCTTACTAATTGAAGGGAGGAATATTCAAGGCCAAGGGGTTGGCTTTTACTGAAAATTTGGGTAGTAACTCCTAGAATTGGGTTCCCTCCCATTTTCGTACTTTACATGGTTGTCTTAGAACTATCATGGCGATTTCAAGGGCAGAGAAATTTTAAAACCACAATGTAAATGATATTGTAATTGGCCCAAGTTCACGTAAAGTGGCAAAGATAGCAAACAAGCCGGGTCAAGGCTGGTTTTTGCCTGCAGTTATCAGCCCCTCTAATTAACTTCTGCTTAAGGGTTGTTTACTTTAACACCTGCACCAGATCTTCAAGCACCTGCAACTTGCTCTCACCCCTGTCTCCTAGTCTCTTACTCTAATAATAGGGCCCTGTGAGACTATACAGGTGGCATATCAATGAAGTTGGTCCTGAGTCCTGATAAAGAAGTGGAGGCCTCAAAGCAAGAATTTTGTGGCACCCTTTTTGGTTTGCAGGCCAAACTGCTAACAGGTCAGCTCGTATCTAGAAGGAGGGGACTGAGGGACTCACTCACACACGTGAGTTCAGGAAATGTATGTAATGGGGCTTTCTGAATTGGGTATTTTGAAAACTATAGAATCTTCGTGCCATCCTCTAGTTTCTCATTTAAAATAGCCATCTTGGAGTAGGATGAAAGCCACCTTAAAGTTTCTAAACCTTAGAAGTCTCCTGTACCTTATTTCTTAGAACTTTGATGGCCACAAGCAACCGCTAAGCCATGTGACTGCCTCAGTCGCACTGTGATCATGACACTAAATACCATGCCTAAAAGAATTGTACTAAGGCCCTTCCCTGCTTTCCCTTTACTTATGTAAAGTTATATCTGTTACCCATTTAGAGTAGATAGCATAAGGAAGGTATGAGAAATTACCAGAAACAAACAATAAAATAATGCCTCAAATAACTAAATAAAATGACAAAATTAAAAGAAAATAGTATTTTTAGGTATGAGATTTTGTTGTTGTTATTTGTTTAAACCTCTATTTGCTATCCAATTTTTTTTATGGTTGATATATAATGATTTCTTAAGTAGTCAAACCACTGAACATTGCCACACAATATGTTCCAATAATTACAGTGATCACTGTTTACCATGATCAAGCTTTCTTGATGTGACGAAGTATGCCGATTTTTGAAGAGAGAAGGAAAGATATTTTCTTCTTTTGTGATGAGTGGACAGTAACAAATAAGACACGATTTCTCAATCAGGTTCCCCTTCACATATCCAAATCAGCTCAAGAACCCAATATTCTCACCTGAAAATAAAGTAGGAATTCTCGAGATGCTCACCTCATCTTCCTACTTGTCATTCAGTGCATCTTCGAGGCTGACCATCATGACCAAGTTGTGCTGTGTTCACCCATATAAAAGTGTTCCTGAAGGACAAGAAGGAGATGGTAAGAGTTTGCCCTGGTCCTCTCCTCTGGTGACCCTCTGATTGTGGTTTCAAACAGGTCTGAACAGTCAGCTCTCCCTTATCCGCATTCCCAATCTCCTGCTATAAATCTTGTTTTCAAGTTCTGCTAGAATAATTAAGTTTGATTTGTGGACACAATTAACTATCTTTTGTTTATTTTTGTCTTCCCATGCAGCCTGCCACCCAGCAGGAGACCTTTCAAACCCAAATACTAAACCCAACCCACCCAGGAAAGGTGGGAAAAGTAAATAGAGTCAAATCAATGCAGCAAAATTGAGTTTTATTGAGGCTGATTCATCATATGAACTCTGGGTCACTGTTGTCTTTGGCAAGAATCAGGAACAGGGAACGACTCTGCATTTAAAGAATAGAGTGAAGAGGCTACACAACTTTCAGCTTCTCTAACTGACATCAGTGCATCGCCAAATGGCTTCACGATGGAGTCTGTTGTTCAGGCATGACTTCTGCCAAAAATACACTGCTGACTTCAGAAGAATAGACAGCAAGAAAGAAGTTACAGGAGCTGAGATTTTGCTGATTCCACAAGTGTTATTATCAGGCACCTCTAAGACACTGTATGCAATATTTTTACTGTGTGTGATTTGCACTTGCGTTAGGCTTGTAGAAGACTCCTTTCTGCTGAAGATCACTTCTTTACCTTGTTTTAACTCTTCATAAGATACTGGTCTGAGTGGAAGAAATGTGAAAGCTAAAGGGGATCAGAAGGAGAGATGCAGTCTCTGCCAGCAGCCCCAGTGTCCATCCCCACGCATGTAAATACCACACAAGTAGCCCCTGCTGTTTAACCACCAGCAATGTAGGGTTATGAGCCACCTCTGTGATTGCTTGGAAGTTCGGAACTTAACTTGCCATCACCAATTCAGAGTGCTGCAAATTCACAGAACATCAGATAAATCCTCATGGTTGAGGACATACATGATGTCAAACGCACATTCTGAAACCACATGATCCTGGATCATCTTTGGTGCTGCTCCCTCTCACCCCCCCCTCACCCCAGTTACCCAGATAACATGACAGATGAAATGCATGGATACACACTGCCTGGCAGAGGCTTCCATCCAGGAAGAAAACTAACTGTGGACCCGTGATAGAGACCTGACTTTATCCTGACCAATCCACCTGAAATCCATTTATATTTTGATATCTTATCACTATACTGAATTAATAATTTTGATTTCTGAAGGCTTTTATGTCAATGGGGAATGTCAAAATAGCCCTGAGGAAGGACAGATCAAATCACAGAAGACATTATTATTAGTTCAAAATTTTATGCCCAATGCCTCGTCCCCCTTACCTACCATTACTTACGAGACAATACAAATTTGCTGAAAATGCAGAGACAACACTAATCGTCCAAACTAGACCCTTCAACTGCAGAGCTGAACTGAACTTTCCTACAGGCATTGCTGCAGACTTCTGAAAAGTTCAGAGACCCCTCTAATTAACTGTCTGGAGGGAAAACGGAGGATTTAATACTTTATTTTGCCAAACCAAAAGCATGGGTAGTATGGCCATAGCTCTTGGCATTACCAAGGACTGCACACCTACCTGCTGTACCTTGTTAGGACACTTTTGGTCTTTCACATGACAATGACTTGCAATAGGGAGTCACTGACTTTTGGCAGGGGAGTGTGGCAGAGAAAGAGGGAAAAAAGCTCCAGCAATTACTGTGCAGTACTCAAATCTGCCTGCCAACAGGAGAGCAGTGATTTGTGAGACACATCAAGAGGTGCTGGCAAGATCAATCTGCAGAGATCCCTCTGATAGAGGAATAATGAGTTGACAAAGACCAATGCTCAGTTGGGTCCAAGCCCAATAAGATTACTGTTCAGCATCATCAATATTGTCTTTGTTTGGAACTGACACAATCAGACTGAAATCGATTGTATTTTCCACAGCACTGTCACACATGATTTTAAACTTTGGCTCACAACTCTGTAGAGGAGCTTGCAGATGTTGGCAGATTTTTGCTAACTTAAGGGATGTCATTATTAAGTAGGAGTTTCACCCCATGATAATTTGTGGTTCTGCTGTGATTCTCTGAGGTCTGTGTATTGAAGAGAGAAGACAAGGAGGAAGAGAAGGAGGAGATGAAGGATTAGGGAGCGGGATTTTTCTGCTCAACCCCTCCACTTTTTGTTTTGTTTTGTTTTGTTTTTTAGCATAATGACCAAATACCATATGTAAATGTGGAGACTATTTCTTAGCTTCAGCTTAATTTGAAGATCAAAGATTTTTTCTGAAACACAGAATCATGAAAATTTTTCTTCTCTGGAGCAACATAATAAAATTGTTATGTTTCACCATCAAAAGGCAGAGGGTGTATATAGATGGCTCTGCCTAGAAAATATTAAAAGTAGTTCAAGGAGTTGGAAAATCTAATAAGCAATTTGATTCTTAAATAATTCCTCCAGTCTCCTCCAGTGAGTTTTATAAGCCATAATTCCCACCACAGAAAGCTATCAACTTTGTGTTTCATGAGATCCATTTATGTCTTCAGCCTTGCCCATATGGCCATCCCAGACCTCTGATGCCAGCTGACTGATCTAACCATCTAGAAATGCTATGTGATCCATGGCTGTACATTTAAATACTGAAACATTCAAAAAGAGACAGAGCCTGGATTTCTCTTTTGCTACAAGCATACAGAACAATGACTCTCCTGGGTCTTTCCCGTTGCCCATCTAAATGTAAACTTTGTGAGCAGTAAGTGCTGTGGAAAGACACCCAAACTTGCGGTGCCTGACTCCCCAGCTTAATAGATTTATATTTTACTCAACAAACTCAAGTCTTAACGTACTGTTTAAATCCATTGGTAGTCCTGTCACATGAAACTAATCATAGTCACTGCAGGGTCTCTCTCCCTTGCCTTAAGATAACACCAGTGTTCTGAAATTTTATGCAAAGCAGACATTTATGGTAGCCTCTCCAGTCTCTGATCATCACCACTGACTGTCTCTGTCCAGGCCCATGTGCTCCCTGAGCGGCAGTCTTATGCCTACTTTCTTGGACAGGATATCCTTGTGGAGCCTGGGACCTGGGTACCTGTGGCCCAGCCTCCTTAGGGGAATCACACAGTCATTTCCCTCTGAGGTCCTGCCACCCGCACCCAGGACTCTGTGAAGAACTAGAAACACCCACCCCAAGGCACCCTAACAACTGCTGCTTCACCTCATGGAAATTTCCCTTTCCTTGCCCTCCAAAGTCTCTCACTTATCTCCACTCCCTTGGTATAACCCCCTCAAGGAATTCAAGTCAGAAAACAAAGCAGAATCCTTGTCCTTGAGTTACTTTTATTTTGACTCTATCACAAAGGGCCTGGAAACAAAAAGGCCAGGTTACCACCACAAAATGGGATTAAAAAAATGAGAACAAAACACAAATTAAAATCTTAATACATTATTCTGTCAACCTACAATTAGAAAGGGCCTTGGAAAAGTCTCAGTTCCTCTGAGCTACACCAGAATCCCAGATCCAAAAAATTAGAAAAATAATGCTTGTGAGGATCAAAGGATGACAGGCATATGAAAATGTTTTGTTGATGCTAAAATATTATTAGTAGCGGTTATTCTCAATTGTTTAATGCCCCTTGCAAAGCAGATAGCAATTTGTAGCTGGGAGATGGGAGAGAGTGAAGAGAGTCCATCTTCCATATACCCTATTTCTTGGGTGGTTTGAGTCTGGTCTGAAGAGACTACTATATGGAGTTCTATGGTAACTAAAATCCCTGGCGAGTTTGCAAAGTTATCGCTTTCAGCACTCCTTTGATGGACTAGGAAATGCCAGTGGCTCCATTAGGCAAACTCCTATAGGACCAGTTCCTTTCTCAGGAGGGTCTCCTGACATCAGCTTGGCCTTAAATATTATGAGTATCTAGGGAAGGAGTGGGGAAATGTCAGTGTGTGCGTTTGATTTGAATCTCTGTGTGTGCAGCGTTGAAGACTTGAGCATCCCTGGAGGGTATTTAAATAAATGCCAATGTTCAAGGCTGGCTTTATATATAAGTGAATTAGGCCTCTGCCTATTTGGTTTAAACACACCAAAGCATCCTTGGCTAGAAATGGAACTCCTAGCAGGTACTGCTCCAGCCCTGGGAGTACTTCCTATAAAAAAATGCTTAATTTAACTTGATTAAGATATTGCCTGATACTTAATTAGATAGACAGCAGCAAGAGTTGGTTTATCTCACTGTCACACAGCAGGATTTGGGGTTTTAAGGCTCCCGGACAGAGGAAGAGTATATCAGCATACCAAGGGGAGAGGAAGTCAAAGCACAGGTTGGGGAGGGCGTATGGTGGGTGCTGAGTGGAACAGGTAGAATACCAAAGCAGAAGGCTGTGTGCATCTATCAGACAAGTGGTGGTCCTAGGCACCAAGTAGGAAAGCAATAAAGAGAAAGTGCCAACAAAAACAAAAAAAAAAAAAAAAAGGAAAAGCACAAAAGATCTGCCTCTGCCTGCCACAAATGCTTGACAAGGTCTTTCAGTGCAACCGAAATGAATTAAGCATGGGTGTCACAGACATACATTTTCAACTCATAAAATATGTAACAAACATGGCCTAGAAGGGTAGTCAAACACCAGGAACCACCTACCTGGTCTGTACTTCAAATCCACCATTTATTAGCTATAGGCTTACATCATTCACATTCTCTGAGCCTCAGTTTCTTCATCTGGAAACTGATGATCATTGTTATCTGTTGCGAGAGGCAGACTAGTTCTAAGTACAAACCTCAAAGGCCCAGCCATTTTTACCCCTAATAATATTAGAGGAAAAGAAGCAACAGACGCCCCTCTACCATTCTTCCCGGCAATAAGATACAAGAAGATGAGTTACATTAACGTGTAAGTCAACTCATTATAAGGGTGGCATCTATGATAAACCAGGCCCAGGCTCACTGCTCTAGGTCTTTCTCTTGCTTAGAGAATACACAGTGAAAATCACATTTTAGGGGCTCCAGTGGCTTGTCTAACACGTTTATATGGTTCTCACATTTTTCCCTACAAATTCCACTGATGGGCCTCAAGGAGGATACACACCCCTCACGATGTGGACTGTCATTTACAAATCTTCTTTGCCTTTCCACCCTTTTCTGCTTGTCCAAGTTCTACCCAGAGAATGAGAGTAAGGACTGGAATTAGGATTATTTGGTGAATCACTCAGTTCTTGGTAGAATGGTAGCACCACACTCTGCAGAGGAGGAGTAATAATCAACTGGAAAAAATTTTTTTAATGCAGATGATTCCTGAGGCCTTTCAATCTGTTCAGTCTCATTTTTCCTGTGAGCAATCCAGAAAATACTCTAGACTTTAGGATTAAGAACTACGAATTTCCTCTTCACCCTTATCTTGTTGAAATTCAATTCTATCATTTTTACTCAATAAGCCAAATCTCATAACCTGGAGAGGTATAATTTGGTGTTATTTTTCTGAGAATAAATAGCAAAATGTGATTAAAGAAATTTTTACAGAATTATTCTAGCACCAATGATACACCAGAACTTCAGTTTTACCAGATTGTTCTAGCATTATAATAAAACATAGATCTACATGTTATTTATTTTTATATATTTATACAATATATGTTTATTATCTATATATTTATATACATTTAATTTTATGCTCAAATAAAATTTAAAAAATTATGGACATGCTTATTTATATTTATTTTTATATTTCCCCAAATAACAAAAAGGAATTGAATTCTGTTGTATGTTTTGCCTTTTGTTAGATGTTTTGCTCAAGTCAGTGCACACCTCCCTCCTCAGTTTTGTGCATCTGCCATAACCTGCCTTGCTGAATATTGTCATAACTGGGGGGAAAACTAAAATGTGGGAACAGATAATGAGGTAGTGCATTTATCTCTTAGCTTGTGATTCTATGTAGTTCAATGGTCCCTCTATTAAGTCATTTCCCCCAACTCTCCTTGGATGTGAGAAGGAACTTTTCAGCCTACAGATCTTATTGGGTCATGCCTTCCTCAATTCTCTGCTGCATAGTGGGAGCTGCCAACATTAACAATAAGAAAATGGGGAGTTTCTCATGAGTCTTAGCTCTGTGCTTCATTTTAGGTATAGGAAGAGGCAGGATACCAAAATAGTTAAGAGCATGGCTCTGGTGCCAGACTGTTCTGGTGCAAACCATCACCTTGCCCTTTATTAGCTGCAAGACCTCACTTTATCTCAATGTCCTCATTTGTAAAATGGAGATGATAATAATAGTACATGTCTCATAGGAATTCTTCAGGATTAAGTGAATTAATGCATGCAGAGCACACAGAACAGTGTCTGGGACATGGACAGCAACAATTAATGTTAGTTATTTTATGAGAAAATATAGATGCTGTGTTAAGAAATTAAATACTTTATGGTGAACTCTCATTATGGATATTAAATGTTATTATTTATTAAAATGCTAAATTAGGTTTTAAAATTAAAACCACTAACAAATTACATTTAAATAATTTAAAGCCTAATAACATGGGAAAAGATTTCCAGGGGGAGTATATTCAAAACTTTTAAAAAATTCTACAGAAAGAATATTGACTTATTTCAGTTAATTGGGACAGAATAGAGGAGATTGGGAGGAGGGTACAGCAAACCAGAAGGAATTCCAGACTTTGAGATACACATATCATTTAAAGGGAAAGTCAATGAAGGGGCATTGGGAGAGCATTAAGAAATCTTGTGTCACCTAACAGGAAATGCAGGATGTTGGTTCAATGCCCATAATTAGTTAGGTAAGAAAATCTAGGTAATGATGATATGTTCAGAATCTCAACTGGATGGGCATTGGGAGAGATCTGTGAGCAGGTCATGAGAAGCAGGGGCCCAGCCTAGAGTTGGGATGTTAGGTCAAACTCCTGCTATTGGAAGAAAAGTCAGACAAGAATGAAGGGTACAAATCTTTCTATAATACCAAGGCAGGAACTCAGGTCTGGAGAATAATGGAGATCTAGTTATGCGAATTGGAGCATGCATTGGTGGCTACTTCCTAAGCCAGTGGTATATCCCAGGGGAAAGACCTGATTTTCAGAGTTTGCCAATTTCTGTTGTATAAATGCTCACGACATGGCTGATCTTAAGCTACCTAGGTGACATCATCTAGCTTGCAAAATTCCTGAAAAATTAACAGTTGGCTTTCATAAACTAGTACAATTAGCTTTAGCACACACATGGGAGCCTGGCTTTCAGACTTGAGTGAAAAAGTTAAAGACAGACAAGGAGTCATAATATCAATGCTGAATCTCCAAATGGTGATTCATTCCTCCTGCCAAAAGCCAAGTTTGATCCTGAAAGATTAGGGAAGGCTGAGTTTTAAGGGGGCAACCAGGTGGCCCCAGCGAAGAGAAGTGAGCAAGCTTGAGAAAAGCAGGGCTGACTCCGTGACGGCCAGCCCCACACTGCTTCATCTGCATGGGTTGGATCAGAACAAGTAAAACTATGTAATCCTCAGCCACCAAATACCAGCTGCCTAGCCAGTTAGGCTCAACACAGAATATCTTGACCAGCAACATGGACTCATCAACTGCACGACAGAAACTATGAATTGGTAAATGCTCTTTTAGGAAAGGAAGTGTTATCTCATTTTCCTTCTCATAAATTACTACATTTTCTTCCAAAGTGAAATCTAAAAACAACCAGTGACAATAACAACATTAATAGTTAACTTTATTTGAGTAAATGCTACATCACTGGCCTCGTCCTAGGCTCTCTACTTTTGTGGACCCCATTAACCCATATTGAAGTGGTTTCCAGCACTATTCCCTGGATCCCAGAGCTCCCTTGAGATGCCTGAGGAACCACCTGAGGAGGAAAGCAAGGCCACGGGGCTGGGACTTGCATTATCCTTTTCACTTAAGCAGAGCAGCTCCACTCACATGTTTATGTACTGACCTTTCATGGAAGATTTCTTTTCAAAAAAAGGGCTATATTGATTGTTAGAAAATTGAGAACTAAAAACTCAAAGTAACCCTACAATGTTGTTATATTTTTCCTCGTTATAAAAAACATCAAAAAATGAATCTAAGGTAAAAGACAAATAAAATTACCTATAGATATTTGTACTTCCCTAACTACTGTTAACCTTTTGTTGTATGCACTTCCAGATTTTTTTAATGTACATATATTAAGATAGGTTTTATTTTGTACATTTAACATGTGAGGAAATTTATAATTGCCCAGAGTAACATAAATAAGCAGGGATCCTGAGGTCTGTCTCTTATGTTCTCATCAAGAAAAATAAGCAGTACCTCATATTCCCTCACACAAAGACCATATAAATTGGTCCCTTTGTCTTTCTATGATTTCCAGTGGTACAGCTAATGATGCCATTCACATCCACCCAGTCTACCACTTATATCTAAGTCAACTGTCCCCCAGGGGATGAAGCCCCACACTAAATTCCATAAAATATAACACACACTCATGGGAAGGGAATAGACCAGATAGATGGTTTACACCCTGGCCCCATGGGTTCATATAAGTCCTTAAATGTTATCTTCTCCTTAGGCCAGGCTTTTATCATTAAGCATTAATACCATTTAAAAGGGATAAAAGATTGCTATAAACTTTGAAAGATTTCAAGAGCAAATAAATGCTAGCATATCACTTTCAGAGTCAAAGAATATTAAAATTAGATTAAAAATATACAATTAACCTAATACATTTTGAATTTGGACTAATTGTTTGAAATTCAAAAGGACCCCAGGATATTTTTCACTTGAAACACAGAAATAAAAAATTCATACTAAACAGGCATAGTTTGCCCTCAAGGTTGAAAACATTAATCATCATGCATCTAACTGTTAACTGTAAAAAATCATTTTTCTTCTGATTTAAAGGGAATTATTTAGTGAGTGTTTTTAACTTCTCTGCTTTCTGAAGCACAGGCAGCAACATGGGGTCAGGTTCCAGGCTCCTCTGCCCCTTCATGAATCCCCCTTCTCTACAAAGGAGCTGCCTTTGATATACAAGGGAGCTCCTGGCCCAGAGAATGCACAAAGCACAGGAAGAAATGCCAGTCTGCTAGGAGTGTAATTGAGATTTAGTTACTAAATTCAGGAGATGATTAGAGTTGAACAGCCTTTCTAAAAAGAAGGTACACATCAACCCCAAGTAAACAAACATGAGGCAACAATCAGTAGGGAAAGGTCTTCACAGGACTCTCCATGAAGCTTTCCACAGCATCAAAACAATCATCAAGCTGTAAGTAACACCTTTTTAAAAAATAATTGGCTTTTTAAAAAAAAAAAAAAAAAAAAAAGCTGAAAGGGGTTGTGCTCATATAGGATTAGAGTGAAAGATCCCGTGATGTTACCTGATCCACTAGGCTTTTTCTGACCCCATTAGTCAGGAAGCACCCTGGGTACTCTCTCTGGTTCCTCTGTTGCAGGAGTTGCCCCTCATGGAAACACACAAAAAGAAATGGCTCTCTCTTGGTGAGTCCAGTGGTCTCTGAGTCCTCACAGTAGATCAGAGAGGGAAAGAACATGGAGGCCTCTCACAGTAGAATGGCTACTCTCAAGAAGCCCTGTCACTCTGGAGTCTCATATACAGACCAAAGTAAAGACATAACAAAAATATAACTACACACAAAAATAAAGCTGTATATTTTAAAATATACTAAGAAATATATAACACATAAAATTGGCTTTTCATAGGATGGGTGGGAATATTTAGTACCAACAAGGAAATAGAATAAACCAAATATACTTTATAGCCAATTTACACAACTTTTTCTTGGGGCCAAATCATCACAACCACCTAACTGGCCTACAATTAGGCTCTTCATTCTTGAAATTTCCTTAAGTGAGATCCAAGATAGCTTTCCTGATGCAAAACTCTATGTCCCAATTGATATTGTAATAAGACTCAAAAGGATCCATCATCTCTGAATTTTGGATAGTGATTTGCTTCATCAAGACAAGAGAATTTCAGACTCTTTTTTAAACTTGATGGTTCTGGACATTTTTGTCTGACAGTGCTTTGGGTGACAAACATCTTTTGTCCATATAGGTATGAAGTTTAGAAAAATGTCCAATGTTAATTAACCGAGTTTGTGTTGCTACTTTTTTCTTAACATTAGTCAAAACTCTGGACAGGCAATATCTACTAAATTAATTGTCATCATATCTTTGACTGGTGATATAGGTCATTATTATTCTAATACTGTTATCATTTGCTCTAGCACTAGATGTTAGAGACTGTAGCACCATGTTCACTTTCTAGTCAAATTCTAGGATGTTTACTTTGAACATGTGGCTAGTCCACATTAATTAATTGTGGCTAGCCCACATTAATTTTTATCTAACTTCAGTGGAGTTTTTCCTACATTGTTCAAAAACCCTCCCTCTGAGAATGTCTCTAATGAAAGACCAAAAACTAAGGAAAGACTGAAAACCAGCCAATTGGGTAAATATTAGAGTAAATATTAATCAATATTGACTGCATAAAAGTAACAACTAAGTTTTGTTGTGGTGGTGGTGGTGGGGTGTGTGTGTTGTGTGTGTTCATGTGTCTGTGTTCTAAAAAGAAGGTAAGGATACATGAAATCAATTATTCTAAGGTTTTTGCATTATTTAAGAAGAGGATAAAATCACCAATTAATAGTAGACATTTGTAAGTCAAGGATGTGTGCTGTAAGCTCTAGTATAATCATCAAAAGGACAGCAAATGAATATATAACTTTCAAGCTAACAGAACAAAAGTAAAATTATGAAAAATAATTACTTTAGTAGAAAACAAGCAAGATGAAATAAAGAACACACAGCCAATGGCAGAAATAGACACTCCATGAAAAGATAGTAGATAGTAGACTTAAGCCAAATATATCAATAAACACGTCAAATATAAATAGACTAAATGCTTTAATAAAGGACAAAAAGATTGTCAGACAACCCAAGGAAATATTGTTTTCAAGATACCTATCTAAAATATAAGGATTCAGAAATGTTAAAAATAAAAATAAACAACAAAAGCCCGTATTAACATCATACACAGCAGATTTTAAGGCAGAAAGAATTCCTAGAGGTAAAGAGGGACACTTAATAATGACAAAAAATATAATTCACCAGAAAGATACAACAAAAAATATAATTCACCAGAAATATACAACAATTCTAAATGTAAATGCATATATACCTTCAAATGTATATAAAGTGAAAATTAACAGAAAAAAAGAAATAGACAAATGAATTTTTCCACATATATATTACATTTTAAATAAAAGGTTAAAATAATATTTTGAGAAGTAAAAGAATAAAATTACTTTAATTTTTACCAAAACTGCGAAATACTATTGTTACGTAGTTTTTATTGTTGTTTTATTATTTGAATGATCATATTCCATTTCATAGATAAATTCAGAACATTATAATATTGAGAAGCTTACAAAAAACTGGTAATTGACATTTCTGAATACAAGTCTTTAGAAAATTCTAATAAATGCTGCTTAAATTTAGCCTATTCTCTGCTAGACATGGAGTAGGGCATTTGGGTTAATCAAATACTCAGAATAATAGTGTTACTATCTATCATACATAGATTGTACATTTTTAAGCTTTTACAATCTATTTTTAAAAATCACTTTATACAAGCAATACTGAGCATAACTAAAGTGTTAGTGATTCAAAACAAAATTACCTTGTTTGAGTGCCTTTAGTATCATCATAATGAGCATCAGTTGCCATTGCACTATTGATGTACAGAAGGGCCCAGGAAACATAAGTTTTGGTTGATAGAATTTCACATAAGAGCATTTCTGGTTAGTGTTCCAAAGGGCAATTGCAGTGTCACCTTACCTGGAAAATTGGAGTTTCATTTAGACAATATTCAAAACACATCTTGTATTGAGTCTCAGTGATAAAAAGAACTGCCTTTCTTCTCATCTCTTTCCTCCGACATGACAAAAATCTGTCCCAAACTAATTTGTGAAGCCTTATTAGTGTGTGCATACATGCGTATGCACACAAAGGTTTCTTGGTTTACATTTATACATATTTTTAGAGTCTACACCTATTTTCTTTCTCTCTCAAAGAGTTTTCAAGCTTTCTTTTTAAAGGGTATAGGAGCCATACACAGAAAGTTAATGAATATATACAACATATATACAACACATATATACAACACATTCTATATATTATACAACACACTCTATATATTATAATAGATATTATAGTGATATGAATTCAAAGATAGTGCTACTATGTATCCTAGACATTATAGTCCTAATATTAAAGAGGTAATATAAATTATTCCACAGATGAAACTGCCTATTATAACCTCTGACTGCTAGTTTTGTACAAACTCTGAAAGTGATTTCTAATTTCTGGTCATAAGTTGAAATTTAAAAGTCTTTTCATGTTTTTCCTCACAGCTGGTTTCAGAAGCAAGAGCCTTCAAAAATTAATGCAGTTTAATCTTAATTTAACCTGAAATTATAGAACTGTACTCTCATCAACATCAGCATGTAACCTTCCTCTAGCCCCACCATACACACCCCCTTACACACGCTGTATCACAAAAGAGAAAAAAAAAAAAAAAAAAACTACTCCCAATTTAACTTACTACATTTTTATTATAAAGGCTAAAGTTTACCCAGCACTTTCAGCCATCTTGTAAAATTTCAGTGAACAGTTAAAAGTAAGTAAAGCAGTTCAAAGGCAGAGTGAGCTGACTCATGCAGAGCCTGCCTCAGAGAACAATAGCAAATGGTGTCTTTCTAAACTCAGAAACTAAGAAAAAGTTTGAGCTAAATCCAGATGATTTAAATTTTGCTCATGAAAAGTGAATTTCCTCTACCTGTACTATTCTATTCCTATAACTAAGTTTTTTGACATGATTTTCGTTTAAATACAATAGAAACAAAGAGAGGAAGTTACGCGTGGTATCCTTTACATTTATGTCTTCAAGGTTGTTTGGAAATCTTTTAGGCAGTTTTCCTTTCTCCAAATATTCCCTTCCGTTGTTTCTTTAACTGGAAGAGGTTTTTCATTTTATATACTGTGTATTTCCAAGGTATATGTGGTTCTGGGCACGGTATTTGCTTTCCTTAGAGATATGAATCGCTTTTGTTCATTTACCTTCTTTGAAATTCATTTCTAGTAGCTGCAGAGCTGCTGCTATGGAGTGTTAATAGGCTTCTAACATAGCTGTCATTTCAAGTAATAGGTGCCAAGCTTTCAGCAGCTTATTAACACATTATAACAGCAACCCCTATACTAAACAAACAAATTGCACAGAGGAGGACACAAGCAAAATTAGTGTGTACAAATATATACATTCATATGTATACATACATACAGTATATACTTAGGACTCATCAACATATTTGGTTCCATACATGATTAGACCAGAATTGGCACTTTGATTTTTATGAATATTCACAGGGAGAAAGAGTGGATCGGATTTGTATTTGGTCCCAAATGTGAGACGAATACAAACTGGTATAATTACTGAAAGATTTCCATCCTCTCAGCCCGGCGACACTCTCAAGACCGAAAAATTGCAGACTTGTGGTATTTCACATCATGGAACTGTGCTAACGTGATCTTTCAGCGCCACTTCATGGGGGATGCTGCAGAGAAAGAAAAAGTGGAAATAAGCAAAGAAATACACCAACTGGCAAAACTACTGAGAAAGGAAGAAATATGAAAGGAAGCAAATATGAAAATGTGCTTCTAAGAGTCAAAATTTGCATTTGGATATGAACACTGGACCAACTTTCTACAAACACAAATATATTCTTCCAGATGCAGGGGCAGACATATGTACAGATAAATATGAGAATGTATATTCACACATGCTTTATATAAATATGTGTAAATACACACACATATACATACATATATACATATGTATGTATATATAGATACACTGTCCTTTACAAGTGTTTATATATTTAATGGTTGCATAAAAATCCCCAGCAGCTTTCTCGAAGACTTATTTCAATAAAGGCTCTACATTTTACATTGTAGTATAAGCTCACCTCTTTTGAACATAAAAAAAAAAATCCCAAAGCAATTTATAATCATGTTGCAATATATTTGGATGTTGTAAATTTATATTAAATTCAACTTTTAAATCGGCAGATAATTTTATAAAATTTACTCAAATCTGTAGTATTAAGGAGGATGGCTTGATGGCCTCTGGCTATCTTACAAGATTTAATATGTGCTACTTTTATTGTTACTAATAACAGCAGGTGGCATTATTAATTGTTCAGTAAGTACCAGTGCTGAGCTAGTAACTATAAATTGCACATACTATTTCAAATATTTCTAATATCTGTAGACAACTTTCAAATCTGAAAAAGTAAGAGGAACTTACAAAACCAAATTTAGTAGCAGAATTAAAGCAAATTGAATAATGATTGAGTTTTCTAATAGAGAGAATTCCTTCCCAATACTACTCTTGCTGTAGACTAGATGTAACTTGACATCATAGTTGAAAGGAAAATTATTTGAACCCTGTAATAAAAGACAATAATTGATTTCAAGAAACTCTATTATAAAAAAAATGTCCTGATTATATAGCTCAAGCCCAGGAATGACGATAAGAACCTTTTAACTCTTACTTGCTATAAAGGCATAATTCACAGGAATAATAATTACATTCAATTCAGTAAAGAACATTTTCTTTGCAAAGTGGATACAATAACATGTAGGTAATGAAGTCCCAAATTTTGAGGTCTATTCTGAGGTTCTTCCAACCACATTCCTTACATTGGCTCCCATATCATCCCTGTCTAGCAGGGAGTTTGAAATACCACCCTCAATGCACTACTTCTCTTGTTTTTAATACTGCAAGTTGTTTTTCATACCTAATGAGCCTTTGAAAATAAAGCATTCCTTTTATTTGATACTCTGGAAGCCCCTTACTGAATTATAATCCTATTTTTCTCATTTCTAGATGTCTCAGATGACACTATTATACATACATGGTACTCACAGCATTATAGAATAAGCTATTTAAAGACTCCATCTTCTACACTACAAGCTCCTTGGGAGAGGCCTGTGTCTTATTTACCTTTGTTTTCCTCATACCAAGTACAGTACCTGGTACATGGAAGCTGTTCCCTAAATGTTGAATTCATGAACAGATTAATGAATAAAGACAGTGTTCTCTCTATATTTTCAAATCTGTATTAGCTCTCACTGCTTAGTCAAATCAGATTTCATTTTTCCATAAATAATCTATTTCTAGTTCTAACAATGATCTATACCTTAAGTTAGAGCCAGAAAAAAAGAAGTGTCTGAAAGTCAGGACCTCACCCCTCTCTAAGAACTTCTCCTGTTTCTTTGCCTGAGTAAATTGATGCCTACAAAAAATAAATATGCAGTGGGGTCAGGGCCAAGGGTCCTTTTGTATGATTTTAGTAAAAACATATTTTTTTATAGAAAAGTATCTGCAATAGTCTCCCAAGAGTTTGGTCAAATCACCCCAGAATTTGGTTTCCAATGACAGTTATATGATATATGTGTGAAAATAATGGGCAGTGGTTTCAGATTATGAGTGTTATTTTGGTTGACATTCCCAGCAACTACCATGATTTTAAAATGGGAAAACAAAAGTCAACATAATAAATAAGTAAATAATAGAAATGGGAAGAAAAAAACAAAACAACAAAAATATCTAGCTATATTTTTTACAGAAACTACTCCAGCCAGTTTGGAAAGGCTGGGTGCCACATGACACATAAATTATGAACTTTCAGTTTCCAATCACACTATGAGGGGAAGTTGTTCTGTGTTCCCACCAGAGTATTTTTAATAATCTCCCCTATAAATATATATGTGGTTGGACTCTATGATTATCACACTATAATAAAAATTGGTAGCAAAACCTGTTTTCCACCTCAACATTGTTTATGCTATTTTAATAAGTTGAATAAACTTGGAAGACTAAGAAAATGTCACTTTTCCAACTCTGCTAGGAAAGAATCTGACAACTGCTACATAACCCTTGAAATGCTGCAATTTGTTAAAATGCTCCTAATAATTTTTTCCTGACTTTTATTAAAAAGCTAAAGTATGACACATAGAGAATTAGGGTAACGATGATTAACATATTACAGCAGGAAAGGTTACCATGATGTTTAATTTCAAAGTCAAAGTGCTAGAGAGTTGGCACCTTCACAGAATCTCTGATCATGGGAGGGAGCAGAAGTTTGAAAAGAGTGCAAAGAAAAAAAAACACCCAGACTTTAAAATAATGAACAGCTTTCCCAAGTCTTGCCATACTGCAAAAACATCCATACGCCACACATGCATACAATTCCTAGGGGCTCATAAATTAATTTAGTGACAAAAGATTGTACCCAAGTGATAAAGGTCCAGTACTACGATTATCTTTATGGATAATTGGGGCCATAAAATAGTTCCAAAGCACCTTTTATTTGTCATTTGTTGACAATTCAACCAATTCTCCTGTCTGCCATCCTCCATATTTAATGGGTCCCTATCGAAGTATGCAACACACTCGTTTGTATGGGAAGAATGTCTTCATATTGTTATGCTGTTGCATATCCTTTACTTCCTTATGTTGTTCGTCAGTCTACCTCCTGCTCTTTTTTTCTATGACACCTCTGAGATGGTACCCATAGCAACACCCCTGAGAAGAAGGTGAAAGTGAAGACGCTGCAGTCATCCCCAGCACACAGTGCTGACAATGCCAGTCATTAATGCAGCAGCTTCTGCCTGCTCAGATCTCCCTCGCTCCTCTCTGGTCTTGTTTCCCTCCAAGTAGCAGCCACAGAGCGCACTCTCGGAGATCCAGAGACTTGCTGTTAATGATTTGTCACTTGTTTAGAACACCTCAGGATGGCAGGTCTGTATAATCTGCCCTCAATGGCACTGCCAGGTTGCATTAGGAAACAATTACCTAGTTTATGACTAGTAAAGTAGGCACTAGAGTTTCCAATTAAACTTGCATGTTTCCAAAGGAGTCTGGGTGCCCCTATTTTTTTTTTTTTTTTTTTTTTTTTTTAGGAAAGGAACAGACACCACCATTAGGGACAGTTCTACTCACTCCTGCTTCAGAGTAAGCCACTTGTGAATCAATACCCTCTAGATTAGTAAACTCAGGGCGACAGAATATGAAGAATCATTTTTATGTGAATTCAGTCCTTGCCATTTCTTAGGTTCTCGCCATTTGTTAGGGTCTGGGTAAAAAGAAATAAAGGACGCACTTGCCTAAATGCTTTTACGGTAGGGAACCAAAAAAGAAAAAAAAAAAAAAAAGACAGTCTAATATAGCTTTATTATTTTAATCACTGTTCCTTCTCTGTGTATGAGAGCACATGAATTAGAGAAGGAAAAAATCAATGATTATGGATTTATTTCCTCTTCCTTTATATTCTCAATTGGTGCTAGAATCTGTAGGTTGTTACCAAAATTAAAAGATTTTCCTGTAAAAAGTATGTATTATCAAATGTTTAACATCAAATATAAATATAAGCTTGTATAGGCTGACTATTTTTAAATGTTTTACATTGAATAGATCTTGACTTAAATATACCCCATGGATTTTAAAATCACTATATTTATTAAAACACAGAAACTTTTTTCCCATAGCTAAGAAAGGTCAAATGTTATTGAACTTCAACTCCAAAAAGATACAGCCTGGAATTTCCACACAACATCTCTCATAATACCATATGATAATTACAATAATAATAAAAACTTAGAAACTTATTAAAAATTCCAGAAAAAAGTAGATATATAATCAAAGGTCTACATGCACAAATATCACATACTCCTGTATCCCTATTCTGTCCCCTCCAAAAAAACGAAGTAAACTAACCATTTATCAGTAGCAGTGTGAAAAGAGATGATTTATCATTTTAAATTTTTCATTGCAGATGGTTTTCATTTTAAAAGGCAGGGAAGCGATTTTTTTGAAATCATTTTTTTCCCTAATGCAATTGAACCAGACATTTCTCGTAAATCTTGTTGCTTTAGTAGACAATATTCAATTCTCTAAACTTTATATGCAATATCCAGCTTTTTTTTTAAGATGCCCGTCTCCTAGGCATGAAAATGAAAGTCATCTGAGAGATGGCATCATATCCAAAGTATGCTATCCTGGCCAATCCCCTTTTCCTTAGCTCACATTTCATCTAAGATGTACCTCTTTGGGCTCAAATTAAATCATGAGTTTCAATGAGCTTTTAAAATATGTTGTTGTTGTTGTTCTTCTTCTTCTCCTTTTTTTTTTTGGTAAATGAATGACTCTGCCAGTCAATACATCTTTTGGGTTGGACAGCAGACTGTACCCGGTGATTCACTGAGTTCACTGAGTCAGGGAGCCCAAACAGAAAGCAAACCACTGGGGAGAAAGCAGGGAGGGGATGCTTCCTTTGTAATTAAAAAATAGAGAATCATTTATATTTGATTTGAATTTCCTGCATGATGTCACCCCCTTTAAGGAAGAAGGATTTAACATTTGTGGTACAGCATTATATATTACCATTAAGCAAATGACATGGTGGTACTGTACTGACTAGATTCATTGTTATTCTTAAAGCACATTCACTGTCAATTTTTGAGGCCTCGGGATGCCTAAAATCAAAATGCACATTAAAATACCATCAATCTTAAAACGCTATCAATCATCTTTACGTGACAAGTTTAGTCTAATGTGCAATATAGATGTATATCTCACATATAATTTTATATATGTATATCATATATAATTATATATGTATCTACATATCATATATATATTTTATTTATATCTTATCTTTCTTTCTATCAATCCATACGTATTCTAATGGGAGATTCCCTTTTATTCGCCCAAATTAAAAAGTGTTGCTTTTTCAGATTCTGAGGTTGGGTCTCTTATGAACATTTATGTTTCCAGCTATAAAGATATAAGGATTGAATAAAATGCAGTCACTGGTTGGCATGTATTTTGTAAGATCCAAGTGGGCAGTTCCAAAGATAAATTCTACTTAAGATTTTAGTAAATCAATATTCATTCATATTTGCAAATATTTCAAAGAAATGCAACCAAAAACCAATAAAGATTTATAGAAAGTCCTTCCTTTCCCAGACAAGGAAGGCCTGACAGGTGAATGAATGGAGGCCAACCTTTCCTGGATGGAGAATATTACAAGAGGCACTGCAACTTCAGTCCCCTGATACCCAGTTCAGTGTTCCTAATATTAAAACCTGTGGTTTCATACAGCATGAGTGAATACCGAACACCTTAGAAATGAATAAAATGATCTTTAGCCAGCCAGGACTTCTTAAAAAAGTTGTCTTGTAAGTTCATTCCAAAGAGCATCTTCTTGACATTTGTTTGCTGCAGCATAAACTACACTTCTGCTGTCATCTCATTCCCTTTTACATATATGCTTCCTAAGCTGGATTTATAGTATTAAAATATGAATGTTACTGGGAAAAATAATTCTATTTTCAAGGACCTTATTTATTTCTTTACAGCTCAAAATTATGTTTATTTGAAAGAAGTGTACTTTAAAACATCTGGAAGATGTACCAAAGTGATAAGCTGGGATACAAGAACACTTTGCTCCAAGTATACATTCTTAAATATAATGCTGAGAAGTGTAAACAGGAAAATTAAAATCACCCATAATCCCATCACTAAGAGATTATATATCCTGTGTGATATGTATTTATTTTTCTAAATCAAATCACATTTGGCATAGGACCTAATATCCTAGGAAATCCAGTTTAAGTCAGTTTTTATTTCCCCTTCTCTAGGATCTTACACAGAACCCTAGGATTTACACAGTCCTGAAAACTTTGGAAGAGGGATCTTCCACATTGTCCTTCACTCCAGGAGAAGGGAGAGGAGAGTCACAACACTCCTCTGCTGCACACTCTCAGCCATATAGATCTCCTTCTGTAGCTCAAGGCCAGGTTAAATATTCCTTAAAAGTATAATTTTTATATTTGTATAATGTTCCATCCTATGACTGTCATAATTTGTTTATTCCTATATTGTTTGACATTTAGATTCGTTCAAGAATTTTTGTTATTACTGATGATCCTATATAACACTGTATTTATATATAAATCTTTGGCCAAATCTCTGAATATTTTATAAGGTTAGATTCTTAAAAATGAAATTCTTATATTAAGAAGAACAGGTAGTTTTAAGGAAATTTATTTAAACTTCAAAATTACTTTTCAAAAATGATGTTAGTGTATCATTAATGATTTGGTCTTTAGGAATATTTGTTGCAAATGTCCTCAATTGTCTACCTTTCAAGTTTTTTTAAACAAATAGAAGTTTTAATTTTTGTGTTGCCAAATTTATGCATATTTTTATTTGTACTTTTTCCCTTTGTTTTGTGCTTAGAAATTCCTTCTGTATTGAGATCTAATACTATTCTTTTATATTTTAATTTTATTTATTTAACACTTTAATCAAACTAGAATTTATTTGCAACAAAGAATGAGGTTAGAACCTTTTTTTCAAAATAACTAATCAATTCCTCTTCATCAAAAATACTTCAGTAATCAATATAAATAATATTTTAATGCAATATTTTTTTGGATTTGTTTTCTTTTTTTTCAGCTTATTATGGGGGTACAAAAGTTTAGGTTATGTATATTGCCCATGCCCCCCCCACCCCGAGTCAGAGCTTCAAGCGTGTCCATTCCCCAGACAGTGTGCATCGCACTCATTATGTAGGTATACACCCATCCCCTCCCCCGCCCCGCACATCTGTCCGACACCCAATTGGTGTTATTCCCAAATGTGCACTTAGGTGACGATCAGGGAAACCAATTTGCTGGTGAGTACATGTGCTTATTTTTCCATTCTTGGGATACTTCACTTAGTAGAATGGGTTCCAACTCTCTCCAGGAGAACAAAAGAGATTCTATATCACTGTTATTTCTTATAGCTGAGTAATACTCCATGGTATACATATACCACATTTTACTAATCCACTCATGTATTGATGGGCATTTGGGTTGTTTCCACATCTTTAAAGCAATATTTTTAAAAATTGAAACTGTTACAAAAATTCAGAATGAGAAATATGTCAAAATTTTAAGTAAAGACAGAATCAAGTCCTATAGCCTTCTGGTATTATCTTTTAGAATAAAATCTAAATAAAGTAAAATGATCGCTAGCAGTCTCTCTAATATTTCCAGGGATTCCAGTGGGGATTTACAATCTCTGGGTGCTCATCTCTCATGCCAAACTCTTGCCCAATTGTGAAACACTTCTGGCCAGCACATTACCACTCTGACCAGTTTCATTCCTAGCACGGACACAGTTCCTTCATCTTTATTTCCCAAGGCTATTATACATAAAGGATTTTTACTGAAAGTTTGGAGATAATTGAGGGAGAGTATTAAACAGATGGGGAAACACCCTAAGATTCATTGTGAAACATCACTGCGTCCAAAATTCTGCAGTGGCACCTATAAGTTACAGTCACAATGATGCCTTCTCAGATTGGCAAGATGCCAGGTTGATTTCTCCCTACTGCTTTCTCTTACCCATCACGTGTCTGCTCTGAGCTCAACAGTTGTCAGCCTTCCTTCTCTGCCTTTTTTCAGCTGAAGTTATCACAGAAATGCTGAAAAGTCTTAGTTCTTTACTGTGCAAAGTAATCACTGGGAGTACTGGTTTTTGTACCAGATACTTCCAGTTCTTTCTTCATTTCTACCCCCTGGCCCTTAGTGCTTCAGAGCTTTCTGGCCTGACTTCCAACTGCAATTGCCTGCATTTATTGCCTGAGGCTTTATTTGGCCACCAACATTTGTTTTGTCCACAGGAGCAGCAAATTGGAAGTGCCTAGAGATTAAATCTGTCCTTCCCCCCAACCCAGCACCCCTCCACCAATAACCTAGAGGATTTGTTGTGTAAATACTCAAATTGTCTCATCCTTGAGTGGTTAGAGTGGATGAGGCTAGGTACATGTTTTACACCTGCTCTCACATTTCCCGAGCAAGACCAGGCTCTACTTGCCCCAAATGGTAAAGTTCTTAATTAACAAAAACTGTCTTGGCCGCTTTCTCTCTCTATCTTACTTCTCTTCTCTTCTGTCAGTACTTCCTGGACTCACCTCCAAACTCAACTACTTGCAGGGAAATACTTATCTCAGAGTCCACTTACAAAGACAGAATTCATGGCCAAAAGGCCAGTCTGGCCATCCAAGTTTAGCTTTCCAAAGAACAGACAGAGCTTTGGAATCACAGGTTTTCTTTATAATCCTTCAAAATTTGTGGATTCAACCATAGGTTTTATTATTGTACCCTTTATTACATTCTTAAAAATGCCATATAAATTTATTTTTAATTTCTGCCCCTCCCCGTTTCATTTTGAGTTGAGTCTCATTCTTTTATTTTCTTCAGACCAATTTAAAAAATAGTTGTAAAATTTAGGGGAAAAAAATCCTGCAAAATCTAGAATAAAACTAAATTCAACCTAGAAATTATGAAAAAGTTAGTCTTAGAAAAATTATTTTTCCACATTGGAACATGGTGTGTCTCCTGGTTAATTTCAATCTTCCTTTATGTCTCTCAGTAAAACGTGGGTTCTTGTTTCAAATAATGAATCACATCTTTCTTACTGTTGCAAATATGAAGTTCATTTGGCTGCAAATATGAAGCACATATTTCTTAAAATGAAATTAAAATGACCTAGAGCTAAAAATAAATAAAGGTTAAAAAAAAGTTGTTTCTTTTCACAGTGAATTCAATCACAATGTGGTGCAATGAAATGGAGAGTTGTTATAAGCGTAGTGCTCTATGTTAGTTTGCAGATAAAAGCTCAAAGAGTTTTAATTAAAAAGTGGCTTCTAGATCAAGTAGCATTTGCTTTATGAATCAACACTTAAGTGCACATATAGTAATAACATTCACTGGGTGTTGGGCAGATGCGAGTGGGGAGGAGGGGATGGGTATATACGCACCTAATGGGTGCAGTGTGCACCATCTGGGGGATGGACATGCTTGAAGCTCTGACTGGGGGGGTGGGGGAAGGCAATATATGTAACCTAAACATATGCACTCCCATAATATACTGAAATTTAAAAAAAATTAAAACCAAAAATAAATAAATAATATTTCTGTTTTCCAAAAACAACTATATTTTGCATATGTTAATAAATTTAAAAATAAAACAAAAAAAGTGGCTTCTAGCTTACAGGCAGACTTAATAGTATAAAAGATACAGAATTTTTGGGTTCAGAGACAATCAACAGCGTAGAAAATACAACACCAAAGTTATGATTCCTATTTTTGATTTTGGAAACTTCATATTTGCTTATATTCCTTTCCAAAAATGATTTGAAATATCTTAAAACAAACGACATGTATGATAAGGCCAATTAAGTAAGAAGCAAGAAAATTTGAAGGAAGCATGTTTTTTCTTTTCTTACAGAAATATTTATTTAGATCCAGCCTTATTTTTGGGTTCTGGGGTCAGTACCAAATGACCTGACTGTTTTAAGCATAAGACTATATATTGCCTGAGAAATCACTAACTTTAGTAAAAATGTGGACCCTGAAAGACAGGGTGCAATGCAATGAACTCCTGAGAACGTCAAGAAGCACGTGGTTAGGAGAATGAATGTTGAACATGCCTTTGCCTCGAAGTCACTGTGAGATATTAGCCAAATCATTCAGCCTATCTCAGCCTCTAGTTTTTGTGACTAGAAAAGTTATAAATAGTATTCCAGCCCTCAAATCTTGGGTCTAAAATGACACCTACCCTAAATAGTTAAATCTGGGTGTCTTTCCAAACCATTTTTGTCTATTTATTTAGGTAGCCTGCAGCCATTCAGGAAATGTACTTATTTTTTAACACTTTTATTGAGATATAAATTATATACTATAAAATTCATCCATTTAAAGTGTACAATTCAATGATATTTTAGTAAAAATTTTTAATCACTTCCTCAATTCAGGTAAAGTTGGAGGGGTCATATAGACTATAAATTCCCCTTATGAAAGTGGGTGAAAAATTGATTTCAGCAAACCTGTTGGTAGGATAAGGTCATTCAAGTCATATTTTCTCAATGTGCTTTCATCATTTTATTTGGAGTATTTCACTTTCCCATAATATCAAATATAATATTCAAATATAAGTTTAAAAAGATTCCAGAGACAAATAAAATTTATGTGGGAAATATTCAGAGTTCTGCTTAAGACATGACAAGAGGTTTCAAATAGGCAGAGATTCACAAGATGACAGAGGAAAAGAATGTGTACCTAACACTACACTACTCTGTTCTGCTATTTGATCCTTGGCAAATTCTCTCTGCCTTTGTTTTCCCATGTTTGATAAAAGTGTGATCAATCATAACACAACCTTTCTCTATTATTGCAATGATTATGGACATTTTTATTAATTCAATATCCGTATGAAATTAATATTAACTACTCTACCAAAATAAATAGATAACTCAGATAACATAAAACGCACATGTTTTGATGAGAACCAATGGCCATTGTTGGAATTTTATTCTGCTACAATTATAGAAAAGGTATAGGAAAAATGTACATGACAAAATTGCAATCAAAGTAAAAGATTTACTCTTATCAGCAAAGTAAAAGTTCCAAATTCTTAATTTGAGAGTACCTCATAAATGAATGCTTCTAATTATTCCTGTGGTAATTCTTTATTAGATATATTTGAACTCCCTTGTACCTGAAGGTTCTGATATGACCCACCATATTTGGGGGAAGTCAATTTATTTCATGGTTGATCTGCATGATCTGCTAAATTCCATGTTTGAAGGCTTTCCACTTATACTACAAAATATTGATTTAACATGATTTTTGGCTGGTGTCATTCTTGCTATCCACACTAGAATCATCAGTCTACATTCGTATGGGTCAAGACATCAGAGGAAATGGGTAGTGGTGACCATGTGGACCCTGAGCAGCCACACTGAAGGCAGAAATTCACGTTTTCACCACACATAGCTGTGTTTCAAAACCACATGGTCTGGACATATATAGCTCCTCACGTTAAGGATCAATAGAATAAATATTTACTGAACACCTATTATAGGTAAAACCCTGTGCTAAGTGCTGTGATGAATGCAAACATGAATAATAGAAAGTCCTTGACTTACAGGAGGGTCAGAAGTGTGCAAAAATAACCCTAATTTAAGGCTAAGAAGGGTGTTGTAAGAGAGCAGGAGAGAAAAACTGGCTGAGGGTTCAGAGAGTTGTATTAGAAGAGTGGAGATTTGAGCCAGGTTTTAAAGGTAGAGCTTAATTACTGACCATAATCCAATTTAAGTCACTATGACTAAATAAATTTTAATTAAAGGAATTAATCATAAGTAAAAGATTTGCCAAATCCTGTGTGTAAACAATGTAAATATTAAGCCACATGCTGTGTACACTGCATTTGTGGAAACCCCTGTAATATGATTTTGTAAAAATTTAAAGCACAATAGTGAAAATAGTTAGAATACAATCCTATGTATAAGATATAATTCCCTAGCCCAAATATTTGGATGTTAGCACCATGGTAAGGCTTCTAGAAGTTAATAGTATAGGAATAAGAGCTTAATTTATAAAAAAATCAAACAATAGCTGCTCAAGTAATCAATTCCTCAACTACAGTGAAAATCACAAGTGCAAAATGAAGAGCAGGAAGTTTTAACCTGGAGTTTAATGCGCTGTAAATAGTTGGGTCTCCTTTTGCTATAATCTTCCCTCTTGATCATTCGGCTTTCATGGCACTGTCTCCAGTTCTGGGTCAGCGAGCACACCACCCTCCAGGCCACTGTCCCACCCTCACTTGTCCAGGATGCCATTGATGTATGATGTTAAATCATCATCTAATGAAGACCCAAAGTTCTCAGGCTTTTCTAATTTTCACAGAAAATGATCTTTAATTCAAAACTATGCCTGGCTAATTAAACTTTCCTGTGATCTAATTTGCTCTAATTATTTCCATAAATTGAGATGTAACAGGGGTTATATAAAATTATCCTAACACAAAATTGGGTTTTAGTCTGAGTTTTAAGCTACGACGGGCGTTTCTGAATTGTTGCAGCCTGTTGCTGAATGTGGATACCATTATACAAAAATCAGAACTGTACAAAATGAAATAAGCTTTTCTCCCTGTCTTTCAACCCTTAAGGTAAAGTTTCACTCTGAAAACATCAAATACTGAGGCTGTACTGAACAACTGAAGCTGAACAAACAATTTTGATATAGAGCCAGTGAAAAGCTGTGTCGTCTACATTCAATACACTGACCATCAAATACTAATTAGAAGCCAAACTAGCTCTTCTTAAAGGGTGGGAAATCTAATTATATGCTGTATTACAGAGTATTCAGATTTTCTATCAAATTGTATTTTCATATCTCTGTGTCACTGGGATGGCAACTTTTGAAAAATGGCCCATACTTCTTTTGTGACGGAGGGAAAGGAGAGGGCAACAAGTTGTAGGAGAAATGGAAGTGGTTATCACAAATGCTAACATAGTAAACTGAACCAGAGAAGCTTTCTCAGAGTTGCAGCAGACATATAGAAGAGATGAACGGAATGAGTTCACAGCCCAAATTATTATCTGAACACAAGCAAGAGTTTGCGACTTAGGATAGTCTTCATTTTGGCTAGTCAGATCATTAGAAAGTGGCAACTTATGCTGGTGCAAACTTTGTAATAAAAGCCTAGATGCCACCAATGGGAATAATTGCCATCTATGGAAGTCTTATGAAAAAACTGCCTTATAAAAGTTTTTTAAAATCAATTAAATAAATATATAAAATTAAACTCATCTATATTTTTAATATACCTCATTGTAGTTCATTATGTAAGACCCCCATATGTTCTGTATCATTAGTGAAACATTCTCAGTGGTGTAATGATGTAGTACATACACATGGGGTAAAGTAATGCGTTTTTCATTTCTTCTGCACATTTCATTACAGGGTAGAGATACTGCAATTTTTCATTTAGGATTCCATTTTGGTGTGGGAAAGGGGAAATAGACCTAGAGAGCCAAAACTGCATCCAATTTCTTTAGTTTCATAATTCAGCGACTGATAATTTGCTGAGAATAACTTTTCTTAGCGGTCCTCTTCCTATCAGTGCTCAGACTATAATTCCTAGCATTTTTTTTTTAAACCAACCAGGCATGTTTGATTTTTGAGGAATATACATCCTTTAATTCTCATTAGCCATTTCTACCAATGGGGATTGAAGCTTATGCTTCAATTCCTTAAAGGGAAATTTTAGTTTATGGTAGATGAGAAATGTAAGATTCCATACTTTCCAAATTTAGCTTTCTTGAATGTTTGCTTTAGGGATGATCCATTAGAGTTTACCTTTTCTTTGGCTTGATTGGTATAACTATATCTTTCTGATGACCTCATCAGAAAGAGGGCTGCTACACAGAGTGGTCTATAACTCTCTTTGGATGATACAAAAGGCTGTTGAGTCACAGCTTATAAAGAGATTTGCACTGATTCCATGGAACTTTTTTAAATGAAAGGTTAAAGCCACCACCACACAGAACTACAAACGTTAAGTATTTCCACGAGATGTTTCAGGGCCCCTGGGGCTTACAGCTGCTGCTTCCCCATTCTGCTGGGCTTTTTTATCCTCCTTTCTCTAATTTATTGACTGTAATGAGAGGGCAGCTGGTTTCTCATAGCCTGAGCACCAGCCTGGCTGTGAAAACATCCTTCCCTCTGTCTCCCAGCCCTGCCTCATCTTGGCCCAGGTAGGATATGCACCTGCAAAACAAGCCCCCAGCTCTTCCTTCCCTACACCCCATCCCTGATCGGTGCAAACACCTCATCTCAAGAAGGAAGTCATGTTATTACACATTATTTCGGTACAAGACTACTGCTGGGCACAGAGGGCCAAATGGGCTCAATTATGCATTTCTTGGGATATGTGTGGCTGTCTACTGTGGCTTGATACTGGACAACATGCTTCATTTTCATTGGGGTCTACCTAGCAATCTGCACTTTTCCCATTCACCATTTGAAAATAACTGATCGATCTATCACATATTTTCCATTCCTTCACTTCATGTGGATTGTAATTAGTATATTCTTTCCTTTGAAGTGTCTATGTTAGGATCAGAGGCTTGGGTCAGGGAAAGAGGTAAAACAGGAAAAGGAAGGGGCTGAAGGGACTCCCAGGAATTTTTGGGAAGAGAAGAAAAGTTAAAGTAATGGCCAACAAGCCAGCAAGTCCCAGTTGTCTACTAAGTGTCTGTTTGAAAATAAGGCAGGGAGACAATGCTATTGAACAGTTGCTGTTTTCTGTTCAGCATCACCTCCTTGTTTGACATTAAGCTTGAAGTCTACCAAAGTTATGGCAGACCCAGTTCTGCCTGCGCTCCTCAAGCTGGAATACTTGCAGGGTAGCCAGCACACAGATGACACAACGACCATAGTATTTTGTTGCAGAAAGAGCTGATGAAGAACAAACACCCTGGCAAGTGAGTAAGATGGCTATATTGCAAGTATTCCAGCTTGAGGAGCTCACATGGAACTGGGTCTGCTGTGGCCTGCCCTAATGCCCAATCCACTGTTCTGTTTTCTAAAGTAATTTCATACTCTGCAGTGAGGCATGGGCACTCAAAGAAAAATAATAATAAAGCCCAAGCTGGAAGGCAAGGCTAACTACATTTGCTTTTTCCTCTAACAGACTTCCTTTCAATTAATCTGAAGTACACAGTATCTAGCATGTAATATTCTGTTCATAGACAAATAATGACCCACATACAGCTGTGTGCATTATCTGGCAGACAGATGTTGGATTGGGGCTGCAGTTGATACAGTTCATGTGCAGAAAGAAAAAGTACAGTCCATTAGTGTAATTCTCTTCTTTCACTGTTTGACCCAGACCCTCCACTTGGTTTATCTGTAAAACTTACTAGAGTCAGTCTCTTCTTGATAGTCTCCTGTTTCAAAGAGGAGTTAATCAGGCTAAAGGTTTTGGCCTTTAGCTGAAACCTCTGATTCCAGACTTTGATGCTCTTGCTTTCCCTGTCTTCATAACTACCTTCTCCAGGGACTGGGGAATTTAAGCTGAAATTAGATGGCTACAAGTGCTAATACTTGCTGCAAGTTCATCAGTTTTTGCTGGCTTTACAGCAGCCTCGATGTTTCAGCAGTTTGCCCAGCAGAAGATGGAGAAGGGCACAGTGGCCCTGTCATGGTGTGCCATCTTTCTTCTCAGTGGTGTTTCTCATTGTGCTGCCTTCATAGCCCGCTGCTTCTTCACCGTGACTGAGCGTGGCTGCTCTCTGGCTTCCACCCTAATACTGAGGCTTGCAAGAGTGGACCTACAGAGGTGGTCACAAATGCGTACTCGCCTGAGGGAGCCAGAGGCACATGAGAGGGACTTTAAATTATGTCTACAGTTTTCTTTTTCATTAGCTCATGTAGGGTGGGCGTGGTGAGGGGGATGTCCTACTCCCCTTGTCTCATACAGATAAAAGTCTCCAATTGGGGAAGGTCTTAGACTGATGAGGGAAATAAAAAACAGATGACAATGTCTTAAGAGCCACTCTCTGAACAGAAAAAACCAATGGGAACAGCTCTCAACTGAGAATCTCTGTTCCTAAGAGGTTAGGAGAGTTGGGAGAAGATGGACAATGTGCCAGGGACGAGAGGTTATGGGTCAGACCCATGTTGCCTCTTACTTTCCTTTTTCACTGGGAAAGACTCTCAAGGCAGGGAGGTAGCCAGTCCAAAACACCCTGCCTCCACCCGCAGCTGCTCCTTGGAAGCTGGCATCTAGTTCATCTAGTTCCTTGTTCTGCTGACATCTAGTTGTGTAACTTCCATCAAGTTACAAAGCTCTCCTCCTTGCAGAGACTTCCAACATTAAACCCCCTCTCGCATGGGTTCTAAGCTGATTCTCCTTTTCTCCATCTCTTTCCCTTTCTCCTACTTGTCAACTCTTCCTTTTTCACTCTAGAATTCAAAGTCAAGCTGTTATCTATGACTTTCTATTTTCTGGAAATACAAGTTATGCCCCGTTCTGCTATGTAGTAATCTGCCCTTACTTGCTGTATATAAACTCATTTCTTGCTCCAAGTGTGCTGGCACATGTGGGGCTTTGCCCATTGGGTTTTTCTCTCTTCTATTTCACTTCTAGAAAATTACTTTCTCATCCCAGCAAAGTTTGACTCCATCTTTCTCCTTCCCAAGTTTTGGAGCACAAAACTAACAGTAAGTCTCACTAGACCACTTGATGCTGGTTGGGAGAGTCCATAATGAAGACATTTCTAATACACATTTACATTCAAATGTAAAATCTCTATCCTCTCTCTAAAAGTCCCATTGCCCCCAAATCCTATGTCAGAGCAACCAGAGGTCTTAAAGTCATTTCTTTCAGCATCTTTATTTTTCTAGGATGAAATCTGAGGCCTAGAAAGATGAAATATCTTGCCCAGTTTGCTACTTTTCTCTTAAAACATTTTTAAAAAACATAAAATTTTCCATATGCATGTTAAAATACAAATATCTAGACTCCTGGTTTATAGAAAAAAGCATATAGCTGGAAAGAAAGAAGTAGCTCTTTCTTCCTTTTAATTCCATGCTAACTTGCCTCCAGACTGTCCTCATCTGGAGGCTGAAGCTTGGATAGGCAAACCCATCTGCGCCAGAGGCCAGCCGAGAGCACACATCTCATTTGCACCTGCTGTAATTTAGGGAATCCTGCATCATGGAAACAGAGAGCAGGGATTTTTACATAGATGACTCCCTTCACAATATGGCTGCAGATGGAAGCACAGCAAGGGCTTGTGGGCAGGGAGGATTTTCTCATCACCAATGACTGTGTAACACCACAGGGTGGACGATCACTTCCAAATAGATACCTTATTAAGGTAGCCTAGGAAACACAGTGGGTGATTAACGTTTCATCTCTGGGTTCTGAGCCTGATTTAATTTCACTAAAAAGGCACTGGGTGACAGCACGTGGCTTCCCTTGCCTCCAAGTGCTCAGGTATCAGGTTTGAGTGGCGGGCTGTGATCAACACCAACCAAGAGTGCGAACAGTGGGAATGTGGCACATGAGGACAGAAGCGCCAGGGAAGGTGCCTGACACTGCCGTGTCTGCCTTTTAAACCACTGCTGTGAGCTCTTTCACACGCAGACAAAATTCACCCAAATTATTAAAGAGCATAGAAAAAATTCCCATCACAATTACATGGATGTTCTGTCAACAGCAGTAACAGTAGCAGTTACAGAATAACTACAGATAATTACAATCATTTAATTCAAAGTACCAAGTCACTTCATGCAGAACATGACTCATTTATCATTATTGACCTTAGAAGAAGCAAATTTACCCAAATCAATAAAGGTTCCAAATATCCATTAGAGCAGATAGAGATTGGTTACAAGTGTTAGGAGCTTCTATATACCTGGATTAATAGGGGGAAGTAGATATGGATGCTTTTGATTAATGAAGAGATTTTTTTTTTTCCCTTCTAAGACAGTTATTTGAAACAAAATTGACCTTAATTTCTCCTTTAATTCATGTTATGGAAAGTCAGTTGTTTTTGTTAAGAAGTTTCATTCCCATTAGTTGCTGAAACAGTGTAATTACAAAGAGAAGTAATCTATAAACAGGTAGAGTTCAACTTTGGTTTTAATGGACTCTCTGGGGCTCTCCTGAATATTCATGTGGCAGAGATCAGTCTGGTGGGAATGGACCAGACATCACTGTGTTTGTCTTTTAAAATACTGTCATGAGCTTCTTCACACTCAGATAAAATTCACCCAAACTATGAAAGAGGAAAACAAGGCAATCTCATCACAAGGAAGCAGATCTTCTGTCAACAATAGGAGAAGCAGCAGTTTCAGAATAACTACAGATAATTACAATCTCCCAGTTGTAGTAATGAGAATGTTTAGGCTGCTTTTGAGAGTTTGGTATTGAAAAATAAGATTGAATGTGGGTAGAAATTGAGACAATAAGAAATCAGTTCAGTCACTTAAATATCAAATAGTTCAGATTGGGTCCCAGGTGTTTTCAAACATGCCCTCATTTAATCCTACTGCTGAGGACTGGGAGGGTGGAAATTAGAAGTGAAATCCTTCAACCTCCACTAAATACACACACATTAGAACATGCCCCACCCAACCTCCCAATCCAAGGTTCCAGGATAGAAAATTCGGACTTCTGTCAAATGTGATAGATCATGAAATGTGTTTGCATTAAATTAACTATTGTGTGAAAACAAATTATAAGTATTCTAAAATTGTCAGAATGGTAAGATTTCCTTCATGGCAAGTAAAAATGATGAAAAACTATGAATGTCATCCCATAGGAAGACCCCTCAATTACAACGTCAGATTGTTCTCTCATCCCACTCCCCAAACGCTTATCCCCTTATCTGGACCTTTATCCCCATTGCAGGGAGGGGAACTGAGGCAGGCTCTTCCAAGTTCACGTGGCCAGTAAGCTGGCAAGGCTCTGCTTAGGTCAGTAAGGATGGAGTCGGCACATGAGTACACATGTGTCTGGCTGCAAAAGCCATCCCCTTCCCACCATACTGTGCTATTTCCAGGGGTGTCCATGTGATCCCTATCAGGCCAAGCATTCCACAAAGAGATCATCTGGAAGAACTAAATCAACATTCTGAAATGGGTTTCGAATGCTTTCTACCCCCAAGAAGAATAAATGATCTTTCCCCCTCCTGCCGGGGTGTCTTAGGATCAGGTGCAGCATAGCCCACACTTTACATTGATTAGATCTTGTAAAGAAGCCAAATTCCACAGCCCTCTCACTGAATATGGAGTTCAAAATCCTTACTTGAAGAACTGAGAAAATTCTTCCCAGCTAAAAATCTAGCACCACAGGAAATCCAGGTACTGGCAGGGAGGGAATCAGCTGGAACCACTAAAGAAGCAATTGCTTCCTTAACACCATCTGGGGAAGAAAAGTTAGAGAATGAAGGCTGAGAACATGGAAGGAAGCTCAAAAAGAAAAAGGGAAAAATGCACAAGACGTCTAAATCCCTGGGACTGAAAATTTGTTCCATTTGTGTTTCTCTGAAGGAAGAAATAAAGAAATGCTGACAAGGCATGCCAGTCTGAATCCCCTGAGCAGTTGGCCTGTTTGACTTTGTGTGATGGTGGGCCAACCTGTGTGCCTGTCGGCTCACACCACTGTAGCTCTTCAAACACATTCTATAGATCCCGCTAATAAATTCCGTTTGGCTGCAACCCTTTCCCAGTTCCAGGCAGTTGCCTCTGAAGTGTAAGTGCAGCCTGTCTTTAAGCCAGGCTACTGCCACTTACTGGTGATCTGTACCTCTTTGGAAAACTAATCTACACTGCATTTAAAGGCAGGAAGCAGAGTTTGAATGAAAATGCAGTCCCATGGCTAGGGGACACAGCTCTCACACCTTCTGCAGCTCCAGAATAAGTGCTATGTTTTAAAAATATATATGTATGTGTTGGCAACATTGAAAAGGGGGCTAAAAAAACATCCCCCACAGAAGTGAGAGCAGCAGCAAAAGAAATGTTAGCGCCCTGCTGACAGGAACAATAGAGCATATGGACATCACACCGTGCTTGCCAAGCAGACGAGGGCAGGATGATCAAAATGGAGTCAATCTGCTTCTCTAATAGCAGAAGAATCGCCTGTGTGAACACTGTCTCCAAGTGTGCAATGAGGCCCTTTAATTGCTTGAGAAAGGAGAGAGGGTTTGGCTCACATTTTAGCCAAGCATACTTCTTCCACTGTGTGTCTTTATCTCAGAGCACTTCCCATGGTGAGTCTGGGGTGTCCAGCCCTCTGTGAATCCGCACACCTGAGACTTGGCCCTAAAGCAGAACTTCACCTGGCAAGGGCTCCCACCCAGGAACCAGTCTTGACTGTAATGGGGTGAGCTGACTCAGCTGCTGCATAATGCAAGGCTCACAAGGCTCTGCTTAGGCTGCTGGCTATCACTGTCCACCAAGCAGCTTCCGGGTTCCTGACCATTTCCTTTTATATACAATCCTGTTTCTCTTCTCATTATGGCTGCCCTTAGGAAGAAAGAGCAGAGAGGAGGTTATAAGCAAGATTGCGCAATCAAATCATCCTAAAGTTGTCTTTATGTCTAGATTATTTGAAAATAGCTTTTGATAATAGCTTCATTGGATATTGAGATGGCTTATTGAGGTCAGCAGAAACAGGACATTGATATAGTTAAGGATGTGCGCTTAGTGACCAAGTGGGCCTGATACCTTCTTATACAGGGAAGTTTTACAAGTATCAAAATCACATCATGGGATGGAACAGATTGAAGTTCTAGACAAACTGTCCAGTGGAGGGCAAAGGACACTGAACAAAAGCACAAAGGCATGGAAATGAATCTAACATGCCGAAATCATCCTAGTCCAAGGAGGACAGAAAGAGTCAAAAGGTGCCTCTCATCTCCAGAGTTCAGTCTGTCTCTCCAATAAGTGCAGGACAGGAGATGATTAAAATGCCAGGGAATGGATGGAGAAACTCCATATTCATTCATTCATTCAGCAGACATTGGAAGACGTGCTGTATGCCAAGAACTGAGCAATGGAGGTCTGGAAGTGGGTTTTAAACGAGGTCTGGAAGTGGGTTTTAAACACTTAGTTAGGAATAGGCTTTAGGAGGTTATAAAAAAAATCCTGCTACTAGGAACCTAGAAGGTCACTTGAGCAATTTAGTCTCTGAAAAACTAGGAATAAAAGTCCGGAATCTGATTACAACTACAATGGAGTACTATAAGAGTAGCAATCTTTTGATCTTATGCATTGATGTATTCCAGTGCTTAGAATAAGTTCTTATAGAGAACTAAGACACAGAACTAAGACAATTTGGATGCAATGTAAAAATTCAGTCATGTGGTCTGCATTTTGATTACATGGGTGTGTTCATTTAGTAAAAGTTCCTTGAGCTGTATATTTGTTATTTGTGTACTTTTCTATCGGGATTTTTGTACTTTCAATAGAGACTGAAAAAATAACAATAATACATTCAAAAAAGTTAGTTAATGAGAAGTTCAGATATCGAAATAAACCAAAATTATTATCATAGAGCAATCCTTAGAACACAGATTTGTCCAAAAGTTAGAGTTAGAAAGATTAGAGTCTGAAAAACTTAACTGTCAGAATTACTTAAATAATCTGGAAATTAAAAGACTCAGGTTCCGGCCAGGCATGGTGGCTCATGCCTGTAATCCTAGCACTCTGGGAGGCCAAGGCAGGGGGATCGGTTGAGGTCAGGAGTTTGAGACCAGCCTGAGCAAGAGCAAGACACCTCCCCCCCCCCCCCCCCCCCGTCTTTACTAAAAATAGAAAAATTAGCTGGGCGTGGTGGCATGCTCCTATAATCCCAGCTACTCCGGCTGCTGAGGCAGGAGTATAACTTGAAGGCAGGAGTTTGAGGTTGCTGTGAGCTAGGCTGATGCCACAGCACTCTAGTCCAGGTGACAGATTGAGACTTCCTTCTCAAAAAAAAAAAAAAAAAAGACTCAGGTTCCTGTGTGCAGGAAGGGAAACTAGGAAATCTACCAGCATGAATATTTACAAACTTCAAGGTGAACTTTTTCTTAAAGATTTGCATCTTTAGTTATAATGGGAAGTGAAAGGAGAAAGCAAATGGCATGATGTGACCCATCTCCTTTCCTGAGAACCCCGTTGAAACATATTTCCCATTGCTATGGGTTGATTAGTAAATTGTCCACCTAACAACCAGTTTTAATTGGCTGTGTAGTGTCCTATTTCTCACCATAAGATTTTTTCAATCCAAAAAGCACAATAAGCCAAAGTAGAGGCCTTGGGTCTTTCACTCTGGTCCATGGCTAAAATATTATATACCAACACAACTTCCAAATGTATATGGGCTTCTCTCTTAGCTTCAGACTCACATATCTAACTGCCTAGTCAATATCTCCACTTGGATGTCACACAGGCATTTAAAATTGTTCCACAAATACATTCCTATCTCTTAATCCTAACTTCCTCCTCCAGTCCAAACTACCATCATGTTGCACATGGACAGCTGTAAAATTTTCCTTCCTGATCATCCTTCCAACCCTGAGCTTCCTACTATCTATTTTCTAGACATAAGCTAGAGTATCTGTGAAACATTAATTGAATGACTTTACTTTCCTACTTAAAATGTTGCAATGGCTTCTCATTATACTTCCATTAAAAGTTAAACTTTTTCCCATGATATTTGAATCTCTGGACAACTGCATCTACCTTCTAATTTCATCTTTTCTGGATAGTTCTCTCCATCATCCACAGGGCTGTGGTCACAGTGCAAAATTCTCTGAACCTGCAAAATAGTTTCCTGCCTTAGTGCCATTGCACAAGCTGGAGTGCTCCTCCCCTATTCCTTCTATGGTTCAATTTTCCTTTTTTCTTGGCTCATAACTGAAATGTCACCCTGTCACAACCTACTATGATAATCTTTCCTAAGCAGGGTCCTCTGTTCCCCCTGTCATTATTGTCCATCCCTGAACCCTATTCATTTCCTTCATAGTACTCATCATAATTTATTACTATAAATCTGTTTTCTTGTTTACTATATATTTTCCACACCTTACCAAAAACGGACAAGTAAATGTGCCAACTAGAAAAGGGAGCAGAAAGTGCTTTAAAAATATAAAGAGAAGAAACAAAGGAGGAAAGAATAAAAGGAGAAGGTGAACGGGCATCAGTACAAGTTTAGATGAGGTTAGGTAGACTCAGAGAATGTTGGGATAGTATGTGCCAGGTATAGAAGAAGGAAAACCCCCAAAATTAAAGAGTGTAGTTTCCTATCAGACATAATTTTGACATTACACAAAAGCATGTTATCCCGACTAAAAGCCATTCAACATAAATAACGGCCTTCAAGAAAACGAATGTAGTCATAATTGTATTGGTTAAAGCAATGCTAACCATTGTAACAGATAAACCTCCCAATTATAGTGGCTTCACAAAGTAAAAGCTTATTTCTTGTTCTCATAACAGTCCAATGTGGGAGTTTCTAGTTGGGTAGATTTCCTTGAAGAGATGAATCAAAGGCTCCACCATCTTGAACATGGGGCTCCCAAAGTCACCCTGAGGTTGACTCCATCCCAGCTAACTGGAAAATGAAAATAACATGAAGGGTCATGATTGGGGAAGCTCTTATAGATGAGGTCCAGAAGTGGGCTATGTCATTTCTGATCACATTCCAGTGGCTAGAACTCAGTTTCACAGAGTCATCTAACTGCAAAGGAGACTGGGAAATGGAATTCAGTTTTGTGTCCAGAAGGTGAAGAAATAGGTGGGTGATCAGCTAGCAGTCTGTGTCACAATATTCTTTGTCTTTGAAATATATCTTTCAAATATTTTATTCATCTTGTCAGCTATGTGAAAAGAAATGGTGTTTACAGCATGTGAATGGCAACTCTAAAAATAAAATGAGCCCATTTAGCATATACTTTATGGTAAAAATTTCCTTAGGTGCCCTAGGGCACCTTCCTAGAGGTCCTAGTCAATCTCTCTCATTCATAAGTGAGCTGCAGGAGACAGTGAATGTGTGCTCTGGGCTGGAGTCCCTAAAGTGTTAATGTGCAAGGTCTGTGTGCAGAAGGCAAGCTGCCATAGATCTCACTGACTTTGGCAGAAACTCAAGGGTTATATTTTTCTCAGGGATGAAATATTCTTGGATAATTGTTCCAACATGTGAGACCCAGAAATTTTTTTTTTTTTTTTTTTTTTTTGTAGAAAAGATCTCAGGAAATAGAGACAGACAAAAATACCTACTAAGTTATCTAGTCCATCTCTCGGGAATCCAAGCAGATTTATATACTTCAAGATATTTGACAGGATAATCTAGCTGTATGTGGAACAGCTAGCTGTGGACCTCCCCGTCAGCCTGCCTTTGTGGTGCAGGACACATAACCCACTCACGTGTACAATCATCATCTCTCGCAAACACAGGCTGAATTGGCTTTATGGGTGTGCATAGACTGAACAGATGCCTATGTAATATGATACGAGAGATGCTGGAAAAAGACTCCATGTCCAAAAATATCTCCCCACCTAGTGTGTAACACTTTCCTAAAATTCTGCTATTGCTATGAATGAATACATAATATGAACCTCTCACCTTCGTGTGAATTAGGTTACTAGATCCTTCTCCTTCACTACGATTTTCCAAGATGAGAATATTAATATTTTATAGATAAAATAGGATAGAAAAAGATAATTATGGAGTATATGACCCTGTCCAGGAAGAGGAAGCCAGCGAGGCAGCTCTGGGCACCTGCAAATGGGAGCTAACTGTGCAGAAAAGACATTTATGTCATTATAAGATGCTTATGTAGATATTCAATCTCTTTCACATATATTAAATTCAATTATGGCAGTTCAGTTCTGTGAAATCAGTTCTGTGAAATCAGATATTCCATTTTAATATCTGAATAGATTCCTGTAATCTATTCATTTAATCTATTTCAACCACATTTATGGGCCTTAAGACCTATGACTCCCTCTTGGGGGGTCTCTTCCAATCCCCCCATTTCACAGATAAGAAACTGATGTCTAGAAGTATGACTATTGCACAGTGGCAGAGCTAGGACTACAACTCAAGTATCCAGACTTCTTATTTATTGTTCTTTACAGTGTGTGATGGTATTTAGTACTTATTAAGTGTTTATTCAGTGCTGAGCACTTTGGATTATACAAATAAAAAATACAATAAGTGCCTGCTCTCAAACGTCTTCCTTTTTGGGGGAGCAATTAGTCCTACACATATATATATAATTAGAAAAAATTAATTAATGGGAAATACTTTTTTCCCATTTTTGATGTTTCCTCCCAATGATGGAAATTCAAAAAGAGTAACATCCAGCTTCACCCAACCCTTGAGGAGGTACAGTTTAATTGGAAAGAATAACTTAGAATGCATAGTCCTGCAAGGTTCTTCTCCTTCTGAGTATTTATAACAAAAGAAACTCAAGTTCTCTCCTGCACCTACATACCCTAAGTCCTACAGCTTAAGAAAAAGTGGGTAAGTCTGTCCAATTTGGACCTTAAATTACAAGGTCCAATTTAGTCTCATACTAAATTAGATCCTCAATGTAGTCTCCCCTCTTTGTTTTATTCCTCAAATTCTTTAGTTCTATATTGAGGAGGAAAAGTGCTATTTATTAGTGGCCCTCTTAGACAATAATTTCCAAATTGTTTGGGGCTTAAAATAAGAGTGACTTCTTGTAGAATGTAGGCCTATGATATCACTTTAAAAGCACAGAAGAGGAGGAGAAGAGGATGTCACAGGTGAGGAAAATGACAACAGACCTTAATAAAGACACTGGACCATACAGATTAGAGAGGAGAATTTATGTTGAGGAAGAGAAGGCTAAAATCTCACACTTGGAAGAGATGGCCTAAATCAGAAGTTGCAAACTAAAAGGTCTTCAGAAGGTAGGCAGTTAAAACCATAAATGTGTGCAGTAAGTAATTATATGACAGTGAAATATGGTGAGGTCTGTGGCAACTGATGGCTTCATGCTCCATCTAAATGTATATAATTTCTTTCTTTAATTCTTGTTGGTAATCAAAGGAGACGATCATCAGAAATCAGTGTTCTTGCCTCCTGAATGTCCTTTTAGGGTATGTTTTTTACTCCCTCACCATGGTTGTAGTTTATCTTTGAAAAAAATGTCACATTCTGTCTGGGTTCCTTTTAAAAAATGGTCCTTGATATTTTACAGGATACAATGTCATGAGTATTTTCATGCTAGTGCAGAAGAACATGAAATTATCACTTTTCATGTTCCACATATCTTATTTACTTCTATTTTGGCACCTAAAGTCATGGTTTCAAAATAAGTTTACTGTCAACTAAAATCTCCAGATCACCTTTACTTATGTTGCTGGTAAGCCACATAGACCACGCTATGCTTGAATAATAGAACACAGGATATTTTCCATGTTCAATTTCACCTACTTACATTGAAGAGTTAAATTGAAGCTGGCCCCTTACACTAATTAAAAAAATGCAACAATCATTTGAGTACTCATTGGGTGACTCTCCTTCAATTGGGTGAAAAGAATTTAGAGATAAAGTTCCCTGCCGTCAAACAGCTCGCAAGCTGTAAGACAAGGAAAAGTGAATAAAAGAAACCACAAAATGATAAACACTATGATGGAATGCTTATAGAAAATGCTCTTGGAACAAAGATGAAGACAAATTTTTTCTTATTAGGAGGACTGAGGGTATTGAGGAAAACTATGGAGAGAATGTGATATTCAAGGTAGGCCTGAAAAAACTGTTAGGCATTTTTTAGAATCAAGAAGACATGTATTAAAGGTTATTTCCAGAGGATGGAACCCCTTGAGGAAACTTACTGAGGTGTGAAAAGGCAAGACATATGAAGAATTTGTTGAGCAGCCTAGAGCATAGAGTGCATGGAACATAATGGTGATATTCCAGGCTGGGAAACATAGACTCCAGCCTAATGGCAACGGAGGACCATCAAGAGATTACAAAGCAAGGGCATGATGAGTCTGTGTCTTGTGGATTCTGATTCTACCAAGCAAATTATTCACTATTCTTTTCAGACTTCTTCCATCTGCCTATTTGATAGTGACTTGTATATTTTTTCTAAGTCATTGATTAAAAAATATTGACGAGGGCAGCCCAACCTTGAGAAAGCTCCCTCATGTTTATATCAGCCCATTCATCTGGTGACAATGGAGGTAATGAAGATAAGATGAAGAAAGGAGCCTAAACAAAAACGGACCCTGCTCTGCACATGAAATAATGTTAGAATCTGGTGACAATCTGGTTATGTGGGACGATGTAAAGGGATAACTTCAAGGTCTTTAGTCTTAGTGAATGGGAAAAATGTAGTTCCAGAAACACAGTGTGAATTCAAAAAGAGAAGTGAGGTTAGTGGAAATATATATGCTGATTCTGGCTTGGGAGCTATTGAGTATCAGAAGTTGGCAGGACATAAAGGTCTCAAAGCCTATTGTAAATTCAAGACTGAAGTTTGGGTGAGCGATCAGAGCTGAAAATGGAGATTTGGAAGTCATCCACTTGGACATATGTCTGAAACCCTGAGCTCCATGGACAAGGTTTTAGGAGTGATGAAAGTTGAAAAATTTAAAAATAATTAACCTGATTTATTTTGCTTATATCTATTATACTACTGGATGGTAGGTGGATGATGCAAACAGATTACTTTGAATTTCTCTCATCCATTTTACAGATTGAGAAACACATGAAGAAAAATACTAGACAAATTGAGGAGGATCTCAAGCATTCAAGGATTACCACGCATACGCTTATTCTTTTCTGTATAATGGGGTGTCAAAGAAACATAACTGAATCCAGATTATACTGTATGCTCTGAGTTTAAAATGATGTTTGCTATAGTTTGATTTGTTTGACCCTTCCAAATCTCATGTTGAAATTTGATTGTGTTGGAGGTAGGGCTTAATAGGAGATGTTTAGGTCATAGGGGTGGATCCCTCATGAATAGATTAATGCCCTCCCTGGTGGGGGGAGGCAGTGCTAAAAGAGTTCTTGCTGTATTAATTTCCATGAGAACTTGTTATTAAAAAGAACCTAGCACCTCCCTTCTCTATCTTCCTTCCTCTCGCACTGTGTGATCTCTGCACATGCCAGCTCCACTGTGATTTCCGCCATGAGTGGAAGCAGTCTGAAGCCCTCACCAGAAGCAGATACCCATCCTCAGGTATTCCTTCATAGAACATTAAATAGATAATGTCCACCAAAAAAATTGAATGTCCTTCTTTCTCTTAAATGTGTGTTTTAACATCACATATAAAAAATATATGGTGCTGATAAAAACATAACCCAGAAAAAAAGTTATGCCACTTGTATTTAACAAAATATGCTATAATATTTACCACTCTGCCATAGAAATGCTAACGTTCTATTTATTATTTTGTTGTTGACTTTTATCAGTCTCCCTGGAAGCCAGCTTTAACCCCTGTGACAATGTGTATGTGTATACACAAACATAAAATGTACTTTGTTTTGTTTTGTAAACAGTTTCTCCCAACCAACATATTTTAAGTTTGTTCATAGTAGAAAATAACTGCCTCCATCCCAATTTCTTCATTTCTTACACATCTCTGTTATAAAACTCATCTCTAAATCACTATAAAGTACTAGGAAAAGGTGGATTTGTGTATTGGTTTTTATAAATTTTTTTCTACAATTAAAATTAAAATTATGGTACAAAATCATTTTTCAATTCCATATTTCTTTGCTCCCAGCACCCTCCAGTGTGTGCATAGATATGCACTGTCCTGCTGCATTTGAGATTATTAATTTGATGGTGGAGGGCTCCCATTAATATTGTTCTCCTTTAGCAGAGGTCAACTGTCCTCAGAATCTCCTTCAAAATAGCTTGACCAGGGACTAAATTTATGAATTTTGAAAATATTGTCAGTCAGCATTGAATGCATTTACCCATTTAAAATGAGTTTTGTTTCAATGCACTTTGCTGTCATCCATGGTAATTGGAAAGTCAGTTTGAGATATCTTCTAATGTGCTTTTTAAAATTGACCAAGGCTGCAGAAGCAGCTTCTTAAACCAAATATAATTAATTTCTATCTGTCCAACCTGATCACTGTAGGCTGACAGTCCCTCAGTATTTCTTATTTTTTAATGTATTTTTTTTCAATAGAGTACATCTTCCTTTCATCTCTCTTTTTCTCCTGCAAATTGGCACTTTCTGTCTTCTAGGAGTCTCATTACCATCCAATGATTTTTCTTCACTTTCACAATAAAAGCGCTAAACTGGGGCACCCACAGGAAAACACACCCACCTAACTACACAGCACATTTTCTTTTCCTTCCCTGAATCTCCCTCCATGTGATCTTGATGGTTTCGATAGCTCTCAAGTGTCAACAGAGGCCTGAAACTTTTCAACCGTTGGCTGCCTACCTCATTCGCACTCCATTCCTCCCAGGCAGCATCCTAAGTAGAATGGAATGTTGAAGCACCTGATTGGCTCATGGACAGAGCATTCATTCTCCAGGAATGCCCTGTAGATACCAATTGAAACTGCATCATCCATAAAAGTAATCCATAGACCCATTTGCTTTTCATTTTTGGCTTATGATAGCAATAATGACTATAACACAGGGCCCAGGAATTGATGACCAGCTGGGGTTAATGGCCCTTGGCTGCACTGTGGGCTATCAACTCCCCCAGCTGGTCATTAATCCCCAGGAAATGCCCCATACCTTGATCGTTATTACTTAATTAATGCCTCTTTCACTCTCAGCCTAAGTGGTCAGAGCACTGTAACCCTAACAGCAGCTTGCAATTGGAACAGTGTATTTCCACTCAAATACTGGAATTCCCTATGGCTGCATACATATTTTAAATTTTTCCTAGAATAGTTGATTATGTTTGCCTCAGGCTTTTTTTTCCCCCCTTACAAAAAGGAGGGTGGTGGTGGTGGTTGTGAGGGTTTATTTTTCAAATGAAAATTTTCTACTTGCCTATCAGAGATACAAGGTCAAAAGGAAACTTGAATGTGTTCATCTTGCCTTTTCTTTTTAGGTTTCCTGAATTGTTCTTTCTTCCAGAGATCTAAATGCAGAAATAAACAGGAAATATAATAAGAAGGGGAGTTCCCCTTCTGCAGTTGCTTAGAGCAGGCTTCACAGTCCTTGAAATGGCATAATAACGGAATTTATTTGGCTGTTGTAAAGCTCCAAGTGCTTTCATAACTAGTTAAATAACACCTGAAATAAATATTCTCATAGTAACCTTATTATGTATCATATCTTCAAAGATTGCTATAAACTATCATCAAAGAGTAAGTTACCAGGTTGACAAAGGAGATAGATTTTGTTCGGTTTTGTGGTGACTGGCAAATGTGAGTAAAGGATAAATATAAGGGAAGTTTTGTCTGAACACACAATTACCACAAGGAGCAAGTCAGATGCTGCTTGGGGTCAGATGGGTTTATACAGAAAGAGCTGCCTGTTTATGAACCAGATACCGACCCCAAGCGATCTTAACTTCTGTCTCAAGTAAATGTCTGCATTTATTCTCAGCAGAAGCATAAAAGAAATGCAATCCTCTCCTATCCGTATTCTGAGAGAAACTGATGTTATCTGGAGAAATATGTGTCTAAGAGATTAGCAGTGATTCATGACCATCAGAGGCTCAAGCGTGTAGAACAACTTAGAAGAGATCATTTGAGAAGATTCAAACTGTAATGTTTTATCTTAAAGTTTACTTAGAGAATAACACATCTCCAGGATGAATGCTATAAGTAGAAATGTACTCTCACCAATGGAATCATTGAATCTCAGGGCTGTACAACGCATTTTGCAGCAGTCATTTAGTTCCCTGACTTAACTTCATATAGGATTAAGCACAAACTAACTCCAGCAGATGAAAATCTATCCTGAATATAGTTGTATGACCACGTCCCTAAATGTATCTTAAAGATAAACCGTTGTAACTTATGGGTAATTTTTTCTTGTAGTAAAGTTTGAGTTCATTTTCTCTTCTCTTGTTCTCAGTGCAGATGGAAATTCTTTGCCTAGTCTTGAAGATTTTTATTAAATTGCCTCACTTCTTGGTCCCTAAAAGAAACAAAGTACTAATTCCTTTATCCTTTCTTCTGAAGTATTATTTTCCTACCATTTGTCATCTTTGTGTCACTAGTTCCTTTCAATTCCCTAAGACCTGCTTTCGGCTGTGTACTTGCAGATTGTGTGTAGTTCAAGCGTTAGGATCTTAATAATGCAAGGTATTAGTTAAGAATTGCCTCGTGGCTTATGGTGTCTGCACTGAATCACAAAATATTAGAGTCTAGATGTTTCTCTGTTGATAACCTGTCAAATACTTGAGTGACTTCAAGATGGGTGCCCTGCGTCATTTTCCCAGTCTTTCTAGTCTGCAAGCACAGAGAAAGTGTTTACTGTGACTACACATTGCACTAGGTGTGGGGCATACAGAGGTTCAAACAAAAAAAGGCAGTATGTCTGTGCTAGGAAGGAATTTACAAACTAGTGCAGAAGACACACAGATAAGCAGACGTAGTTCAGGTCAACAAAGCTGTCTGTCTACTAGAAAGTTCAGGGGACCAATGAAGGCACAATGAAGGAACACCTAGCTAATCGTGGAGAGTTAGGGACCTTTCCTCCAAAAGGTAATATCAGAACTGAATTGTAAAGAAGGAAAGGGAATTCATGAAAAGAGAAAAGAAGGGTGTTTCAGGTAGAGAGAGCAGCATTTATAAGGGGCACAAAAATATGAAAATTTTCCAGGTATTCTTGGCAAATGGTCCATGGATTTACATTCCTATTGGTCCTATGGCCTCCTCTACTCACTTAATATATTTCCAAGTTAATTCTTGCTGAATCTCCCCAACCCCGATCCTCTTCCTCTCTTGGATATCATTTTCCACCTACCTTCCTATACCGTCTTCCCTTCTGCAGCTAGTTTCTTGGTCAGGTCTTGTTTCCAGGGCCACCTCTTTCCCTGTTTGGTCAGCCTAGTAAGCTCTTTGCTCCTGTTCAGAAACCCCCTCACTCTCACCCCGGGCATCTGATAGGTGATGTTAGTCTAACAGTTACACATCCCAAACTTGCAGCTTATTGTAAGCTATCTTGTATTGTTGATTTGAGGTCAAATTATTACGTCCAATAACATGCAGCTAATTCTGTAGCTATACTTAAATATATCCAATCTTTTCCAAATATGTGTATTATTTTGTTCTTTTGTTACTTTAACCTATTATGTTCACCATAAGAAAACTGTTTGAAATCTACTTCATCACTGATAAAAATGTTGAAGAGTATATTGTCCAAGAGTAACATGAATATAGGATACTCTTGGGTGTGGAAATCATTCACATTTTAGTTCCTAATACTTTTTTTTTCTTAAATGAAGCTGCATTGCTTCCATTTCTTTAATTATATACTATATAGAATTAAAGATGATTAAGAGAATAACTGAGTCTACAGAGTACTCCTGAATATTCCATACATTGTATTTAAAATTATATTTATGTATAATTTATTTCAAAAGTAAAATCATTACCTGAAATATGTAAATTCTTATAGCTAGTAGGTTAGTTGGTAAACAATGTCTATTGGTATACCTCATTTACAACTCAATACAATATATGATATTATATTTCTTGAATTAGTCTTTCCATTTATTTTTTAAATCTCTAAAATATAAAACACTATTTTTGGAACTAGGTAAAAACAATGAAGAAGAAAGAGGAATGGTTACATTGGCTTATGAATATTGTTTTTATAATATAGGATAGTGCCAGATCAGTGCTCTCAACGATCATTCTCAGCATCTCAAGATAGAGCTGAGTATTTCAGTGTATACAAGTGAAAAGTCAATGTTAGTGGCTGGTTTTGATAATGAATAGTCTATGCCAGAGTTGTGTGCCTGTGTTTGGTGGTAGTAGCAATTGGGCAAGAGAATCAATAGTCTGATTAAAAAAAGAAAGCCCGAGAGTCTTCTAAACCTAAAAAGTTGATTTGCTATTTTAGTACATGTCATTGAATGTACAAACTACTCTGGTCGCCAGATTTACTAGGAGAATTACCCTCCATGTAGGCTTCAACAAAGATAAATACTGGCATTGATAAGGAGAAATGCCTATGTTAGGTTATTGCCTTGAAAGGTGCTTTTCTCTATATTGTATAACCAGTGATTCTCAAGGGGTAAATACTTTGAATTGTGTCTCACAGATGCATTACAGAATTAGTGTCTGTCTGTTTTTGCTTTTGTAGTGAAGTAAGCTTTCACTATTCCACATAAGATATAATTTAACTACATATGAGACAGGGGTTATCTTGCTCAATAATTCATTAAAGAGAATAAACTAAAGGACTTAATCTTTTTTTATTTCAGATCATTATGGGGATATAAACATTTTGGTTCCATATAATGCCTTTGTCTCACCCAAGCCAGGGCTACAAGGGTGCCCTTCCCCCATACAATGCACTCCGCATCCATTAGTTGTGAGTTTACCCACCCTCACCACCCACCTCCCACCTGACCAACACCCAGTGAATATTACTACCATGTGAGCACCTTAGTGTGGATCAGTTAGTACCAATTTGATGGTGAGTACATGTGGTGCTTGTTTTTCCATTCTTGTAATACCTCACTTCAAAGGATGGGCTCAAGCTCTATCCAGGATAATATAAGAGGTGCTAGTTCACCATTGTTTTTTGTAGTTGAGTAGTATTCCATGGTATACATATACCACATTTTATTAATCTACTCATGTATTGGGCACTTGGGTTGTTTCCACATCTTTGCAATTGTGAATTGTGCTGCCATAAACATTTGAGTGCAGATGTCTTTATTGTAGAATGTCGTTTTTTCCCTTTGGGTAGATGCCTAGAAGTGGGATTGCTGGACCAAATGGAATTTCTATTTTTAACTCTTTGAGATATATCCAAATTACTTTCTACAGGGGTTGTACTAATTTGCTGTCCCACCAACAGTGTAAGAGTGTGGGCCAGCAAACATATAAAAAAGTGCTCAACATCTCTAATTATTAGGGAAATGCAAATCAAAACCACAAAGAGATATCACCTAACTCCAGTGATAATGGACTTAAAATTTTTTTTTAAATATTCTATTTGGGAGCAAAATATTGTGGCAATAGTAAATACAGATGTTACAAGAAAAACCATCAAAAGGAAGCCTAAATGAAAAGGTCCAAATGAAATAAAAACAAAATAGAGTAGTTTTTTAAAAATGGCACATCAAAATGTGCCATTTCTGACTGGTTAATAGGAAGAAATAGACATCGAGAAGAAAATAGATGTGTTAGCTCCTTGAGAGCAGGGACTTCTTTAGATTTTATATACGTTTCAACACAGCTTTGCATAGACAAAGCACTGATTTAATATTAGTTGTTTGGCTTTATATAGACTGTGATAGTGTCTAAAGATTTTAATTTATTTTTACATAACACATAAACAAAGAGAAAAATGAAAAAATCATGAGGCTGATCAAGGAAAGTAGATCAGAGAAACAAGTATACAGTAACATGTTTTTAGAAAATTGGGCTGTTGAGAACACTTTTTAGACCTTTCAGTTGTTCAAGAAGGTATATCTTCTCTTCAGATTAATTCATAAGATCTTAAACTTCTTTTCAAATTTATATCCACCATTGTTAGTTGGACAAAGCCCATACTACATAAAATTGTATGCCAAATTTCAATTATTATCAAATAAGCTCTCTGCTTTCTCTGCTATAATAGAGTATAATAAACTGGCAGTTATTTAACTGGGAGGGGCCGATAATTTAATGCTTATACCAGCCCACTATAAAATTTTATCAGTGCTGCTCCAGTAGGCACAGATACAGAAGTAATGTTGTCTCTTCCTAATATGTTATTTTAGGTCAGTGTTAGATTCACAAATGAACTAAAATGTCTGTTAAGACAAGGCTTTTACCCTACAAATTTACCAATAATTGCAACAACTTTAGAATTTATATCATCATGAAGTCTAGCAAATTAGATGGCATTTCAATGAATGCATTACATATTGCTGAAATCTAACATGGATAACATATGTGGAGAGAGAATGACTTATCTGATTTAAAAGAGCAATGTCATTTTAATTTCTAGTCAATGTGTTGATTACTAGGATGTATAGTGACTGGCATATAAATGATCTTAGTCATATCATAAGATACAAAGTAAGTATTTTTATTGGAATTTTACTCTGAAATGGTATTAGGTCATATGGTCTAAAAACAGAATGTATTCCATCTAATGTTTCACTATTTCTAGTAGATAAGACTATGTCATTAGGAGCTACATATTGATTTTAATTAGAGCGGGCACTACACCATTAATATGAGTTGTGATGCCACTAAGGCAGTTGTCAAGGGGCGATTAATTAATTAATTGTAAATTAATTAATTAAGAATGAATCAAATCAACGTAGGAAAATGAATACAGAACTTGGGAATGGGGGATTAAACTCACAAAGCAGATTGAAAACCCAAGGCAATCTAAATTGTTAATCAAGGCCAGAGAAAATTAAACAACTCATTAAAAGAGGGTACCTGTTGTTTTTAAGAAAGCAAAGTAATAATAATAAAAGCAGTAAATTAATTTCATACATCAAACATTTACCTTAAAAATAGTATATGCAATTCAGGAAAATACTAAGATTTTGCCACTCTATGCTCTAGACTCAGAAATATGATTTGTAGTATACGGCACTTAACACTCATCACTAATTTAATCACTTTATTTTCTGTTCACGGCTAAAGAGGAAACTCTCTCAGATGCTTGAAAGGAAATGAATACACTAAGTTGAAGGAAAAGTCTATTATAAAGAGAGAGTTGTGCCCCACATTTTTATGGGTCTCCTTCTAGTTACTGAATCCCATTGTTTATAAAACTCAATTCTTCCACACTATGCAGAATAAATGGTTGGCTAACAAGTAAAGGTTATGTTTGAAGGAAAAAAAACACTAAAATTAAACTTTAAAAATTCAACTATGAAAAATACACATGTAGGTGGGAAATGCTGATCAAAATATATTTAAATGTAAATGTTTTTGTCATGGGGTGATGTTTTTATTAAAAATGTGTTTAATATTTGAGTCTATACCAACGAAAAGGGAAAATCATCAGGAGGCCTCCTAATGGCCAATGAAGGATCCCATGTCAATTATAACCTATTAGTTAGGAAAGAGATAAAATATGGCAAAGTGAAAATTAAAGTCATGTGTGTATGAGACTCTGGGAATATTCAAGTAACAACAAGGAGAACAAAAGTAACAAAAGAAGATGTCAGAGAGGAAATAAAGAGCCAGGACATGTGGAGCCTTATAGATCACTGTCAAGACTGACTTTTTACCTGAGTGAAAGAGAACCATTAAATGTTTTTTAAATAGAGAATTGATGTGATGTTACTTCTGTTTCAAAAGGACTGCCAGGGCTGCTCTACTGATTGCAAGGGTCAAGGAAGAAGCAGAGAGACCACTTAGGAGGCTACTGTAACAATCCAGAAGAGAAATGATGGAAATTAAAACCAGGATAGCAATAGAGGCAATAAGAATCAGGTCAGTAATACAATTCTAGATATATTTAGATGGTAATGCCAACAGGATTTGATAATGTAGTGGACAATGTTGGATATGAGACATTATCCAACATCATCCACTCCATGGATAAGAGAGAGAGAGAGAGAGATAGGTGGGGGGGGGACACCAAGCATTTCGGCCTGAGCACTTAGGAAGATGGTGTTGGTTAACTGAGATCAGAAAAACTGAGATAGAGCAAGTTCAGATTTGTACATGTTGTGTATGAGATGCCTAGCAGATATCTAAGCTGAAATATAAAGAAAGTTGTTGAATATATGAATCTGGAGGTTAGGAAAGAGGTCTGGGATAGACATAGGAATTTAGCAGTCTGGATATAAAAATGGTTTTTCATGTCATGATACTGGATGATATTACCAAGGCAGTGAATGTTAACAGAGAGTGAAGGGGACCAAGGATTAAGCACTGTGGCACATCAACATTCTACTAAGAAAAGAGAAGGATTCAGCAAAGAGATGGAAGGACTGACCAGTGAGGTAGGAAGAATTTTAAGAGAAGCGTAGGTCCTAAAAGCCAAGTGAAGAAAGTATCTCAAGAAAAAAGGAGTGATAAATTATGTTGACATGTAGCTGTGGGTTAGTGGAGTAGATTTATAAAATGTGGACCCAACTCATGAGAATCTTGAGCAGTAATTAAATAAAGAGCATCTGTCAGCATAGTTTCACATGACCATGCGCTCCAGAGTTAGGCATTCAAATTCTAACTCCACTGCTCACAATCTCCAGCCAGTTACTTCATGGTATCGATGAGCCTGGTTTCCTAGATATTGACCTCACAGATCTATGAAAATTCAGAGAAATAATTTATGTAGAATCACCTATGAAATGCTTGTGAAGTAACAGGCACTTTAAATATAGTATGTAGTATAAATAATAAAAATACTAACATAAACCCAAATAATTTCATTACATAATTATATGATTTACTATAATATATATTACATGGTTTCTTCTATTCATTATTACTCATAATTAATAATTCATTTACTCATTTGTTCTATTTCTTCTTTGAATTATGTATCCAATATTCTTTAGCATTTTCTCTTTGCCAGCCACTAGCACCCAAGTAAACAAAGATAGACAAGACATAGAACTTACTTCTATAATTTAAAGTACACCAGAATCTGCAATAAACACGCAGTTTATTTCTCCACTTCATGTGAGGAAATTAAGCAGTGGCTCTATCACCTACCAGGTAGGTGACCTTAAATGAGTTATACAAACCCTTTGATCTTAGAAGAATGGAATACGTTTTCTCTATTTGCAAGGTGGTAGTAAAGATTAGCAAAGATATAGTAAATCTTTTGGCATCTATAATTACATAGGCATTCAGAGAACCATAGGTCTTATTAGTACTACAAATTCTTTACATTCTGTCAAAGAGAATCAGACTATCTTAAGGTGAATAATTCATGATTTTTGCTTTTTTTGGAAGTTGACTAGTCTTTAGGACAATGTAAATGATACTTTGACAAACAATATTTTATTTGCTTATAATTATTTATATTCCTTTCACAAAAGATTTGAGATAGCTTAACAGAAGATTGTATAAAGTGGTAATAATTATAAAAATAGAAATGAAGGATGTGTATATGCAGAACATATATGCTATTATAACCTATTTAATTTTTTATTGTGCCATTTCAAATTTAATTCATAGCTTCCTGGCAGCCAAAAGTAAAGGGACACACTTTCATTGTCAATGAAGAAGAAGGTTCTAGCTGCTCATAAAGAGCAAAATTTGTTTATCAAAGAACTCTAAAAGATATTTCTTCGTAGAAATTTCATAGGATGTATGGAGTGATATAGACTGTAACCTCAATATTATCGCAACAAATTCAGTTATGTTTCTTATAATACCTTTCAATAAAAAATTGAGTCCTAATGTAAGAAATAATTCAGTAATAATAATTTCTTGGAAAACAGAACTAACACAGTCCAAATATGTAATAATCATACTGTTTGAAAATCCAGAAACACTCCATTTCTTTGTGTATGTCTTATCACCTCCAATATATTTTAATGCTCATGTGTTTATTTATGAATTACATAGGTACGCATGTACACATATATGTGCTACTATATTTACAGCAATTTAGAAATCCTAGAGCAATCAATGGGCTCTAAATCATCTATAATAGGTTTGGCTTCTCTTCTCAGACTTCCAATGGGCGCTGGATGGCAGACAAAGGCCTAAGAAACTGTGTTCTGTACCACTGGATGAGGACAGAGGAATATACTTTAGAAATCAAACTAATGAGGTAAGTGTGGGCTTTCCCGGATTTTCCTCTGGATAAACATCCACATAGGTACTCTCATTACCATATGGTACTAATTCTCATGATAGCTTGAAGATAATATAAGAATTTTTTTCTCAAGGAGAATTTTTGGTCAACACTCACATAAACAAATGCTCCTTTGAAGTCCCAATAGTAAATCCTTTGGAAATGTGTCTTTTTCAAGAGTATAACACTAGAATTTTCTTTACATAAACCCAGACTCTCAAAAAGGTCTCATGCGGCTGGTTCACATGTGAAAGAATATCCAAGTCTTGCTACCTTAGATTTTCATACTAATTTCTGGCATTCTAGCTTGCAAAGATATTTCTCTTTTGTTGTTCTCTTTTTTTTTATGTTTTACGATGTTTTTATTATGAGAAAAAGTAAAATGCAGAAAATTTAGAACATTAAAATGAACACCATATACATACCACCTAGATTCAAAATTTGTTATTATTTTGCCTTTCTTTGGTATGTTTATCACCTATACTTTTATTAATTTTTCTGTTCCAATTGAAATGAAGTTGCAGAACTGGAAGGTGTTGTTCTCTTTTTTGTTTGTTGTTGTTGCTGTAACTAGTTCCCCCTCCATTTTAAAAGTTAATGGTCAATCCTGAGTTTTCTTTAAGGATGCTCTTGATGTTATTGGGGAAATGTCAGAAGTAATGAAGAAAAATCCTAACGTGTCATCCAATTGAAGTCCATCTTTTGAGATAAAAAACACTCATAATGAAAATGAGTTGACAGCTTACTTGATGATATTTACAGCTGGATATGACGTCAATCGGAAGGATAGTACAGATCAATTTTAATGGCAAGCAGCTAAGCATGCTTATTGATCCAGCAGCTCGCTACTCTACAAATGGCAAAGACCATTAATATGCTAGCACCAGGGACATGGGAGAAGCATAAAACAACAAGTGACTTTGAGCCTTTAAAGAAGATAATTTAAGAGTGCTGATTTGATGATCACAAGGGAAAGTGTGAATTCATGATTTAACCTCCATTCACTACCTCTCAACTAAAAATTGATCACCATCCTAGGAGTCATATTTCATTTGAGATAAATTTAATATATTTCATAATTTCCTCTGTAAGTCCTTTGCTTTAAGGGATGCCATTTGCTGTCCAGCTAATCTTAAAGTAGATTTTTTTTTCTGGAAGAACAGAGTCATTTCTGCTAGAGCAGTGACCACGTAGGTGACACATGAATCAAAAGCATATAAGAATATCATGTATCCCCATTGTCTGCTTCCATATTTCCTTTCTACTCTATAAGGACAATAACAGTAGTCCCTCCCTGGAATATAAAAATGGATAAGATCATGTCTATTACATGCTGCTAAAAGACATTTATTTTAGGAACCAGTAAAAGCCGTCAGTAGTACCCACATAGTAGTCAATATTACAAATATATATCACTTGAATGTGGCTGCTGCTATTGCAACTAAACTTTTCCTAGTCTGGAGATGCGAATACCCCACTGTTCAACCAAATAAACTTTTCATTCAGACATCTTATATTGTATTTTAATATACCTAATGGAGTCTCACCAAATGGATGTTAGGTGGGCTGTCTGTAATAATGAACTTCCTAACCTCTAGAGATGCAGTACATCTGCTCAGATCAAAATGTGTTGTTTATGAAGCTCCCACATTCTGGAGACACATGTACAGTACCAATGTGAAAATAACAAGTTTCAAACTCTTCAAATGGTTCCTAGTCAGCCAGTAAGGAAGCATTAGCCTTCAAAATGTGAAATAAATCCTGCAAATTTACAAAAGGTTCAAATCCTTAGTAATAGTAGCTGATGTACAAAGACATTTGATATACCTGGTCATCGCTAGGAGGGAAAAATGATAAATTTCAACCTCAAGAGCTTTGTACCTTCCTGTATAAATCCAAATGGCCCATTAAGGTGAGAGCAGAGAACTAAGTTAGGAATTCATGATGATTTATGACTTCTTATGATCAAGACTTTCCTCCTCCTTTCTTAATGCTGATAGATTGAATTTCATTTTCTTGCTTATTCTTTTGAGAAATAAAAAACAACCATTCAATTCACCAATATGTATATTCTTAATACCTATAGGTTAGTACTCAGTGCTGATCTTCATAAGACATTTGAAGCTACAATCCATTTATAAATCTTGGTATTAATCTTCAAATGTAAAAAGGCAGCCTCAAATAGAATACTTATAATACTGTAACTACTCTGTTATTTTCTAAATGCCAATTCTACTTTCTCCAGCATATTTTTCGTATCCCTCTGTTTATTAGGATTATTACTTCACTTTCTGGAAAAGTTTGGGTAAAATAAAATAAAATTTCTTTTCCTGAAATCACGTATCCTAACAATACCTTCTGGGTGAATAGGAATGGAAAAGGAATCACTAAAATACAGACATATAGCTTATTTCTAGCATCTCTTACTATAAGCTAACTCAACATTAAGATTTATTAATATTTGTATTGCTCAACAACACTCCAAAAATCAAACACTTATAAAAAATCTACTGAACAACTGAGTGAGTTAACTCTAGCAAAGTATCAGAATACGAAATGCATGTTTCATATATTAAATGTGAAAGATGTTAAAATTTTTAAAGATGTTAAAAATATTAGTTTAATGTTAAATTAACATTTTAAATTTAGAATATTTTTTAAAAATATTAAAGATGTTAAAAATTGAAAATTCTGAATAAAGTGAATACTATTGGTACCCTGACCAGATCCACCTCAGATCAGTGGGTCAGTGTGAGCTGCTGTGAATGTTGGAGGATTACTCTTGACCTAACGAGAGCCACCTTGCTGGGGGAATCTTGTACACACGCACACACTAAAATACAAGGTGGAGTGAGCAGCTCACAGCCAATAACTGATCCACGTGGGGGTACAATAGGTCAGCTCCTTACCTAATTGTAAGAGGCTGTATCTGTGGTAAAATTTATGCTTCAGAATTCTCTGTGGAATTCCTTGCTTAGATTCTTTCCCTACCATACCCTACTTCCTCCCTGCCTTTCTCCTGAGAGCATTCACTTAATAAACAACACACACCTAAATTGTCTCAGGCTCTGCTTCTAAAGTACCTGAGCACACTATTCCAAACACAAGGAATAAAACATACTTCTGATACCCTTTCTTTACAAAGAAAATCTTAGCAACAGTTTTATTTTGTTTTAATCGGTAGTTTTGGGAAAATGTTGGGGTAAGAAAATGAAACATGGCAAGTAATTGAATAATTTCATACGTCAGGTGTCAAATTTCCAGCTTTAGAAATTTTAACTTGCTGTGGGTTCTTTGATGTCTGGCGTCTGGCCACCCCTAATACCAATGTTCCAGCAGTGGCTGTGCTGAGGGTTATTTCCAAACTCAGTCCATAACTGATCACTCATCTTCCCTCTTCGCTCAGCCTCTCTGCTGCTCTATTCACTACTCTGTATTACTGTATCTGTCACTTCTCGGGCAAGGTTTTGAGCAGTACCACAGACAGTAGAAGTTATTAAATATTTGTTAAATCTACTCAATTGACTATATGAATTTATAATCGAGGTCTAAGAGAGAAATCAGGAAAAGAGATATCCACTCACTAACTGAATAGCTAGAGAGAAAATAATGGGAAACCAGACATTAATTTCCATATCAGTTCTAAGGCAAGAAAGTGAGACCTGTCCCTAATCATCATCGCTGGCTCCAGAGAGAACCAGAGAGGAGGGGGTACGCCAACATTAAATCACTCATGACTCCTCTGGACCCCCAAGAGAATATTTATTTCCCTTCAATTCACATATACTGCTCAGAACTGAGCTTCCTGGAATTTCTATTAAGAAGCCAGATTACATAGCAATAATTTTCAGGTGCCACAGTCTCTGCTAATAGTGAGCTGCAAAAGAAGGTGGAACTCTGTGGACAGTAGAAAAAGTCATAGTCAAGTCCAGAGCTGTAGAGATCTCAGGAAAATCTGAATAGTTATTAATAAATGACAGAAATTATGACAGGTAGAAATCATAAAATCCAAAAATTCAGGGTGCAAGAAATATACATTATGTTATTTTTCTATAAGCCAACTTCATTTTTCTTTCAAGTTCTATTCTTGATTCTGCTTAGTCAGCAGAAAATTAGGTCTCTGTATTTGGGGGTACTTTCCTTCATCTTCTTCAAGGTCAGTGTTCTAGAAGATTTACATAGAACAGGCATTTCAAAAAGATTTTGTAAATAGGAAGGGGGTCATGGCTGGTGGTCACACAGTTTGTGGCTGACCTGTCTCTCACTCCTGTCTCTCAGGCTTCCTGGACCAGCGAGTCTCCCTGCAAGGCCCTGCCTGGGCACCTCTATGAGGCTACCTAGATACACACTTGAGCCATTCCCTCTTCGGGGTCATACCAACTGCCCACGCTGTGGGACTCCTTTCTCAGGAGCTTACTGAACTCTCTAGTCATATCACTACTCTGTATCTTTCCTCTTCCTCCTGGTCCAAGGGAATCTTTTCTAGGCCTAGGGAAAACCTTTCCTTTTTTCTTAATATTTGACTCAAAAGCACTCCCTTCATCTTACAGTTTCAGGTGTCTGTAGGGTCTCAAACTTGTTGAGGACCGTAAATTTTGTCTGCCATCTGGTGGTAAATTTGCACAGAGGAATAAGTGTATATTTTGGTCTTGCACTCTATCTTTATTTCTTTTCTAAGAATCATGTGCTATGGTCTGAATATTTGTGTCCCCCCCCAAATTCATATGTTAAAATCCTAACTGCCAATGTGATGGTATTAGGAGTTGGGGGTTTTGCAAGGTGATTAGGGAAGAACCCTCATGATTGGGATTAGTGCCATTCTAAGAGAGACTCTTGATCCTTACTGTGAGGACACAATAAGAAGGCACTAATGAGGAATCTGCCAAAACCTTGATCTTGAACTTCCCAGGCTCCAGGAATGTAATACATTTCTGTTGTTTATAAGCCACCCAGTTCATAGTATTTTGTTATGGCAACCTGAATGGACTAAGACACATACTAACATTCTATCTCCAACTAGTAAAGCTCTTGCAAATCAATGTTTCTCATAAATTGGGAGTCAGTTTCATGATTTAAAAAAAAAAAGAAAACAGTTGATGGCCCAGCTTGAAATTCATGGAAATATGTTCATATTTAACTGTTCTTGCTCATAAAGTGACCCTCTTTTCCCAGGGAGGCCTGTGAAATATTCCCTTTGAATGTCCATCCATATTATTCCTATATATTAAAAAGTATGTTAAGGGTATATTGGTATCTGTCTTTCAACTTGGCCATTAGAAAGTGCCTGCCAAGTAAATCTTCAATGTTTCCAACATAAACAAATGAGAATGGGAAAGGACATTCCCGGCAAAGATTAGGAGGCAGGGAACACAAGCAGCATATTCAAGAGATACTGGTTTAGCCCTCAGACACAACCAATATGGGCAAGGTTAGAGTCACTGTCAAATCAGTTTTAACAGTAGTCTGGGTCAGAAATTCATAAAAGACCTCTAGATTATGAGAAAAATCCTTTTACTATGTAGGAAATATAATTCTCCATCCATGGAATAATAGAATTAAGGTATTTTTTTCCAACTCCCAACTAGTAAAGTTTTTGAGAAATCCTGAGAGATGGAATGGAACCAAGTTGAAAGTCAGTCCCTTTTCTTTTTGATTTATTTCAATTTCTTTTCACAGAGACAGCCATTGAGACAAGTATTTTTTATGTCAACTCACTGAGGACTGACTGCAGTCATCGGAAAGATGCAATAATTGATTTCAATAATTAATTCCTGCTTGCCAAAGTAATGTTGCCTATGCACTCCTCCTCAGGCCCCAGCTAAAAGGAACTCAGAGGCAGGAGTGCATAAACAGTTACATTACTTCAGGGAGCCAAAGTCCCCTAACATACTGTAGATTTGGGAAGAGCTTTTAGGCCTGGGGCTATTTAAAGTGAATTCCTACAAGGTCCCCTGTTACCCATGTTGTTCGTGATTTCCTCACTATTTCAGAGGAGTAGAAAGCTGAGTGGAGGGCTAAACATCTTTGCAGCAATTGATCTCAGCTCAATCAGTAAATGCATCTACTCACTATATCAAAACTTCTCTCAAAAACAAGAGAGAAAAGGGGCTCTGGAAGATGGGGCATCAGGGAGGAGGAGAGATGGAGGTGGAAAAATAATCAGAGATGAATGTCAAGAGAAAAAAACTGTGGAGCATGCTATTTGGGAAACCAAATGACCCCTGGTCCCTTTCCATTTAAATGATTTCTAAAACTCAAACCACCTCTAACCATAGTCAAAAATGTTAAAACGGAGTCACTTTATGTCCCTTAAAAAAGGATTAGTCTGTGCTATCTCATATGCCTAATACAAACAGAATCTAAACTGACTCCATGTAACAATGTTTTATTTTTTTCCTCTAAGCTATTTTCATACATTTTTAAAAATACTTTGTGTGCCCCAATACAATCACATAAAGGTAAAACTCAACTCAGATAGGTTTTAGAATATTTATCATTAATAAAAAGGCCATTACACACCCAGATCTTTGCAAATTTAATACCAAAAACTAACTTTAAACCTCATTGGCTCCCCTTGACCCAAAATGTGTCACAACATAGACTTTACACTAATTGGGGAATTTACAACCCCAAACTGATTGTGATGTCAATGCTTTATTGTAAATTAAGGCCGATATGGGGCTGGAGAGCCTAAATGGAAAGCAGATCCTTATTAGGCATTGGGCCACGCATAGTCATGCCCAGGTACAAGAACCAACCTCTTGTTACTACCTGGTCCCAGGGTGATAAAGTACCTGATGTAAAGAACAGATTAAAAGTAAAACTAGACCAGATGTTTTTCCTATTAGATGGATTAAGTCAGACCAAACCTAAAATTAGGAAAACACACAGGGCTGATTTACTGCTGCGCTGGGACGGGTGGCTGCGCTGGGAGCTGTAGCGGGCGGCTGCAGGGCCAGATCTCCGTTTACTGATGGGACTGCGGGAGCAGGAAGGCCTCACCCCTGACTGCTCTAAAACTGCCGAACGAGGACTCCAGCCTGGTGATGAAAGCAGCTCTCTGAAGGTGGACCCTCAGTAAAAACATTAAAATGTACTTCAAACACAGCAGATGGGATAAGGGGTAGAGGAAAAGACTAAGTTTACTATCTTCCTTAATAAAAATATCTCAGGAATACAAGTACCACCTTAGCCCAGCTCCAAGGATTTCTTTCTGCTTAAAATAAACTCTTGTTATGACTAAGAAAATCAACTTAATTTAAACTCATGTAGGCCAAACTCAGACGGTTCAACCCCAAAGTGTTTCTTTGCATGCTGAGCTCTGAGAGTGTTCAATAGAATATTGCTGCCTTAAGAGTGAGCCAATTTAGCTGCACTGGATAGGAGTGAGACCATTTTTAACAAAATTGCGTCAGGATATTCAGAAACCCTGGTGCAATTGCTGGTCCTTTGACTGCAGTGTAACAGCTGAGTGTAGCTCTTTGCCAGGAACTTGACACAAGAATAGAGAATTATTTGAAGAATAGCCTATTATCTTGAAATACAGGAAACCTAAATAATACTTTCTCAGACAGAAGATTAAGTATAATGTCAAATAATCTTTTTGACAGGTGTATCCTTGGAACAGTCTTCCTCAAAAAGTAAATTTCTTCCTAATTCTGCTAAATTGTTCACATCTTAGATATTTTTCAGTATTTTTAAGTTAGTTTTGTTATTTGTTTTTGTTTATGCCTTTGTTTTGTATCCTCAGAATCAGCTTTAATACAATGGAAAAGATATGTGGATACAAATCCAGACCCGGGTTGGAACTCTTGAGGTGTCATGTTGGATATGTCACATAAACTCTATGACCTTCAGTTTCCTTTTTAGTAAAAAGATCAAATGTGCATCTCAGGATGATTATAAGAATGAGGTAAGATAATGCCTATAAGAGCACAGAACCATATAGTAGAAACAGTAAGTTTGCACAAATTATATGCCTGCACAAAACATTACATTTCCAATATTATTCCAGTTGTTATAAAAAAAAAGTTTGGTGAAGATCACAAAATCAGCCACAAAGCTTACAAGAAAGCAAACCTTGTGTCTCCTCACAAGACTATTCCCACAGTAATGGGGACTCCAGAGAAGACTAAGTTTTTGTTTTTATTTTTGCAGAGAGTATGCTGATTAATTTTCAAAATTAAAATTTTTTCAGCCCTCAGAAGTCTTTATAGTATTAAATAATTGCCACCTTTTGCTGACCAGGTCTGAGTTAAGGTAGACTCCATGGATATGTGGCTAAGCCTAGAGCATGAAGAGGGTGTCCTCGGACAATCAAAGAAGTCCAAATAGTATGTTGGCAGGAGAGAAGGGGAGACAGACAATTCCCAGTATAAGACCAATAGCTGTCAGATGATATGTACATGGCTGGAAGCTGGATGCCTAAGCTGGACCCGAGAAAGAGGTCCAGGAAGGTAAGTGAAGGGCAGCCATGGCTTCCAGGGAATTAAGAACCAAGCCAAAGGAAAGAAAAGTATTTTCCTGTCTCTCTCTCTCTCTCTCTCTCTCTCTTTATTACACACACACACACACACACACACACACACACACACACGGTGATAGTTCCAGTTTTGCCTTTCTTGCTGCAACAGGCAGCTTCAGAGAGCAATCTCTATTGGTAAAGTAAAATGACTCAACAGATACTGTACTGATGTACTGAAACTTTTAAACAAGCATTTGGGAAATCTGCTGTTTGTATTCATAAGCTGTTTGTCAGCAGATGGAAAAATATTACTTTTGAAGGAACAAATGGTCACTACTAAATTTATGGCACATACTGTCTTACAAATATAACTCCTCTATTACTTGTGGTTGAGGGGACACATGAGAAATTATAGTATAGCAACAAGAGTATTTGTTGTACCTGAACACGTTAGTTTGGACCTCTTCTATGCTGCACCACTGATCAGGTACACCATTTTGAAGTGTTTGACTTTAAAAATTATTTTCATTTGTAGGATACCGGAAATGTGATCTATTCTAACATGATACACTTTATCCCAAATAAACATGGTTAATGCATGGTTAGAGTGTGGCAGTAACATGTAGTAAAATGGCTACAGTATAATAATGTGTTGATGGTGGTGATTTAATGAAACTTGAATTTGTTTGTCTTTTCAGTTGGGTTCTTGACATTTGGTACAATTTCACAGGCATTGGAGAATGATATCTGATTCTCCCCAAAAGAAAGAATATGTCACTAGACATTCTATGTTAGAATAAACATATACTAAAAGCATCATTATTTGTGATCTGGCTTGTACTTAATATTTTCTTCTTAAGTCTAAAAATTCATGCAGCCTTTTCTAGCTAATGGAGTTAAGTGCAAATTTATATCTACTGTCAAAATACTTAATCCAGCTTTCAACTATGGTATATACAAATACACTTGTTAAGTATGAGGGGGGAGGGGGTTGGGGGAGAGATGGGCCATGTATTTATGTGCTTGTACAGGATCTCTAGGAGACTGCCAGCACTCAAAAACTAGTCTCCCTGAAGATAAGAGTTACTCCATCCCCAAGGGAACTGATCTTTGATTTATCTACAAATAAATATTTCCAAAGGTAGCTGCCCTAAATATAATGTATCTAAGAAGGGCATTTGTAAACCACTTCTCTCACAAACCACATTTCCAGTGAAAAATGTTGGTTAGTCTGTGTCTTGGAATAATACCAAGCCTAAATAACATAGACATCTTATTTCTTCACATAGAAGTATATATGCTAGATATCGAAGAACTACTATTGTGAAAAGTCAACAATTAATGGATCATATTCTGATGACACATTCTTTTTATTAACATTTAGTGTAGTCCTATATTTACCTTTAAAAGCAAACCATTTTAATTGATGAAATATACTTGGTATCCCTCTTTATAAAAATTCCAAATTATACATCAAGTTTTACAAAGGATATAGCTTCTGTGTTCTTTTCATAACTATTGCTACAGTAATCACAGGGCTGAATGGGATCTTGAGAACTACCCAAACATCTCCCTGTCTAGAGACAAGATTATACTTAACCCAGAAAGATAGCTGTTCACGAGGTTTTTTAAAACCTCAGAGGAAGCATATAGGCGTTAGATTATCATGGTAACTATGCAATATCTGTGAGTAATATATACAACTGTCTTTTTATGGCTACTGCATTAAGAGTATTTCTGTTCATTCCATTTTAAATTCTATTCAAATGTAAGTGTGAATTCACTCTTAAACAGATGCATAACCTATGTAACTCGAAGGAGAATAGAATGCCAAAGAATGAAAATTGTTCTACATGAAAATCTTGTTATATTACTTTGGCAGTATTAAACTGCTAAATTAATAAAAATGTTCAGATGTAATTCTCTTTACGCAATAAAATACTCCTGAAAATGTCTGTAAAGTGAATCATATTGAAAGCTTTCTATTTAAAGGAAACATATAGTAAATACTTTAACAAAATAAATAATTTCTTCTGAATTCAAGAATATATTTGCCTAAGCTGACATTCACCTGCATTTGAGTTAACTCTTATGCCAAATTGTATTGAGCTCTTTTCTGTTGGGCCAAGAGGAAATCAAACTTTCAGCCTGATATTCTTTTATTACAGGATAATTTTTGAAGTTATTTTTCATAAAGTATAACATCATATGATGCAAAGTTCAAAAGGGATAAAGGGGAATGTAGTGAAAAGTCACTCTTTGTCATAGGCTGAATTGTGTCCCTCCCAAAATTCAAATGTTGAAGCCCCAGTACCTCAGAATGTGCCTGTATTTGGAGAAAGGGCCTTTAATACATTAATTGCCATGTGAGTTGTATTTAACTCATGATAATTTTCAGCTGAGCGATTTACGAAGCATATGTAACTCACACATCTCTTTCCCTTATTTGCCGTACCTATGGGCACAGAAAACAAAAAATAACAAATTTTTCAATAAATTAGAAAGGATAATTTTGTTTTCAAGTTTTTATTCTATTTTCGTAATAAAACACCGTGGCCCCGAGGAAAAAAATTCTTTCCTAGTATGGCAGTCAATATGTTAAAGAAGTAAGTTAAGATGAGGAATGTTAGGTAGACCATAATCCAATCTGACTAGTGTCCTTATTTATAAAAAGAGGAAATTTAGACATACAAAAGAGATGCCAAGGATGCCTGTGCACAGAGGAAAGACCAGATGAGAACCCAGCAAGAAGGCAGCCATCTAGAAGCCAGGAAGAGAGGCCTCTGAAGAAACCAAACCTGTGGACACCTTGATCTTGGACTTTCAGCCTCCAGAACTATGAGAAAATACATTTCTGGTATTTAAGCCACCCACTCTGTGGCACTTTATTGTGGCAGCCTGGAGAAACTATTATAATACACCCTTTCACCACTATTCTTCAGCCATGCAGTTGGCTGGAGCCAACAGCTTTTAACAGTTTCTTAAGTATTGTTCCAAGGAGATTTTATGCAATATATAGGCAAATATGAGATGTTTGCACATACAATGGTATACACACTATTCTGTATCTTCCTTTTTCATTTAGTAGTATGTCTGCATGATCATTTCATATCAAAATGTGTTATTTTATGGCTACATATGTTCCATTGTATGAATATACTATCATTTATTTAACTACTTCTTTATAATGGATAATCAGGTTGATTCCATTATTTTGTTATAATAAATACTACAGTGAATATTCTTGTACATGTGGCTGCATTAGCATCAATATATTTGTGGAAGACATTTCTAGAAGTAGAAAATATATGCATATTTTAAATTTATAACTAATTACCAAATGCCCACCATAGCAATTATACCAATTTAGACTTATACCAAAATGATACATGAGAGTTTCTATTTCCTCACACTCTCTCCAACATTGGAATGTATACAACTTTATGTATTGTATCTCATTATGAGTTTAATAGTATTTCTAGTATGAATGAGATTAAGCTTTTTAAAAATCTTTTTAAGTACTATTTGGATCTTTTCAGTAAACTGTTCATATTTCATCTACATTGTACCATTGAGTTGTTGATAATTTTATCATTAATTTGATGAATTCCTTACATATTAAGAACATTAGCTCTTGTTCTATAAATATATTTACAAATTATTGTTTTTACAGTTTATTATTTGCCTTTTGAATGTGTTTATCATGCTTTTCTCATGCACATTTTAATGCAAATTTATCAACTTTCTTAGCCTTCTAAGTTATGTGTCACAATTAAAAAGGCTTTCCTCACACTGAGGTTTTTAAATCTCTATTATCTTCTAATAACGTAATGGTTTCAACTTTTTCATTTAAGTTTTTGATCTGAAATGTATTTTGTTGGAAGAGAGGATGAGGCATGGAAAAGTTTTAAAGATGCTTATTTTGTTGTCCCAACATCTCTCATTAAATAAGCCTCATTTCCCCTTTCATATGCCATGTTGTATTTATTATATATCCATTACATTTTAATCTATTTATGAATATTTTTTCTGTTCCATTGATCTATGTGTATATTCATTTCAATGCCTAAGAGTTTTAATTATTGTAGCCTTATAATATGTTCTGACATCTAGCAGGGCACAGAGCTCCTTATGACTTTTCTACTTTTGAATTTCCCTTATTATGTATGCACATTAATTTTTCAAAAATGTCTTTTGTATTAGCTTGTCTCATTGCCAAAAAGTCACTTGTATGACATTAAATATATAGATTATTTTAGACAACTAATACCTATAATATTTTCTATATGATACTGAAAAAACCCTTTCCAGTTATAGCATTTTAGCATTTCCAGTTAGTGGCATATTCTTTTCTTTATATTGACCTTGCATATTTGTTTTATTGACTGCTGGGTACCTTATCATTTTGTTGCCTTTTAAAATGGAATATGACACACTCAGAAAATAATACTAAAATTTAAGTATAAATACAGAAATCATACATTGAGACAGAAAAGAGATTACCAATAAATAGAATTTAATCAGACAGGCATCAGACTTCTCATTTGCAGCTTTGAAGCTACAAAATGGTGGAATGTCAATCAGAGAGATTACTGATGGAAAGAAATTAGTCACAGATCAAGAAGAAAAATAATTCTGGACATTCATTAAATCAGAGACTAATCACACAGTTACTCCATGTCAAAAATAAGTATTAATAAATAAGGACTCTAACCAAACATTAATACAAATGAGCCAAAAATCAAACTTCATGGAAAGATGAAGAACAAAGGAAACCATAATGAACAATAAACTTCAAATGATAGAGAAATAGATATAGATAGATATTGTAGGACAACAGGAATGCTATGAGTGTTTTTTTTATATCTTTTGAAACTGAAAACAGAACAAAAAATATATAATCCAAATTGACAAAAAACTGCACTAAACTATTTAATTGAAATGTAGGAATTGGGGTAGGGATAAGGAGAGGAGGAAACAAATGCTCTATAACTTAGGGTTGAGGGAGGAAAGGATGGGAGAAGTAAAATTATCTTAACAATTTCACTTTATGAAGTGATGAGAAACTAAAAAAAAAGCATCTTACTGAATGAAATAGTATCTTGTATGCAAGTAATAGTAGAAAAATATGTGTGAATATGAGAGCTGGGAAGGGGATGTAAACATGAAATACATGGAAAATTATAGGAGAATTTTGAAATTGGCCATGGAGAACAAATAGAATAAATATCAACTTAACCAAATTAACAAAATGAGGAAAAGAAAAAAAAGGGGCAACAGTTAAATTAATACATAAAGTAAGAGGAAAGGCAAAAACTCAATCAAATTAGTCACTTCACTAAATAGACTGTATCTCCATTAAAAGATAAAAACTGTCAAATTTGGTCTACAAAACAAAATCCAGTTCTAAACTTCAGGTTTGCCAACATGATGGTATTAAGAGGCAGGACCCTTAACAGGTAATTAGGCCATGAGGGCTCCTCCCTCATTAATGGGATTAAAGCTCTTATAAAAGAAGCTTCATGGAGTGTTTAGGTAGCTTGCCCTTCCACATCCTGCCATGTGAGACAGACTTCCTCCCCTCTTGAGGATGTAACTTTCACCAGATAACTGAACCTTCCAGCACCTGGATCATGAACTTCCCAGCCTCCAGAACTGTGAGAAAATAAATTCCTATTCTTATGAATTACCCAGTCTTTAAGGTATTCTGTTATAGCAGCACAAATGAACTAAGAGAAATGGTAATGGTGATATTGTTCTGACAGCTGCTGGAATTTAAGAAATTGTATAGTTGCAACACACATACATTTTGTTCACATTAATATGGCAATGGGCTAACTATAGTTAAGCAGGTTTTAGCTGCAGGATGTCTCTCTCACGACCTAGAATATGCTAAATTACCTGGTGTATATACCTGGGGGTATATTAATAATATTCAACATTAACCAAACTTATTTGATTACTTTTGTGGAGCAAATGCAAGTGTACTATGGAATTCCCTGATGTGTGTGTGTGGCTGGTGCTGAAGGAAGGACAATTGCCACATGCAACTGTCTAAGTAGGAGACTGCAAGGTCCATCCCCATGGACAGGTTGTTTTCTTTTCATTAGTCTCTTGGATTTTGATAAGAGAAACACCACAAGACTACTTCTGAGTTTTAAATTATATTGTCCTTTTTCAGGCTTGGTGAAAATAACTTGGAAAAGTATGGAAAACGTTAAGTACTCCATATTTGATGTTTTGCTGATGGTGCCGAAAGGAAATATTGGAATAGGTGACAGGAAACATGCAACTTAAAAATCAATATGGGCATGCACATTGAGTAAAAGTGGAAGCAATTAGTTAGGCACCAAAGAAAAAGAAATTCAAATTCCCATGCCACCTGCCACCAACTAAAAATTGTGCTATTTTAATCTGGTATTTTTTCCCAGTGCTTCGAATGGTGAAGAGAGTTATCTTCTCCGAGCAGCATGTCTAAGAACTCTGGCTTGAGGAAGCACAAGCAAATGATCAATCAGGCAGCAAAGACCTCAAGGATAATATGTGAGGCTAGGCTAAAATGGAGTGTGGGGGGGGGACAAATAAAATTCAAATTATTCATATAAAATAGTAGATTATTTTTTAATCACACAATAATTTAGGCAGGTCTATTTCTAGGGAGCAAGTGGCTCTCTACCATGTGATAATTCTGGGCACAAAGTGTCTTCCACTTAATGGCTCCACAATCCTCTAAATCCTCTTGGTTATTTGTATTCAGCCAGCAGAAAAGAGAAGAAGGGCATGAAGAAAGCATACCTGCTTCATAAAAGCCTTGGCCCAGAAATGGCATAGATCACTTCTACTCATTGTTTACAAACCAGAACCCCATCAAATGACTTCATCTAACTGCACAGGATGATAGGAAATGTATCCTAGTTGGGAGATTGGAAAGAAGAAAAACACATAGATTTTGGTAAGCAGCTAGCAGTCTTTGCCACAAAAGGAAATGAATCTTCTATGAAACAAGACATCAAGGTTCAACATGGTAATCTGCAAGATCTAAATGAAATAGCACAAAATAGTGCCTGTAGGATGATAACATGAAGATCCAAATGGAAATGACAAGTATGTTTTCTCTCTTTTTTCCTTTAAATTTTTTCCCCAGAAGAAAATCTTATTTGTTTTTTCTTCTTATTTATTTTAATTGACAAATAAAAATTACACATGTATTTATGGTGTATAACATGATGCTTTGAAATATGTATACATTATAGAATGGCTACATTAAGCTAATTAACATATGCATTACCTCACATATTTATTTGTGGCGAGAACACTTAAAATCTACAGTTATCAATTTTCAACTATATAATACATTGGTATTAATATTAATTGTACTCACCATGTTTTACAATAGATTTCTTGAACTTATTCATCCTATCTAACTGAAATTTTGTATCCCTTAACCAACATCCTCCCACCCATCTCCCTAGCCTCTGGTAACCATCATTTTACTGTTTGCTTCTACATATTTGACTTTTTAAGATTTCACTTTCAAGGACCAAATAAACCAATAATAGTAATTCAACCATGAACAGTAAATAAACCATCTAGATTCAACAACATAGGTGATGAGAGTTACCACCAACATCTCCAAAGAAGCCACCAATCAGCCCCCAAAGCTACTTAAGTACTAACAAAAACTGCCTCTATCATGCATCGAGGTCTATGTTCTTTAACATAATGCAGGACCCTGATTACTGTGTACAAGATCAATTTGGACAAGGGACAAGAAAAAGGATAAACTAAGATTTTTAATATCTTTAGTTTTATGTTCACATTTCTAACCAGTATATCAATGTGAGATATCCTATCTCCTCAGCAATAGCTGATTCAAAGATAAAAGATCACTCAAATGTTCATTTGTTGTCCAACTTTCCTAAAGATAAAAAAAAGAATTTCTACCCTTCCAAAAAGTTCTCTTGAAACCTCTAATGTTCAGAGAGAATTTACATCTCAGAATCTGGCCCGAGGTCCAAGAAGAAACAATCTGGGAACTATGCTCACCTGGTATCAATGTAGGTAGTAGGTACGAATAAGTTGGACAGAAGAAAACATCAAGGAGCTGCAGAACTGGATCAGTATGATTGTGCACCCCATAATAGTTTATTTTAGCCAATATATGGTGGAGATCTTCCAAGAAAGCCCAGAATTTAAGTCGAAATACGGGGTTTTGCTGACACTTCTAGGTAAAGAGGAGCCCCAAAATCTTTGCAAAATACCAAAGGATGGACAAAGTACCTGAGTTTGTACTCATGTTTTAGACAGAGTGTTACCTGTTCTTTGTACTGGTTCAACTCTCTCCAATCCCTTCCTAACAGCCTCACTAGTCCTCTGTAATACTTGTGGGCTTCTATCTCTACCAGATAATCCAGACCAGGAGACCACATGGTCCTTGTCTCTTTCACCAGCCTGTATCATTGCCACTTTCTCCTGCAATCTGTAGTAGGCCAGCCTAATTCTGCCTAAACCCTCATGACATCTTTTCCTAAATTTTCTATTCTCATTTGTATAACAAAATGAAGTAGGTGAGGGTTGGGGAGAAGTTAAAAGTAGGCAATTAAAACTAATGCACACAGAACCTAATTTATTGACGCTAGGGACAAAGGTTCTCTCCATATATTATATCTTCACCCTACACTCCAGTTCTGACTGCATGCACATATTGTTTACTAACTACACATGAACTATCAAATCAGTCAAAGAAAGAATCCAATATATCAAAATACCAGCATGACTTTGTTGAATTGATTTGATCATTCAAAATCATCTGATGCATGTAAATAGCACTTCAAAAACACATAAGACTTCTAGTTTTAAATCAGCAATGTGGAGAGCTGAAAAGAGTTGTTTCCACTTTTACAACAAGAGAAAAGCTGAAAAAACTGCATCAATGACTTTTCTTGAATTCATAACACTGAGGTTGAATGACAAACTAATATCAAACCTAGAGAGGGTGTGCTTGCAGGAAGAAACAGAAACAGAGCCTTTGAATAATAAATTTGAAAGATTAGAAACTACACAAACTATGGTTTCAGAATATAATAGAGTTAAATAGAAAATAAATAATTGAAAGATATCTGAAAGTGACCAAATATTTGGAAATTGAACAGCACACTTCTAAATGATCTATGATACAAAGAAGACTCAAGGAAAATTAAAAATATTGTCTAAAAGAAAATAAAAATACAAACATGTTAAAGTTTGTGGGATGCAGCTAATACAGTACTTAGGGGGAAATTTATAGCATCAAATGCCCATATTAGAAGGAATAAACATTTAAAATAAATAACTGAATATTAACCTAATGCAAGTAAAGGGAAGAAAAAATACCATAGAATTGCATACCATTTCATTAAAATGTTTGTAAAAATCAACTAGAATGTTGAGGGACTCAGGATGGAATGCAGAGTGTAACAATTGAATCTAACTATATTATTATACAAATGTCTATGACATAAACTCACTGAAGAGTCAAGAAAAAAAGGAGCTGACCTAAGTAAACTTTGGAAATTGGTAATTTTACTTGACACTGTAAAGCTAAAGATAAAAAGAACTGCACATAAGCATTGTTCTCTAGTTGGTACATTTTTTCTCACAGAGGAATAGGTTAGCAATTCTGAAATTATACATATGCCTTACTTATTTGAATTTATTTACTGATTTGGGCAAATAAGTAAATACATTATAGAAAATGTGAGCCAGGTTTCTCATTGTAGTAGAAAGAAATTACAAATAAACAAGTGGAAGGGGGAATTTGAATGAACCCTGTTATGCTGTATTAGTCATCTATATCAGCATACATTCATGTTTATTTTAACATATCAGTAGATATGCACAGAAATATAGATGTGTGTGTTTGTTAGCATACATAAAATATTCCTTATCACTATCCACTTAGATGATCTAGACACAGTGACACCCAATAGCAATGAGCACGTCCAGCACCTAGATCTTGATTTCTGAATATAATTCTCCAATAAGAAAATCCAAGGCTCTGTAGAGAAATGGCTGATTCTATAACTGTAATAGGGAAAATATGAGATGAATCTGGAGCAACTTGTGGTGCCAAAAATTAAGAAAGTGCTCAAAAATTTTAAAATGAAAAAGGATAAAGACATGTCAAAAGGATATAGAAGCCAAACTCAAAGAGCTCCATTGGCCAAAGCTGTTTAAGCATTGAAATTCACAAAAATAGTATTGAGTTATAACTAAAAAAATAAAATAAATACCCCTGAGTCAATACTGATGTAAATACAGGATTTAATCAATCAATTAATTAAGAAGTGATAAATCTTTACAGAAGACATCCAAATATTATATATCTGTAGATACCACTCCCTCCAAGAGGTGGAGCTTAATTTTCTTCCCCTTGATGAGAGACTGAACATAGTGATTTCATTGCTAATGATTAGCATAAAACAGGAGAATTAGTACCCTTACAACAGAAGAACTGAGCGGATATCACCTTAATGAAGTGATAAAGGTTAACATCACCATTGGTAAATCATGTTGACCTCATATACTGCCTTATATGATGAGAAGGACACTTCACCTCTGTGGTATTCTTCTAAAAACCCATAGCCCCATTTAATTATGAGAAAACATCAGACAAATCCAAATTGAAGTACATTCTACAATAGACCTGACCAGTACTCCCCAAAACTGTCAGTGCCATGAAAACAAAAGAAGACATGAGAAATTGCCGAGGGGATCAAATAGAGAGACATGAGGATTAAATACAACAAGATACACATGATTTGATGCTAAAGTAGAAAAAGGACATGGTGAATTCTGAATAAAATATATGAATTAAATTGTACCTATGCAACTTTCTTAATTTTGTCAAACATAAAATGCTTATGCAACATATTAGCATTAAGGAAAACTAAATGGAGGGTACACGGGAGTTCTTTGTACTATTTCTGCAACTTTTCTGTAAATCTAAAATTATTCCAAAATAAAAAGGATTTTTTAATAAAAGTATCCAACAAGTATGATTCTATGATCTCTGAGTAGGATTTTATATAATAAAAATGCTAATACTCTTTAATATATTAAAGCACATGTACACATATACACACAGGACGTAGCACAGAAAGAAACACTATTTTTTGGATAGGATGCTTACTCTTTAAAGTTACTTGTAAACTTACAGAATTAACTATGTAGTGTATTGTTTAAAACTAAAGTATTTTTGTTGTTGTTGTTCTTATACTGATAAGCTCTCCAATGTCTACACAATGAGAGAAATTGTTGGGTTTTTCTAAAACCTTGTTGGGATTGCATGCAGTGATAGAGATGCCTTTAAGAATGTTTCACAGATGCTTCACATCATTCATTTCTCATAAACATATGGGATCTATTCTTCCGTCACTGTGCATAATTCCTATTGACACTAATGGGAACTGTGCATGCATTTCACTATAATTTGTCCCTAAACAAAATGAAAATCATCACTGTTGAGATGAGAAGCAAAGCAACCAAAGACAGGAACTGACTCCCTAAAACTCAGATTCTAGAATCTCTTGTTACAAGAATTCCAGTCATGGAGAATTAATCTGTAGTTATTTCAATATAATAAAACTATAATAAGCCAAAATACAATACTTACAGATACTATATTTGTTGGACACAGGATCTTCCTAAAGATGATAAATTACCCTTTTTCAAGTGTAACAGAAATAGCTAAACATTTTTAGTACAACTGAAGAAAACATCCAGTGTAGCTATAAGCTACTAGTTGGTAACACAATGTGTTATATATTTTAAAGACTTTTGTTCAGATCTCTATAAACTGCTCATTTTTTTCAAATGTCCTTTTATAAGATTATATCCCCATTTATAAACATTAAATTAAATTTAGAATTTTTTTCCTACTTAAAATTTAAAATTACAACAGATATCCACCAAGAAGGAGAATCTCAAATTAAGGAGATTTGTTTCTGTTCCATTGTCCCATTTCCACATCAGAAAACATAACAAAGTTCCTACTTGTGTATCTCAGCAGTGTCATTTTGGCCAGGTTCCAAGATGTAGGGGGCTGCTTCAGATCTCAGTGGGAGGCAGCCATTATGTGTTTGGGGAAGCTATTTGAAGTTGGCAGGTGAGCCAATTCTATCACTGAGGAGAAAGTACTGCTAGTAAAGTCACCTTGTGACAAGTGTCTCCCTGCTGTGGGTTAACTTCCAGAGAGAAGGTTTAGCGAACACATAACAGTTCACAACAAGGAAATCAAACAAAATAAATTGGGCATAATTTGACACTGTTAAAATAAGAAGTGTCACTAGCGCTGCTATGAAGTGGGAGTTATGAAGAGCTTTTGCAGAGATTAAACATTTAGTTAGACAATAAAATAGCTTGCTGGTCAAGCCAAAGACATTATTCTTAATGCTTAAACTGATGGAAACTAGTGAATAAGTCTTTTTGACAAGCAGGGCTGCCAGAGAGTAGCAACTAGGTCTTAAGAGGCATGCATGTGTTCATGTAATTGATAACTTTCAAGCAGAGAGAAAGAGCAATATTATAAAAGATAAAAAATAGAATATGGTGTTTTTAAAAAAATTTCCAACAAATTACAGAGAATGGACCAGAAAAATTATTGTACAGAAACATGATTTTCCTTTCCAAATGCACCTGGCTCTTGGTAGACTAAACAGAAATATTTTCACATTATAGTTTTTCTCATACCAAAATACTGTCATTCAATTTTCAAACAAATGCTTCCTCAGCACGTTCTGAAATGGTAACTATATGTACGGAAGGCTCAGTGGAAAGAAGACAGAAATCATATGAAATAGTTCAAACAGAAATGTGGCACAAATTACCAAAAAATATAGCCATGAAGTAGTCAAAGCATCACCAGTGCTTTCTTTCACCTCTGTGCACCTCTCCTCCACTTACTGACAAAAATATTCCACATATGCCTTCGTTTGCAGGTGCACAGTATTTTCATTGAGGCTTTCACTCCACCAAGGCACACCTACTTTGGATGAAGCCTTATCTTTTACCCCTTATTGTTATTTATTAAATTTTAGTTGATCTGAAACTTCTATTAGAAAAAAAATTGTTTGATTAAATGAATTCACTCTAAGACATGAAATCACTAGCCTCATAAATTGTTTGCCCTGTAAGGCAGTGTTTCTCAAAGTCTGGGCTCCCTGGATCCTTGCACCATACTAAGCACTTATATTCCTGGGCTCACTTCAGGAATCATAAATACTGCATATTAAACAATTTCCCCCAGCTGACTGTGTGGCACAAAAGTTCAAAAATCGCTGACACATGGAAACATTGATAACTCAAAAGACTGGCTCCTAGAATTTCAACAAAAGCAAGGGGGGAAAGATTTTTCTTGAAAGAAAGATCTTTGGCACTTTTCAAATCACACTAGAAGTCACTGTCTTGGGTATGGCCTTGGGTCTGGGTGAGACTGACAATATTATTATTATCAATAATAATAAACTACAGCTGATATAACTCCTTCAACACAGAATATGAATGGTCCTTGAAACCAAAGAATAACAGAAAACCAAGATTTACATTTGTCTCAGTCATTTAGCTTGTGGATTTGCAGTACTGATTTTCAAACACATGTAAGCTAAATAAAACCAAAGCCTTTTGTCATATGATACAGTACATGATTGTATCATATATGATATGATATATGATATGATACAATATCAATGATGCCATAAGATACAATAAAAATAACTCATATTTGATTTTCTTTGACATGCAAGAAAAAAGTGAACAAGAGCAAAGTATGTTGTATAAGTATAATTTCAATTGTCAGAATAAGAACTCTTAGATTATGGTTTGGCCAGCTGAGAATGTTTTCCAGAATATATCCTGTGCTCTCTTATCTCCATGCATTTGCCCATGCTTTCTTTTTTTCTACTTCACTAAATCCTGCCCATCAATTCAGGACCCAGCTTGAACACCTTCTCCCTTCCTTAAACCTCCAGCTTAGATTCATCCTCCAAATTTTCATGATATTTGATCATGACTATGAAGACATGGAGTACTTTATATCTAGTATTAACATTATGTGTGTATATACGTATACATACCCCTGTGTATACATACATGTGTATCTATCTATGCATATATATATGCATATGTATGTAAATACAAATATTATTATTAAAAAAACTTACATATTTGAACATGAGCTGCTAAAGTGGAGGAAGGATTCTGCTATGCTAGGTGAATTAGACACAATGAAGCAGATCCCAAAATATGCCTAAGGAAGGAAGAGAGGGGACTAGGAACGGAGGGAGAAAAAGAAGGTAGGAAGGAGAATTCTCACAGGAGAGGCTGGAAGAAATTTTAAAACTTTCTTAATGCAACTAACTTTTGCTTTTAAGCAAAATATTCATTAAATGAGGAAAGTGGGCTTCTATGGACTTCCTTCCTTATCATCCTTTTGTAATTTACCTACACTACCTATATTCATCCTCTCTCTGAATTCGATAACTTGCTTTATGTTGGACATTTCTTATTATAAACTTGATATTTCTTTCTAATTTATACCTAGATATACAACTAAACATTTCTACCTAATTATCCCAAGAGAATGAGAAATGCCTAACTCATTCAATTTTTATTGGGCACCTACTACATGCTAGCTAGGTCCTCTTGTGCGTATTAAAGTGGCAGCAGTGACTAAAACAGACTGAGCTGTTGCATCAAGGAGCTTACGTAAATATATGATAAAATTCACATAGTAATAAATGTGATAAAGAAGAATGAATTAGGACAGGAGAATAGAGACTGCAGGAGGAAGAGGGGTTTGCTAATTTTGCTAATCCAAGGAAGTAACTTTTAAGTTGGAACTTGAATAGAGGAAACAAGGCAAGTGGGCTATAGGAGGAAAAGGCATTTCATACAGGGAACAGTAAATACAAAGGTGCTAAGGTGCAGCATCCATGTTCAAGAAACAGCTGGAGGGATAGTGTAGCCGGAGCTGATGAGTGAGAAGTTTGAGAGGCATTTAGGGAGATCACGTGGAAGTTTAGAAGCCATTCTCAGGACTTTGGATTTTATTCCATAACAGGAAGCTACTAGAATGTTTGAGCCCAGGGTGTGACATGATCTGGCTTATGATTCAAAAGAAGCACTCTTCTGTAGGATCAGGGCAAGACGAGAAGCAGGGAGACCCTTTTGTAGTCTATTGCAATGATCCAAGTCAGAAGAGAGATGACTTGGGCAGAGCAGTAGCACCAAATGGTATGATTGAGCATATAATTTGAAGACCAGCCAGCAGAATTTGCTGATAGATTGGACGTAATAAACAAGAGAGAAATCTAGGAACTAAGTGAAATGTGGTGCCATTTTATAAGACAGGGAACACTACAAAAAGAACAAATGAGTGGGCAAGTGGTGAAAAACATTTCTATTTTAAACATGTAAAATGTGATAGTAAATATCTAGATGTAATATGAGATAGGTGGTTAAGATATGAATCTAGAATTTAAGGGAAAGGTCAGAGCTAAAGAAATAAATGTGGTATTCACATGAATATAAATAAAATTGACAGCCATGTTACTATGACACAGATGACACAGGGAGTGAGAATAGATAGAAAAGAGAAAAGGGCTAAAGAAGGAGCCAGGAAATAATCTTTATCATTCCCACACACAACTGTCTCCTTCTTCTATATTTCCCATTTATCCTTCAAGACTCAAATAGTAGCTTCTATCAAGCCTTTCCTACTCTCTCTGCTCCGGTAGTATTCTGTGCAGACCTTTGCAATAGCACAAATGGTATATATCAGGTTGTTTTAGCATGTCATTTGACTGGGAACCTCTTGGGATTGGGGCTGTCTTGATTAGTATTATATGCTCAATACCTTCTATGGTCACTGAAACATAGAACCTGATCATTAAATCTTTTGTTGGCCAAAATGAATAAATGAGAATTTATTACCCCCATTAGTTAAATATAGATGTATTATTTAAAGAATTATTAGTGTAAGGTAGAATCCATTATCTTTTTTTTTTTTTTTTAGCTTTGTTCAAGAACCAACAAAGAGTTTTTCATATTATGAACTTGGAGATTAGTAACATTCCAAGGAGGTACATATATTTTTTTTAAAAAAATAGAGCACAAAGCCCCTAGAGGAAGAATTAAAAACAAATCTGTTATAAAGATGTCCTATCAGAAATCTAAAACAAATTTGGCTAAATTTCTTGGCAAGAATCCTAAACACATTGAGTGGTTGAAGTTGTAGGCAATGAGAGCAAAAAATCTTCAAAACCACTTCTTGAAACACTTTAAAATTTGAAAACAATCTGATCCATATTTTCTCTTCTTTTATCTAGCTTTTATTTCTCTGATATCAAAATAGTCTGCTTTATATTGCTATTGTGGAAACAAAATAAAAGAAATGTATAGAATTATCCATTATTTAGGAGAAACTATAAAAGTTGTAATTCACCCAAAGCCTTCTTTAAAATTAATTCAATCTAAAACTGATATCGTTAGGTACTGATATATATGGTAGTTGAAATCTGCTGTTAATAAACACCTTATAATTGAAAATTATTAATGGAAAGTAAAAGTTTTACAGTGGAAAACTTTATAAAGAGGAATAAAAAAACCTGAATTAATATCTAATCTACAAAAAATGGTTTCTATTTATATAACATTCTTCCAAGGAAATTCTCTCCTATACATTAGCATATTCATTCAGATTTATGTGTAGATTCTATCATTCTCTTGGGCAGTTTTGGAATAAATAACATTAGATCATTTTTATTTTAATCTGGTTTGGGATTAAGGAAAACAAAAAATCATGTTTGCATTTCACCTATCTTGGCAAACTTCATTTCCCCTTACCCTTTCACCCCACTCAACTGGCCCTGTTCACATTGTACATCCTTCTACATTTCTATAATCTGGGCAAAAGGGAGAAAAGAAATAAACAATAAAACAGACAAATAGGAGCATAAATGCAGGCTCCTGAAGGACAAGAGCAGATTGAAGGAAAGTGGGAGAATAGTGTCTCCCCATCTGAGGTATGGGTTTGAATGCTTTATTTGAAGTCTTGGAGAAGTCATTAAGACCATAAAGACAAATAATGAAATGTCTTTAGACAATGTAGTGATGAAGTGTTAAGAGAGACATGAGACATAAACAGTGCTAACTTTCCAAATAACACTTTAATCCATTAAGATAATTATTGCTTAATTATTGCCACATACTACAAAACCAAAAATAGGTTAACGGACCTCTTCCTTCACTTGCCTTCCTTTGGTCATCCTTCTGACACTCAAAAGCTACTGCCTTTCCCATTCCAAGCACCACTCCCCAAATTAAAATCAAATAACTTCAGAGTAGTGAGAGAAGCAAGTCATAAGCATCTCCCTTGGACTGTGTGAGTTTCTCATAGGCCAATGCTTCACAATCTGTTTAACCCAAAACACTAGTATATTTTCAGAATTTTGTAGGTGTTCTTTAAAAGATAGTTCCATAGTTAAAGGATAGAAAATACTTAAGCAAGTGAAGTTAAACACGTTGGCTTATTTATTATACAATAAAATATTAACTCTAATAATATCTAAGATATTTTGAGCATTTCCTATGTACCTGGAACTATGCTAAATGCTTTATATAAAATGTTTTATTAATATTTAATCTTCATAACAGCCTACAAAGGTAAATACTATTATTCTCTCTATTTTATAGTTGAGAAAACCAAGGGTGGAACTGTCTTAATTATTATTTTGATAGGTTAAGTAGCTTGCCTAGTTTTGGGCAGAGCTGAGGTTCAAACTAGGACTATTTAACTCCAAAGCCAAGAAATACATTTAAACAGTTTGATATATAGTCTCCCTGCAGGCTTTTATCAGAGCATTTAATAGGCTAATGTGATTGTGAATCTCCAAGAGGGAGATGCAATAAACAGCATTTCCTACTTATTTGATTACAAGCCCCCTCTTCTTTCTACAGAATCCTGAGCCACCTGCAGAACACGGTTTCCTATTTTATCCCTTAGATGGGAGTAAGATTTCCCTTTTTCTCTTTCACCCATTCCTCTTTATTCTATTCCTTTCAGGAAGGGTGCTACGACTATGCATTTTATACTCTTTTAGGACTTAATTTCCAATTAAAGAAGACCTCTCTGCCTCCACAGCCAAAATGTTCATATTTCTTAATATCTTAGTCCTGGCATAGGCTGCCTTTTGCCTGTGAATCTTTCTTGGAATCACAGAAGCTTCTCAGGAAGTTTTTATTATTTTTCCATGGCCTGAGGGCCCAGGAGAAGCCAGAGACTTCACTTTTTGTCATTAGTTAATATTTACTGTGTCTATGTCAAGTCTTCTACAGGGACAGATACTGTCTTTTAGTACATTTCATAATGTTTACCAGTGGGCTGCACACAGTAGGCATTCAAGGGTAATGAGGGACATGACCTCTCAGGTCCTTTCCTGCTCTAGGAATCTGTGTTCATATTTGAAATGTAATTTATTTTTCATGCATTCTATCTCATTCTTTTCATTCTGAAAGCATACTAAATAGATCAGTATTTAGTTATGTTTTAATCAGTCATCTCTCCAAATTACCAAAAGATAGCAGGATAAAGCTTTCCAGTAGTTAACTGTGATCATATTAAAATCCAGAAGTCGAAGTTCTGCTGAAATTTGCTATTCCCTTTCCTCTTATTTCCTACAACTTATTGAAACGTGACACATATGGGTATACATATACTTCTCACATGAAGTTTGATGCAAGGATGTCGAGTGCATTTTCTACATTTGTCAGGCCTTTAAACTCAATATTTCCAAAATCCATTAATGGAAAACAGGCTAGATAGGAACTTAACAGTGTTCCTTTCTTTCTTATCCCACTACCCATGTGCCTCTTAAAACAGATTTTTACGTAGGCCTAATCGGTAATACACAGGCAGATGCATAGTTAGTTGCCCAATCGCCCAAGCAACTGGGTCGCAATGGGTGTAGATGTATTTTTCTTACGATATCTGCTGGCAAATAGCTTCAGTGATTTAGCCCATGGAAAACGAGCCCTGTTTTGCTTAATGTTTTAGGTTAGGGAGTGGCTGGCAGCATTCTGTGAAAAAGTGACACTTTCAACACTGAAAGTGATTTGCTGACTTTATTTAACAATATCTAAACCATTTTAACCAACAGTATCATATAGCTTGGCACATTATACCACTACAGATCTTCCGGAAAGGATAAAATGGCCAAATATTTACATGCATTCCGTTTTCTTTACATATTTGTATTTCTACCATTTTGAAAATTAGAATATAAACATTCTGTTTAAAAATCTGTTCTCCCCCACGTACTACATATTCAAAGAGCAAACACACTTTTTCCCTTTGGTGTGTGTGTGTGTGTGTGTGTGTGTGTGTGTAGGTATATCTGGGTTTTCATACTTTAAATATCTATGTCCACTTAATAGCCCCAACCCTTTGTTTTATGATGTGGAGCAAAATTATAAAATCTGCTGTCCCTGTAATTACATTGCCCTTTGCCGTCTCTTAAAAAAAAAAAAAAAAAAGGGAAAAAAAGGTTGTGTTCAAATTTTCCCCCTGTTTTATTTGCACCCTATTAACAACTGTTACTGGAGCTTTAATTATGCCCCGGTGATTGCAGAGTTGTGGCTGACTTGTGTCATTTTCCTCCCAGGGGATGCTTTATAATTACCAGCATCCATCGTGGCTGCCTGTAAGCTGATGCTTTTTTATTACCAGTTCAATAATCACTGCATCCTTGCGAACATCTGCTCTGCAAGCCATGCATCGGGGGTCCCAGTGCCTGTCACTTGATGTTCCCTCACCACAGTGACCTTGGTGCCCTCCCCTTCGGTTTATATCTAATTTGTTTACCAGAGGCTCTGTCCAGAAAGTCTCCCAGGAATGCAATTAATACACTAGATTTGCAAACAAAAGAAAATTTTGCCCTCTCTCTCCTTTCTCTTTTTCCAGATTATTGTCTTACTCTTAGATTCCATAATTTCTATTCCTAGGAGAATGAATCCATTTAAGACTAGCCAGAACAGAGAGGATGAGACATGAGTTTATTTGGGAGCTATCCTCCTGCTTGTGTTGAAAGTAGGTGGATGTTTTAGTGGTATGTTCTCTCTTGAAAATACAGGATGGTGACTAGTGAGTTACAGGAGGATATTTTATGTATTGAATACTTCATCCGTGTGAAGAAAAAGACAATTCATTTGTCCCCATGCTGATTTTATTTTCTCCCTGACCTCTTCTCTCATTTTCTTTCTTATCCTAAATAAACCTCTCTGCTCTTTATTTTGTGGAATAATTCTTCCTTCTGCAACCATTCTCCTTCTTTGGGTCTTTTGGTCTCCTTCTTCTGTAATTTCCTTCTTGCTTGCCTCCTTATTTTATCAAAACAATATAAGTCAAAGATAAAAATGGGTAAAAACAACACATCTTGGGCACAGATGTCCGTCCTCCTGATGGTGTGTTTCTCCCTTATGATTCACTATTTATTACTAATAAAGCTAATCTGGGTACTGCTTACTAATCCTGGTTAGGTCTGATTTCTTTAAATAAAAACTAAAGTTTCAAAGTTTCTGTTATTTTTATTAGTATATCAAAAGCTGTGCTGATATATCTGGAGCAGACAAGAAAAAGTTGACCAAATCTGTGTAGTCATTTGACATGCACACATCGCCTTGCCCTTTCATGTTTGTAGGTAAGTGACATCATAGACCTGGTGACACCATTTCGCCTATGTCCAATGAAATATATCTATTTTCTGACCCACCAGAACCATACTGATTCCTAAAATCTCAAAATTAACTAGCAATGTCATAGGTCAAACTTGCAGCAAAGTCAGGAGAAGGGAGGTTATCTTTTCTGCCTCTGCTACTGGCCTAAGAGAACACTGAAGAAAAAACTCGACCTTGTTCTTCTCTGTATTCACAGGACCTAGTGTTCTACTTAGTTCATAATATGCACTGACTAAATGATCCTTGAGTGATTGGATTACTCTACTTGTAGATGAAATTCTATCATAGAGTCATTAACATAGCATACCACTTAGTCCCAACCTGGGATGAAAAATATACAGGTTTGTGCATACACATACACATGCTAGATGAATAGTACACAAGACCTTGAGACTACTGGTCAAAACCATCATTCAAAATCTATGCTTTGAGGCACTCCTCAAACACAGAGGTTAGTTGAACTTATACAGAGAAACAGAAACTAAAATTGTACCCCGAGGAGGCAAGAGATCAAAGCAAGGCCCACTGCTTAAGAAAAAGTACTTAATGGGACTCTCTTCTCCCCTTACTTCCCATATCACCAAATCCCCACTCAAGAAAAGAGTCTGAATCATGCTGCTATTGACTGCAGCCAAGGCTACATTTTACAGGGAGTAGGAGAGAATAGAGCAGACAGTCATGCAGCCTAAACCTAGCCCAACTCACCAACTGGTTTCATGACCAAATCTAAGAATTACCTAAAGAAGCTGTAGAATATCAGTCCTGAGTTGCTAGTGTAAGACCTGGATTTGAACTGGAGGACCTAGGAGATAAAGTGGAGACAGCCGTAATATAAGAAAGTCAGAGAATAACACAGAGGGAGAAGGAAGGAATGGAGAGAGGGAGAAAAAGAGGGGAGGAGTGAGGAAGGAAGGAAGAAAGGAAGGGAGGAAGGAAGGGAGGAAGCCAGGCAGGCAAGCAGGCCACAGCCAACAAAATTTATAGTTGAGAGATTAATTCATTACAAATAAAATGAAAATAAGAGCATAATCTGGAAATTTCTTTTAAAAAAAAGATTACAGTTAGGGTTCCAAGAAAAAAAAATTAAAAAACCCGACTCTTTTAAAAGAAAAGATCATGAGAGAAAACAAAATTTAAAAAGATTAAATAGATGTGAAGAAGAACCAATTCAAAATCCAGAAAATGGAAAACTATATAAAATAATTGAAATTTAAAATACCACAAATTAAACTTTAAAGTGAACACAGTTGAATAGAGAATGAGTAAATGGGAAGAAAGTACTGAGAAATTCTCCAGAATGCAGCACCAAAAGATGAAGGAATTTAAAAATATGAATTAGTAGTTGGGAAAAGGAAATTAACCTGTAAGAATCTGATCCAATGTACGTTTAATAGAAATTCCAGCAGAAGGAATTAGTGGAATAGCAGAGAAGTAAAATTTAAATAGATAATGCTTGAGACTATTTCAAGTCTGAGGAAAGACAGGTTCAATACAGCTAAAAACATAAAGGGTTGGAAAAATGAACTGTGTACAGTATTTATCAAAATTAACATAATTTCAAAGAGTTTCAAAATGTTCCAACAATAGAAAAATCATGAATGATAAATGTGAAATTCCTTACGTAACCCTTCTAGCCCATCACACAATACATGTGATCAATTTTATTTTTCTTTTTTCAAAAGTTTTTTCTTACTGTTTATTTTGTTTGTTAAATTGTCTTTACTACTGCCACATTTTGAAGAGAACATGAAAACCAATTTAAAAGTAGGAACCAACATATATTTATCTCAATTTTCAATGTATTTAGCATATAACTTTGTTGATGTTGTAAACTTTAAATCTCAGAGATTCTGTTACACACATTGACATTTAAGACAAAAAAATACAAGGAAAAGCAGATTTTCACATCCATAGATTATGATCTAGAGAAGACAGAAAACAAGTCACTCTGTATTACTAAATAATATTAATTGCCAAAGCTCTTAAGATGTTTCCAATGCACGTGAAACTGTCCCTCACCAAATTTTTATAGAAAGGAAACTAGCTAGAAGGGATTAAGATTTGTATCTATTTTTGAAAAACCAGGGCTATAAAACTCAGTTAATACAAGTATAAAATATGTCAGCATGCTTGAGTCAAGGGAATCATAAATTATAGAATGTGATTAGTTTCTCAGTAATCAGCATTTTATTTCAGCTCATCTGAGAGTCTGGGGATTTTATCTGATAATGTTGCCTATCCATAAAGGCAAAACAAGCAGCATAGAGTCACCCTCTGTCCCAGGGTATGAAGGAAGGGGAGAGGGACAGAGAGAAGGACCAGACAGGACAAGCCAAAAGAGTCTGTTCTGATGTTAGTATGTGAATATGTTGCTGAAAAAAATGATGGACGTGTTCCGTTCTTTCAAGTTAGGAGATATCAAAGCTGCATCAACAGCTGACATCACCATAAGTGGGTTCCAATAAGCCTGCACTTCAGCCCTGAATGGTCTTCTCCACTACTGATTCCTGACTGCTTCTGATTCCTATAGCATTCTCTCAACTTCCTTCCTTTGTTCTCCAATTTGCTGTTTTGTCCTCTCTTTGCAGGACTGCTTGATGTCCACTGCCTTCCTCAGGACCCATGCCTCAGGGAAATATCCATGAGGAGTGCCACCACCTGGTTTGTCAAGCCCAATACCAAAAGAGGGCTCAATATCCTCATGGGAAACCAAGGTCTGAGCAGGATGGGGCCAGAAAATGCTTCAAATCCAGGGTGCTGGAGAAAGCTCTTCACAGGTTGGGATCTGCTATAAAACTACCCATGAGGGTACTGTGGAAGTTGTTGGACATTGGGTGCTGCTGACCACAATGCCTGTAGCAGCCAGGTGCTGGAGAAGCTGCCCATGCTGCATGAGCTTGGCACTAGGGAAGCTATGCTGAAATGAAGGCAGAACTAGCTACATAATTTGCAGGGCCTAGTTCAAAATGAAATATGGACCCTCTTATTCAAAAAGTATTAAGAATCTCAAGGCCGGGCGCGGTGGCTCACGCCTGTAATCCTAGCACTCTGGGAGGCCGAGGCGGGAGGATCACTGGAGGACAGGAGTTTGAGACCAGTCTGAGCAAGAGCGAGACCCCGTCTCTACTAAAAATAGAAAGAAATTATCTGGCCAACTAAAATATATATAGAAAAAATTAGCCGGGCATGGTGGCGCATGCCTGTAGTCCCAGCTACTCGGAAGGCTGAGGCAGTGGGATCCCTCAAGCCTAGGAGTTTGAGGTTCCTGTGAGCTAGGCTGACGCCACGGCACTCATTCTAGCCTGGGCAACAGAGCGATACTCTGTCTCAAAAAAAAAAAAAAAAAAAAAAAAAAAATCTCAAGATGGTGACAATAGAGCACTAACCAAGCACAAAGACTTAAAGTGGATGCACAGGTTGCATGCCCATAAAGGCAGCCCTGGATGCAGGAAATGGCTGCTATAGAAGACACCTGTGCTATAGAAGCCAGATGCTGGAGAAGCCATCCACGTCATAGGGGTCTGCCAATAGAAGCATGGAAACGAGAACCAGGAAGGAATATTCCTTCTTCCTGCAGTGTCTTCCCAGTGCCCTCAATGAACATAGCTCATCATGGTGCAAGCAAGAAAAGGAAACATATTTAAAGGGCCCACCTCTATTTTTGCGTATCATTCAATAATGAGTGGATTTGGAGCTGAGGGACAATAAATTGATAACTGGCACTAGCAGTACATGTCAATGGCACTGCAATGGGGTAAATCATTGGCCCATATCAAACTTAAAGCTACAAATTTAACCTCATTAATATTTCTCTATTTACTTTTTGCTAAGAGAAAAAATGACATTTAAAAAATTAGTTGGTTCATTCTGGTTTCCATCTAGTAATAGTCAAAATACCACTATGGCTCTAACACACAGTTTTCTTGACCAGAACAAATGCAGCCCTAGGCCCAACTGTCAAATCCTTCAATTAGTCTAATAAGCATACCTAGCCTGTGAAGCTCTGCCAATCTAATAGCCTGCCTTTATTCCATTAGAGTGTATTTCTATCTCTAAGAGTTTCCTTTTTTTTTTTTTCAAAAGAGAAAAAAGTTGAGTCATTCATTTTGTGGTGGTTGATATTTGACTCAAAACATTTCACTGAAACAGAGGATTAAGATGCATTTGACAGATAAACCCATTAGGTCTTTTCCTGCCCTGGGCAGATTCTTGGCTTCTGGCTCTGTTACCTGATTGGCAAGTGATTGAAATTGATTGACAGCTGTGGCAGTGAAAACCCCAGTGCCTTAAACCCAGAATGTGTGGTTTCACAAATGCAGTGCTTAGACTAAGAGAAGGGATTCACCACAAACTGACTGCGGCCAGTCAGAGGGGTGCTGCCCTAACTGCTAGCTCCCTGCATAATGGCACTTGGAATGTAAAGCTCGTGAAGGAGAGGCTGGAAGTAAGACTCAGATACCCTGCTCAGGCCTCAGCATGCATAATGCTGCCAAGGCATAGGGAGGGTGGTACCACAGCCACGAAGCTTCTGCCCAGGGAACCTTCCTCATGCTGCACTATCTACAATGATGATGAGGGCCTCAGGATAGCAGGGAGATAAATCAACTTCCCCATTTTTTTTTACTCTTCACCTTCATCTCTGGGGGCTGTGGGTGGCAGGAGCACCCTGGGCCTATTCCCTCTCTTCTGCCTTTCCTTTTACACTTTGCAGTGGACTCTGAAGGCAGAGAGGCTGTGTCTTTTTGCTTCCTTGGCATGTTCACAGCTGCTGGAACAATAAATACTAAGCACTGTTATATGGTGCCATACATAGTACTTTTTAAACACTGAACCTTAGAATGCTACCTCCATAAAGATAGGCATTTTAATCTGTTTTGTTTGCTGCTACATTCCTAGAACCTAAAGAGTTGATACTCCAGTAAACTTCAGTAATCACCTTTCCCTCTCCCCTTCTCTTAAGAATACTCTTTCTTTTGGTAGTGACAGTGTGGGTTTGCCTGTTTGGTCCCCTCCCTCTTAATCCCCTTGGATCTGTTCTGGTACTTCCAATCTCTCAGTATCTGTAAGATGACCTCATGATCCCACAACAACAGTTGTTTAGTTCTGGAGTGGCCAATTAGAATCCTCCTCTGAAATATTTCAATCTGTTACTGAGAGAGAGATTTAATCCATTCTGGTGGTGGAAGCCATGAAGATCTAAAACTTAGGATTTGTTTGTACCCATGTTGCCTCACAAGAAAGAAATAGTACCATCTAGATTGAGAAAATAAAGTTTATACAGAAGATACAAGATAAAAAAAGAGAAGGAGTCTTTATAGTATCTAAGACTCTGGTTTTCAATTATGCCTGAAACCATTTGCATCTATGGCCTTACCATGGGTTGGATCTTCAACTCTTCCTGGGTTTCCGTTTAATCAGTTGATCCTCTTTCGTCCAAGCCAGTTCCAAGTTTAACGAAAAGAATCTGACACTCTTGGCCTTCAGAATTTATTTCCACATAGCAGTCAGAGTTAACTACTTTGTTAAAATTCTCCAGTGGTTTCCCACTACTGCATTTATAAAAATCCAAACTATTTACAATGGTTTATAAAGCCTCTGCCTTCATCTTCAACCCCATCCTGCCCCACTCTCTCCTTTTTCCCTGGTCCTCTTTAAACCCTTTAAACAGTCTAAGTCCCCTTCTCTGCATGATCTTTGCACAACCTGGTCCCTTTTCTGGGAATGTTCTTCCCTCCATCTTCCTTGCCTGAGTCTTTCCTGTCATTCAAAGCTCAGCTTAAGTGTCACTTCCTCAGAAATGCCCTCCCTGACCATCTGATATAAATGGACACTCAACTACCCTATATTTCAGCACATTCCTTCATTTTTGATAGCAGAGAATTATTTTCTATGTGATAGTTTTCCTATTTACTCATTTTTATTTTTATTATCTACCCTTCCCACCCCAAGTCTCCACATGAACAGAGACGTTATGGGTTTTGTTCACCTGCATATCCCCAATGCCTAGAACGGTGCCTAGCGCTTAGTCACTGTTCAATAATTATGTCCTGGATGAATAAATTCCGAACACACCCTGTCATCCCAATACCAGTTGCCTACCAGGTTTCAAATGAAAAGAAGGGTAGCTCCTCATAAATAACATAAGGTTTGGGGACCTATTCATGCTATGAAAGTACCCTTGGTAAAAATACTTCACCTTAAAAACACAGTACACAGGACGCTCTATTTGGCATTTCATACATAATATAGAAGGACTTGGGATAATTATATTTTAGCTACATATGTAATTGCTTAACCTAGTTAGTTGGGCATTAGGTATTAGATATACAAACACAAACAAGACATCATCTTGCTTACTTATTAATACTTCAAAGGACTGCTCAATGAAGACTGATTGACATTATGAAAGAGGTATGTAAATAAAACAGGTTATATTTACTAAGTACTTACTGAAGGCCAGCACAGGTGTTTACACAAATTAACTTGTTTAAACCCCATAAAACCCTATGATATAAGTACTATTATTTAAAGATGAGGAAACTTGCTCAAGGTCTCAGGCCCAGTTAGTAGGAGCTCCAGGACACAAACACAGGCATGCTCTTCACTTCATGCTCTAACATCACTTCATGCTCTAACATCACCCTGAACCATCTCTATATGCTCTGAGTATACCAGAGCCATCAGCTACATTTGGGCAACACTGAAAGAGCTGTCATCTAATTACTTGATTTGGTGATTCCACGTAGCCCATACTGCATATATAAGGGCTAGCTGAGATCCAATCTCATATGTGTCCAATAAGCAGTAAAAGTCCCTGGAATAAGGATTATTTCTTTTAAAACAGTATGAATATTAATGATAAATACCACATAGCCAGGCATGGGCATTAGGTGGGGTGCAGGGGTCCTTCTTCCTTCCCATTCTCATTATTGCAGCTCATGAATAACTGGATGGAGTTTGTGGTCTTCTTTCCAAATCAATGAAATGATTTTCAAGTTAGAAGGGTAATTTAAATTTACTGTCCATATATCCATGTCAGTTCTACCCCTCCTCTAAACCTGATATATATGATTATTTAGGAATGCTTCAAGTTTAAAGCTAGTGTCTACATGATGAATATGCAGGTCCTCAATCAAACATTCCGATTAATGATAATGTGAACATTTGTCAATGTTAAGTTATCAACGTTCACAGAAGGCCAAGCATGCTGCTCTCCACCCACAACTCCAATCAGAGCTGGCTGGGTCTCCACCCACAAGAAAAACATCAGCCCTTTAACACAGCATGTCACATCACCGGCTGCCGGAGTCAAAAGAATAAGAAAAATAGTATATGCGTTGTGCTTAAGTGCTGCCTTATTAAAAATAGTTTCCTTTGTTTCTAAGTATTGAAAGGAACACTCATTTGTGGACAGCAGGTCTTATTAATAAGAAACTAGTTTTTTTTTTTTTTTTTTTTGAGACAGAGTCTCGCTTTGTTGCCCGGGCTAGAGTGAGTGCCGTGGCGTCAGTCTAGCTCACAGCAACCTCAAACTCCTGGACTTAAGCGATCCTACTGCCTCAGCCTCCCGAGTAGCTGGGACTACAGGCATGCACCACCATGCCCGGCTAATTTTTTGTATATATATATTTTAGTTGTCCATATAATTTCTTTCTTTTTTTAGTAGAGACGGGGTCTCACTCTTGCTCAGGCTGGTCTCGAACTCCTGACCTCGAGCGATCCACCCGCCTCGGCCTCCCAGAGTGCTAGGATTACAGGCGTGAGCCACCGCGCCGGGCCAGAAACTAGTTTTTGAATATCCTGTTGTTGCTCATTTCTCCTCTAAGGGACTTACATTTTTGTCCAATAATGTACTTTTGAGCTACAGTAGCTAAAACAGTAGACAGAGTTTCTCCTTTTCCATTTATAGCTAGAATCAAGGGGGGATAAAGAAAAAAAAAACAGAAGAGAGTTTTTCTGTATACATCAGTAATTGACCAACTTTGCCTTCATAATGATCTAAATATAGCTTTTTGGTGGAGAATTTAATTTTACCAGATCATCACCAATTATCCTAAATAATTTTCTGAAAACAATTATAATTCATTTTACTTTACTTTATCTCAGTAAATACTGCTTTAAAATTAAAAACTACATATCACTGTAATGACTTCATTATAGGCCTCTGAAATATCTGAGGACAACAAATTCAACAGTGTTGCTCAAGTGCAAAGATGGAAAGCAAATGATACAGGTTTGATGCATACAGCTATGGACGATTTTGTTTCTCTCATTGAGCCTCAGTTTCCTCATCTGTAAAATGAGCTGAATAATACCTAACGCCTATGGTTTTTGTAAATTGTACATAAACATTAATGTAAATCACCTAGCATAGTGCTTAACATTGGCAGATACCCTATAAATAGCAGCTATTAGTGTTATAATTAATAATAATTTATTCCATAATTATAATAATTTAAAACCCTTGTGAGACACTAAACCATCAATGGCAACAAAGATTATTTAAAATTGAACTTCAATGTTGTCTTTGATAATGAGGCATTTTTCTCAGCAGCAATCATCTATTTTTGTTCTTAAACATATTAAATATTTAAATTGCACTGCCCAGTTGTAAATATATTTGTACTATTGAAACATGTGCATAGATGTAAGCAGAATTAACCCTTAGGATATGTACTATAGAAAAGAAGAGAGCTGTTCAGTAAATGTCACTTAAACAAATTTATACAACTTTTATTTTTCCATTACCTTCCATGAATCTTCTACAGAAAAAAAGGGTCACCCGTAGTTAAATTGAAAAATTGAGTTGAAGAGCAGTGTTTTCATACTTAACAGTATCTTCTCATCTATGGCACTCCCTCTTTATCATTTATTTACCTTTCCCTTTCAACTTCTTCATCTTGATTTTTTCCAGGCCATCAAAATGTCCACAATTAATGGTGATCTTCTAACACACATCTAAAATGTCTAGAATTTTGTTCTCTTAGTCCTCATTGTAGTCTGAGTTTCTACAAATCAGCAGAATTGAGATGTGCTCATACCTGTTTTCAATTATCCACGTCTTTTAATAATCTTAGCATAGTGGCTAAGAAATTGGGCTTCAAAGCCATACTGTCTGGGTTCAAATTCCAGCTTTGCTACTTACTAGCTTTTTATCCCTGGACAATAGACTTCACACTCTATGCTTAGGATATCTCATCTCTAAGATTATAACATTAATCCCTATCCAAAAAGGTTGTTATGAGGATTAAAGAAGTTAATCTTTCCTCTTAGTGGACACCACGTAAGAATTATGCAATGTGTGTTTGCCATTATTATAACAGCTCCTTCATTTTTTTAGCTTTAAGATATTATTCAAGCACAGCAAAGTGGTTTGATGACCTTAATTAGTGCTACCCTTTTTTTTCCAACTTAATGACTTGAAAACTTTTTAAAACATGTCTACTTAAAATATAGTCTTAAAAGTTTATGATATTTGCCACAACTAATATTTTTCAACTAGTGAATATTCAACAACATCATCTTAGCAGACTAATTCTACTTTGACACTTTTTTCACCATGTTTTATTTAACTAATGGATATTGTTTTTTAGGGTTTATTAGCACATCAATGCATGATTTTCAAGCTTGTAAGGGGAAAAATGATATGTTTATAACTTATTCTTTGTCCTACATAATTAACTGTTAGCAGCAGAAACACCTTTAGCTGCCCTAATTGGGAAGAAGTAAGCCACAAATGAAAGAGAAATATTTACAATCTAGAATGTTGCCCTTGTCATTTCTTCAATTGCTTCCACCTTTAGAAATGCATCACGGAAATAGAAATTTCAAATTACCTAGGAGGGTTCTCAAAACAAGTTCTGTTAGTTTATCGAGTTTTAAAAAGTCTTTGTAACCATAAAAAAAGATTTGAAGCATCTTTATGAGGTCTGAGATGCAATGTTTAGAACTAACAAACTAGACACTTGGGTAAAGTCTAACCATCCAAAACTTCTGTGAGACTTATGAAATCTGCATAACACAAGAATACCATCTGCATTCCTGTCGTGAAAGTTCCCACTGAGTGTCGTTCAAACACCACTAAGAGTCTCTTATGATTCTCAAATGGTTTGTAAAGTATCATCACATGCAGTTTCTTTGGTACCAGGAGACAAATTTTGCCTGTCTTACCTTTCATCCTAGCACAAACCAGGTCTCTTACGAATCTTTGTATGAGACAGTCATTTATCAGCCTTGAAGTCTTTCTTCCAGATTGAGTGGCTACTGGAGTTAGGGTCTGTGCCTTTCATTAGCATGGTACACTTTACTGACTGATTTTATACATAGGAAGACATGTAGATTTCATTAATTCTCATAATTTACTAATTAACTTCTGTTCATTCCTCTTCCATTCACTTTTTTGGGTTGTGCAATTAATTTCCATTATTTTTATTCATCATCACAAAATGACATGACCTGCTTCTTCCTACCGGCCTGCTGTGTTTCCCAAAATAGAAGATGACTCTACAGAGGAAGTATACTTCTCTCTATTAATGCCACCTTTTTACTTAAGTACCAAATGTTCAGAGAACACAAAACATGTGGCCCCCAAAATAAAACAAAATAGATTTCATTAATAAAAAATACTTTATATCAGTGAAAAAGAAAGGCAGCATTTTTAGATCAGTAATGCCTAACATTAAAAAATCACAATACTACAGAGACAAAAGCAATGTCATCATTTTCATTTCAATGGTGTCCTTCTTCTCCAAGTAAAAAAAGAAGCAATTGAAAATGCAACTTTCGTTTATTTATAGTATATTAAGTAATGCAAGTATTTGCCAAAAATTGGTCATTTTATTATTTTCATGGGTGGAGGGGAGGCATATTCTTCACCAATAAACATTTTCAGGTTAAAAGCATGACTTCCTTTAAATTGTAGTTTCCTTAACCCTTTACAAGGAGCTGTCAATTTTTTTTAAAGTCTAGAAAAGATTTTGCTTTGTCATCAGGAATATTATGTAAGAAAAAAACATTTTCCGTAATGAGGATAAGTCGTAGCCAGTATTTCTGCAACTTTCACATGCTTATCCTCTTATTCTTTCTTCACCCAAAATCCAACATCATTTACAATGGACTTTGGTTTGAAATTCATGTAAATTATGTCATGTTTCCATTGTTTGTCAAAGGTAAATCTGAAAACTGCCCCTGAGTCGTAAGACCAGTTCGTTCCAAATTTATTACAGGATATGATGTTCAACTTTATAAGAGATTGTCAGTATTTTTTACTTGCAAGAATTTCCTTTCCCAGACACCAGGCTGGAAAACATTTTTAAGTTAAGTCTTTACCTAACGTCATCAGTGACTGATCAAAGACATACCCGTAGTCTGTTCTGAGCTTAAGGATAGTCACGAAAGACAACTCAGGCTAGGATTAACTTTGCTTTTACTCTTGTTCACAGCTGCACCAGCCAGTAAGTACTGTAAAGAATACATAAAAATAAGGAGATGAGCAAATGTGCACAGCTCCCTGATGCCTCTCTGACTCCTCACGTAGATGCCCCTAAAGTTACAGTGATTAACATGGACCACATACGGCGAGAAACCTGCCAGGAATGAGAAACCCATGATCAGGGGCTCTCTGCCCTTTCTATGGGTGGCCATGTCCACACACATAAAGTGGCCATAGTCTACTACCATGTAAAGATGTCTTGCCATGATTACATCCTTCTGATTCTATTACACCTGAGCTGGCCACTGCCTATGCTCTGCTCCTTGTCAGTTATGTCACGTATAATATTCTGTCAGTCAAAGTACTTCATAATTTAGGCCCTCGTTAATATTCAAACATCTATCTCCTCTCTCCAGCCCTCAAAACCCTCAGTTTAGTCATCCCCACCTCTATTGTTTATTCACACAATTCCTACTCCATAGAATATAGCCCCTGCCACCTGGAAAGATCTCTCTTCTTGGGTTTAAATCCTACTTATGTCTTTACTTACCATGAAGTCTTTCCTAACACTACAAACTTACCCCAGTTTCTCATCTCTCCTTATCCTTAATCCCCAGCATTTATTGCTTTTAGCAGATTTACCCAAATTAGAAGCGAATACAAGCAAAATATAAAATATTAAAAAAATATAAAAAGTGTGTAAGCTCTTTAGGGGCAAAAAAATGCCTTTTATAATTCCATAATAGACATTCAATATTTGCTGCTGCTATTTCTGCTAATAATGATTATTTTGGATATTTGTTGCCCTTTGTCCAGATCCACCTTCCATTCTTCCCGCTTTCTCTACCCTGTTCTATGTCCTGGCTTCTATGGACTGCACCAACCTGGCCCACTGGGTGGGTACCAGCAGTTGCTCAGAGGTTGAAAGAGAGAGACTGGAGTATTTATTGCCCAGGCTCCCTCCCAGCAGGACTGCAGACCAGCAGAGACTGTGTTTCTCCAGCAAAGTCCACAGCTTTTGTTGGTCACTACTCTTCTACAGCTCCAGCTTCCACACTCCCTCCACGTTCTGGGAAATACTGCCTCTTCTTGCTCCCTCAGGCTCAGCAGTAGTGATGGTGCCTTGCCCTTGCTAGCCTTGGTATTCTTCACTATCTCTTGTTGGTTTCCCTTAGCCCTGCCCGTGTCTATTGAAATTGTCCTTTTGTTGAACTCTGTTCTATCATCCCATTTAAGTGTCATCTATTTCCTGAATGATCCCTGAGGAAATACATGAGGAGGAGGATTATGTTTTATAACTCCTAACAAAAAATTCACCAATTTGCTTCTATCATAGGAGCAATTCTCAAATATTTCAGTCTCAGGACCCCTTTACATTTCTAAAATTTATCAATGATGCCAAAGACTCTTGTTTACGTAGTTATATATATTAATATTCACTGTATTATAAATTAAAACTGAGAATTTGTTAAAAATGTGTACTTATTGATTTAAAAGAATAAAACCATAATATATTTTAATTTGTTTTAACAAATAGCATGATAATGAAAAATAACTATGATTTTCAAAAAAATAGAAGAGTAGCATTTTTGCATTTTTTCCCTTTTTTATTACAGGGGTACAAATGTTTTGGTACATGGATTGTTTTTGTACTGCTTGAGTTAAAGTTATAAGTATGCCCATCACCCAGATAGTGTACATTGTACCCATTAGGTATGATTTCACACATTCTCTCCTTCCCCCCTCATCTGCATGATTTCCATTGATTTTTGCTTCCATCTGTGCACATGAGTGCAGATAAGTTAGTTCCAATTTAATAGTGAGTACATTTGGTGTTTGTTTTTCTGTTCTTGTGATGCTTCACTTAGGAGAATGGTCTCCGTTCCATCCAGGTTGTTACAAAAGGTATTAATTCATTTTTTATGGCTGAGTAGTACTTCATGGTGTACATATACCACATGTTATTAATCCACTCAGGAACTGATGGGCACTTAGGTTGATTCCACATCGTCACAATTGTGGATTGTGCTGTGATACGTATTCAAGTACAAGTGTTTTCTTGATAAAATGACTTTTATTCCTTGGGTAAAACCAAGTAGAGGGACTGCTGGACAAAACGATAGGTCTACTTTTAGTTCTTTGAGGAATCTCCATACTATTTTCCACAGGGCTTTTATTAGTTTGCAATCCCATCAACAGTGTATAAGTGTTCCTTTCTCTCTGCATCCATGCCAGCATCTATTGTTTTGGAACTTTTTGATAAAAGCCATTCTCACTAGAGTTGGGTGATATCCACTGTGGTTTTGATTTTCATTTCTCTGATGATTAGTGACTTTGAGTATTTTTTCATGTTTATTGTCCATTAGCCTATCTTCTTTTGAAAAGCTTCTGTTCATGTCTTTTACCCATTTTTTAATGGGGTTGTTTGATTTTTTTTCTTGCTGATATGCTTGAGTTCTTTGTAGATTCTGGTTATTGGCCCTTTATCATATGTATAGCATGTGAATATTTTCTCCCATTCTGTAGGTTGTCTATTTGCTCTGTTGATTGTTTCCTTAGCTGTGAAGAAGCTTTTTAATTTAATCAAGTCCCATTTATTTATTCTTCTTGTTGCTATGATTGCCCTTGGGTCTTTCATAAATTCTTTGCCTAGGCCAATATCTAGAAGAGGCTTAGTAAAGACAGATACCTGCTTCTGCATTCAACCTTTTGTCGTATGTTGCTTTGATTGCAGCACATGAAGAAAATCCAGACGCATATAGATACATGAATGGAAAAGGAAGGAGTCATATAATTTTTCAGTAATTATGGATACTCTTCTTTGATAGTACATCAAAACTCAACAATTGGTAGTTTCTTAAAGGCAGCATGGAATCTGAAACTTAACAATAAGCTTTTTGTATTCTGTTACATTAAAACCCTCTGGTCTATCTTGCATTTGCATGGACTTTTTATGCATGCATAATTTTGTAACATAAACTGGTCATTGATAAAATATTGTTTCACCAAATTATACACATCTTCTAAATGTCGATATATTTTATTGTACAACATCAAAAATCAAATTTGACTATATCACCACCAATCTTATGAAAAAGTAGGTACGCACTGGAAAGCTACTAAGTTCATTGCGGAGGATACAAATTTTCCAAAATCACACAACAATTACTCAAGTGCTTTTTCTCAAGATAACCATTGTACTTTGACATACAGTAGAAGTGCTCTATGCATATATCCCATAGATTAATAAAAAAATTACTCAAAGATTAAGATTTAATAAAATTAATCACTGTGACCACTTCACAAAGGACATTATTAAATGAAATGTATTTATTTTACTGTGAGTGCATGGTGGTGATGATAATGTCTATCAGCTCAATGTGGTGCCACTGCATCAATTCCTCCTGAGTCACCAGCAGATTTACCCAGCAATGTTTTTGTGCCATCAGTGCAAATGACAAAAAACAATGTTGGTCCTGATTAAACCATGAGGTTCAAAACAGTTCTGAAATGCTGTTAATTGAATAACTGCAATACTTTGAATACATGATCCACTTGTTTATTTGCCAAGCATTCATAAAAAACAATCTTTTGGGGGGTTATTAGTTGGTGCTGAGATCTCCTAGTCTCAAGTAAAACATAAAGCAAACATAAGCAAAACAGCAAGTCCAGCCATGGCAGTTGGGTCACCCTTTTGTGAGGCAAAAGTACAATTCTGTCCCCAAGATATTAACTCAGCCTTACAGTCTACAGCTATGTCTTTAATTCAGTGAGCCAGTTGGCACTATCATGATTTTTTTAACTTATTTTTAATCCAGCAGGCATCAGCAATGTCTACTACACAAGATAGTGTATGAGCTTCTCTAGCCAAGGTAGTATAATAACTTACCCTACAAAGTGATTAATTTTTCATGTTTAGTTTTAAAAACTGTACTAAACAATTTTTTTGCCTTTTAATGAGCTTATCATGTCTACATTTAGTATCTCAAAATGATGCTGCAACATAACTGGTAGCTGAATACTATTAAAAATATTCTAGCTCATAAGATACAATAATATAAATTTCTAACATCTATAAAGCCAAGGATAAAATACCTTTCATCGTATTTTCATTTCTTTTCTACACTTTTTTCCAGTTCATTTGGAGTAAATTCTTCCTTCCATGACATTTTATCTTTTTCAGAAACTTTGGACAAAACACGTAACTACGTTGAGAAGTCTTCTAATTTCCTTTTTTTAAGCCAATAATCCAACTTTAAATATAAAATATATATTATTTTAAAAAGTTTCTCAGCTTTATGGAGATACAATTTGCAAAAACTGTATGTTTAAATTGTACATTTCAATATATGTGTACATTGTGAAATGATTACCACTATTAAGCCAATGAATATATCCATTACCTCACACAGTTACCTTGTGTGCGTGTGTGTGTGTGTGCGTGTGTGTGTGTGCGTGTGTGTGTGTGTGGTAAGAACATTTAATATCTACTCTCTTAGCAAATTTCAAGTATACAATACAGTGTTATTAACTAGAGTCACCATGCTATATGCATTAGAAGTCCAGAACTTATTCATCTTGCATAACTGAAACTTTGTATCCTTAACTAACATCTCAAATTGACCAAATTTTAAAAATTTTACAATAAATATTACGAAATACAGTTAAATGTAGTTTAACTGTATGAATATATAAATATAGTTAAAATAAATGTTAACATTTATAAAATGTTTTAAAATCTTTTTATTAACATTATTGCAAAACTAGACACAAACTACTTACTTCTTATGTCTCTATATAGGTGCCAAGAAATTTTAATCATTTAAAAATAACAATTCATTGAACAATAATGAGTTACAGAGATTACAAAAGGTATTACAAAAATAACTGGTAAAAATGCCATAGAAATGATTAAAAACAAACAGTTAACTTCTAAAACCACATGTATATTTATACCGTCAGACCACTACCTTAGAAAATTCTTTTACACACAAGAATTCACCAACAAAAAAACTACTAGTTGTCAGATCACTAACACCAGCACAAGTCATCTGGCATCTGGAAAGCTTTACTGTACACTCATGAGAGAATAGGAGCAAAAAGGCAAATAACATCTTAGTATTATTATGAAAGTAGTTTTCCTTGAAAGGGTCTTAAAGATCTCTAAGGGCCTCTGAGCCACACTTTGAGAATCACTGCATACATATTATTATAGGCAGAATTATTTTATCATTTGTTTATGAGTTACAAATATTGAACAGTGAAATAGCTTGAGCTCTGGCTCAGCAAACTAGATCTGGCACTACTAAAAACAAGGTTAGAGTTTAAAAACCTAATTAATCTCACCTGGAGGGTGGGACTCTTCTACAAACATACTGCCAATCATCTAGCAATTTTGTAAGTTCATGTGATAAGTGTGCATGAATAAGATTATTACTTCCCAATTTTCAATATGACACGTTTTTCTGAGGATCAAAAATATTTGCAAATACCCCAATAGCAAATGTACTCTTTTTAGTTTCCATTCACTGAAAAAGGGAAAGGCTATTATGAAGACTACATAGGATAATATATGTAAGTTGCCTCGCATAATGCCAGGCCCACAGTAAGTACTGATTCACAGCCAATTCCTCACCACTCTAAGAATGTCTTTCTTCAAACTAATAAATAATAGAAAGCTTACCAAAAATTCCAGGCGAGAATTCAAACTCTGTTTATTATAGCAAGAACTTGCAAATTGTTTAGAAAGATTCAAGCTGGTTCCAGATGAGGCAGAGATAACTTTGGGTTGGCAACAGACTTCAGGATTATGTGTATGTAGCTGGGTAATGAATCTTTAAAAGTTCCATTTGTAAAGTCCTTTGAGGTCTTAGCACTTCAGTATTTTCAGTATTGGAGGGTCTTTATATCTACAGGTAGTCATGAATTAAAGCCACAATGTGTGGAGTATCAGTGTCCATAGATCAATGTCATTTCTGGCATGTAAATGATACTGGTAAAACAAGACATTCTTTCAGCTATTTTACAAAGGGCAGTAAAAAATCAAATATGTTCTGAATTTATTAATTTTCTATCTGTATCTCTCAATGAACCAATCCCCACTACCCTTAGGCAGACTTAAAAAAGAAATTCTTAACAGAATTAAATCAAAACATGCCACACAAGTGATCAGCAAGACAATTAAACAATAAAACAAATATCAACCCATTTTCAAAACTAACATCACCTTTTAAAACAAACTTCTCTGTCTCAGCATCGAGTTCCCTGTAGCATATGTTTAAGCAAATTGATGGGTCTTGGCTATGAAATTAAAATGCCCAGAATCTGTTAAAAAAAAATATGGAAAACTCATTCCATAAAGGATTATCTTCTATTTCAAATGGAACATGTATCCTACACTCTAGATTTTAAATCCATGGCAAGCAAGGTGTGTGGTCTAATGGATGGCTTTAGGATCAGAAAACCTGGGTTTATGGTTTGGCCCTATCACCAGTAGTTGTCTCTTAATAAATACTTATTAAATGAATAAAAAATGATTGAGCTACACTCATAAAAGTTCATTAAGTAATTAAAAGGCAAGAAATTTAAACCAAAACAACAGCGAAGAGGAGAAAGAAGAAATATTATACTGTGGTAAACATGATCTAACACAGTGGTCCCCAACCTTTTTGGCACCAAGGAGCGGTTTCATGGACAATTTTTTCCACAGACTTGGTGGGGGGGCTACCGTGCAGACATCAGGTGGTGATGCGTGGCCCAGTTCCAAACAGGCCACGGCCCAGGAGTTGGGGACTGCAGATCTAAAGGGTTTTTAACTAGCTCTTTCTAGAGAGTTTCTGCCTTGTATAGGAGGCAGAAATATACATTATAAAAATCCCCTTCTCAGCAGAGCGGCACACTGAGAGGGTAAACTATTTAAATATTTAAGAATGGTAGTAGGCATACTTGCAGAAACTAGATTTTAACAACTCTTGTAGTTCCAATATCTGGAATAATTTGGCAATAACAAATTAAAACTGAAAGAACTAACCTACAGAAATAAATGCAAGCACTGAAGTCATTGTGCTGTAAACTCTGAACATTGAACAACTACAAAGATGGTGAATTCTGTGTAATTGCTACATCCTTGCAAGTACAAAAAAATCATGGTATGACCTGGAACAACATAGGCAATGATGGAGAATGGCTTTACAGGTACAAGTGATTCAGAGGTAGGAGAACACAGAGAAGCAGAACTCAGATCAGAATCACGATGTAGTCACCTCTTGTTATAGGTCATAGTTAAGATTTTCATATACATCTTCTCAGAGAATCAGTCTACTGCATACAAATATTACATATTTCAGGTTTAATAAATCTTAACAAATAGAACTGTGATCCAACTATTCTGAGAGCCAAAGTACATAGGTATATATTCATGTAATATATCCAGTTATTTCAGTTGAATCTATATCTTTAACATGTACTACCTTATGTGACATTTTCTCTCCTTTGTAAACTTCATCCTCTCTAGTCTAAGAGATAATTCATAGAGGTAACTCATTATCAAAGTTTTAATGCTCTTGGATGTTGTTGTTTTGGGGTTCTAGTGGGTTTTGTTTTTTTGTTTTTTTTTTTGGTCTTGCTTTTTCTTGTCTTAAGCAATACTCATTACACTCAAGCTGTTTTGTTTCGGTAGAGTAACTCCTATGGATTCTTCAAATTGCTTATTGTTTCCTGTCTTCTTGATTTCTGGCAATTTTTCACTTCTTTAACTCTCCACGAAGAGTCAAGGTAGACAAAAAGAGGATACATAACAGTCTGTCTATTAGCTTGCTCACTGGCAGTTTGATATGTACACTAAAATATTAAGATCATTAGTTAACCTAGTTTTCTTCATTTTGTGCATTTCATTATTAATCTTGTTTTCCTTTTCTTTCCTTCTTTTTATTTCCTTTTCCTCCAAAAAGTTGGCCCTGTAAATAATTACCTTTGTCTGTAGTCTGCACACCCTTTATTAGCTGTGGATAAACATTTCTCTGCTTTGTTAATTGTCTTCTGCAAATATTTCAGCTCTCACCAGTAAAAGCTGAAATTGAAACAACCTATGTGGTACTTTGGTCTTAACCTCTCTAGTGACTTTTCATCATCTCTTTGGACTTACTTAAGAAACCCATTACAACCAGTCGTGGCCTTCAATAGAACAGAGGAGTTTACAACAGCCAAGGAAATAACAGCTTGAGCTTGGTCTTCCAGGCTTTGTTTCCCTTGAAAAGTTTGTCCTGCCTCTACATCACCATTTTTGCACAAGCACGCTTGATTTCTTGAAATTCGTGCTCCTGAATTTGAACTTAGTTAAAAAAAACTATGCTGGTCTTTTTAAACTGGAGCTCAGTCTCCCTGACGTTATTCTGCCTCTACATGAAGAGGAACAGTGTCGGGAAGTGAGGGAGAAGGCAGGCAAGTTGAGAAAGCGGTGGGCTTTCTAGGCCCTGGTCGGTGGAGACAGGATGAGAGAGTAACTTTAATTCTCTCAATAGTATAATGTGCTCATATCCAAATATAAATGAGTATTAAAATGAACCTTCAGACACAAATACAAATGCGTGGGGGATTATCTCCCTTCTATTAGGGCAGATATGGAGCAGTTTATAGTACGTTACTGGCCAGGGCTATTTACTCTGCAGTCCTTGTCCTTTCACAAAATAGCTAGACCAGAAATGCCAGGCTGTGCTCTACAGAGCACTAAAGATGTCACTTGGCAAATAACAGTCATTCCCTAAAAACATTGTTATGGTTAGATTTCTAAATTTAAACAAAACAATGCGCATTTAAATATGACATGGCTTTCTAATCTATGGTTTCTACTCTTTGCAGATAGAACCATTTCAGTTTTTTTCTATCTAAACACAGATCTTGAAGTAAGTCATAAAAATGAAGTATATTCACTTTTAGAAGATAGTCATTGGTCTCTTAGAGAAAATCCCCCAATCTTTAGCTTCCTTCTCTTTTAAACATATCTTCAGTGGAAACAGTGGCTACATTTAATCTGACTCAGAAACCTATCCTGATTAACTGGAAAAGGAAAATGTTACAGCTGGGCCAGATTACATGGTGCTTATTTTGGGCATTGTGTGTTTTTGTGTGTTTGTATGCATGTGTATTTGTTCATTTATGTTTAATGAACACCTGTGGAGAGACATCATAAGTAAGTCAATATTTATTCTCTCATGTGCGTTTAGGAACATTTGGCGGGTTACTTGTTAATGGATAGGAGCAACGGAGAGGGAAGAGCATGCCCAAAGCTTGTTAGCATGCCCTGCCATTTTTGTACATAAAGCATTGAACAGATGGCTGTGGCTTCACAAAATTCTAGTTTTAAAGTTGATCACTCTTAAAGGACCTTGGATAACCCTTAAAAACTCTGGTTACTTTAAACCAAACTTTTTTTATTCTTCACTATACAGAGTAAATCCAGCTCCCAGTATGCTTTTGTCATTAACAAAAACTCTTAGGGTGGTTTCACAGGGATTTTTATGCATTGTTCTATGTTCTTTGTTTGATTTATAAACTGCTGAGGGGAAATGGGGTTGTAAACCTAATCCAGGTTTATGATATAAAAGGGCAGCACATTTTAGAAACACCTTGTGGTCTTACAAATAGAGTTAACTTTAAGCAATTTATTTAGTTAAATAACTGACTCAACTATGTATTAAATTGCTGCCAGTTGGAAATAATGGAGCTTGGCAGTTTTACTGTCAAATGTAGTGGGTATAGGAAAATATGTGGAGACGGGAGACTTGCATAAGACCGAGCTGCTGCAGCATTTAGTGATGGAAAAATCAAGTAATTCACCTTGACTACACTCAAAGGGAAAAATTGAAAAGCAAGCTTCCACTATTAAACAGTTAATTATAGTGTGTTTATGTGTATAGGACTTGATTGTTAATTGCTTAAACCAAGTTGTTCTATAAAGACAAGTGCTTATTCCCTGGATTCCTGTGTGCTTAGAGATTGATCTAAATGGTGAACTGGTCTGTTTTCAAAGGTGTAAATTGATTGACGTAAATTTGAAGTCTGGATTTTAGAAAAGAGGTCTTATAGTACGTCTTGAGCAAAAGATAAACTATGAAGAAACCCCACAACTTTAATGGTAAAAGTGAAAATACTACATGCTCTGTTTTACCATGACCTTTGAAGGAGCATTTTTTAGTCTCTTTATTCCAACCAGTAAGAAAAGGAGAGAAAAGAAAAGATAGATAGATAGATAGACATTACAGATTATGAATTATAAGATTTTATGGGTTCACAGGGTTTGTGACCAGTTATGGAAAAGAAGATCCCTAGGAAAAGATCAAGGAACGTGGAATTATTTGAACTGGAGCAAGGAAAGTTGAGGACCATAACAAGGTCTTCAAGCCTATGAAAGTCATTAGAACAAGTAGGCAACCAGCTATTCTACTTGCACATGAATATGACACTTAATTGGCAAAAGTTACAATAGAAATAATTTGAAATGGAAATTATAAGATCAATAGGTTTCTGTTCTTAAAGTTTTTTTTTTTAAATTAGACATGAGGATTCTACAAATGGCATAATGGTAGTTTATATAGAATATAGACCCACACTTATTATAAAATTTCATATTAAAAGTTCATGTAAACTTTGGCTATTGAGTCTTTGAATTTGAACAGAAGTATAAGCTTCCGGAAAACTATTACTATGATTTGTAATTGCTTAAGTTGTGTTAGTTAACTGCAGCATGTAGTTTATCTGTAGGCTTATAAATACCCAGAAGAACAAAAGTAATGGCAAAAAGTAAGGCCAGGGTCAGGTGAAGTCATTCTGTCCTTTACATTTAGTTTAAATTGGCTCAAGGTCCCTAGTCCCTTGGAATGTCCATGACTGCCAAGATTTCCAGGAATTTCCCAAGGCTGAGGGCCCTGTGGGTGGCTTCAAGTTCCTTTGAACTTGGAACTCTTCATCTCACTTGGGTCCTACATTGCAGTTTAAAATAATAATAATAATACAGAGCTACAAAGCATTGGGTGTATAGTGGACTTTTACATCAAAGCTAATTTTCATTCTTTTTAGAATATCTGTGTAGTTGCACTAGTGTTGTCAGACATAAAGTTCTATTATGCCTGTGCACCTTGACTCTACTGAGTAAGGATGGTCTACAGAAAACTGTAGCCAGTTTCTGTAAAACATCCTGGAAAAATATACCAAGTCAATCCATAAAGCAAGTCACCGAAAGCAAGTTTCACCATGCCTTTCTTCTATTGCAGACAGTCTGTAGCTTGCAGAAAAAGGGACATCTGATAGAATTCAGAGGGAGAGTAATTAACTGAAGGACAGCATGCAGTTTTGAAGTAAGTAGTGTCTGGTTCAAATCAGGGTAGAGAACAGACCTTTTTGTTCTTTCCTTCCGTGAACTTCAAGCTCAATGGTGTAAAATCCGTTCAAAAAGGGAGCAGTTCAGTTTGATGGATTAAGCTAAGAGACGAGTATGATCTTAAAATGATATACTACCTCAAGCAAGTCATTCTTTCTTTCCCATTAGTAATGAAAGTAAACAAAGAGCGTTTCAACATATCTTATTGGTAACAGCGCCTGTTTATTTTCTTTTATCAAACTTGGGGCTTTTCCCCGTTATTCTTACTAGCTTTCTTTGAGTCAAAAGTATGGCTCTATAAAAAGGATGAAATCATCTGCTCATTAACTTTCTACTCAGTAAACTTTTTCTTTTTATTTTCTTCAACTACAACTCTCATAATTTTTCTAGTCACCATTTTTCCTCATCAATTTTCACATTCCTTGGTTTTCATGTCAGCCACAAATGCCTCAACCCATCAGTTAAATTAGTTATGTTTTTACAACAGCTCACAAAAGGGTTTACAACTGAAACTCTTCCTCTAATCTGGCTCTTCTTGCTGCATGTACTATTTCTTTATTGACCTTACGTTGGAGAGCTTTAAAAATAATACGTATCAGCAAGGGTTGTAGGCTTTCTAATCATATGTTTTCTCCTGCTAATCATTCAGTTACCTGATTAGAAACAGATGCAACCTATTTGAAATGTGAACTTAAGAGTGAATTGCTGGTAATGGTTGCATATTTCTTAGATATTCTATGTACATGTTATTAAATGCCCTAGAAGGTTTTCAATAGTATGCATTTAGATCATATTTTATGGTTATGACTTTTTTCCTGCCAAATGAACCATTTCAACCAAAACAAACTGACCAAATAATAATAATAATAATAATAATAAGCAACAACAACAAAGATTCAATCAACATTGAAAGCCACACATTTATTAATAACCTGAAAACAAGAGTAATAGAACTATGGTAATACAAATTTTAAAACAGACAAAGCCCCCCTCTCAGAGAGTTTATGATATATTGGAAGAAGTACACACATCTACCACTATTTGTAAACTGAAACAGAAAATGGTAATTATTTTAATTAAAGTACATGTAATGTGTTATGAGAGGAGAAAAAAAAATATTTCTGTCTAAAGAGAATCAGGGAGGGCTTGATGGAAAATGCAGTGTTTGTGTTGGATCTTGAAGGAGGAGTAGGATTTCGATGAGCAGAAATGGAGAGAAATTCTAGGCTTCACCCACAGCATCAGCAACAACCTCTGAAAAATCCTTACAATCCATGCCAATATGACCACCCCCAATTTTACTGATAAGAGGTTAAAGTACTGATGTGAAAGAGGTTGATATTTTATTGAAGTGATCCATATCAATAGCACAGTGCCAACCAAAGAAACTTGAACTGAACCATGTAACAAACTGCTTTTGTAGAACTCCCGATATAAATATACTCAAATATTTATTTAATCAGTCTGCCAACTGAACTGAAATTTTCTTAAAAGGAAAAACACAGTCCAGTGAACTTCTTCAAATCAGAGTTGAATCTATGTGGGACTTTTTTCCCCCTGTTTTTATAAATATAACAAAATCAAAGCAAGCAGCATGCTCTCCAAATCCAATCTGAGCTAAACCAGCATTCATTACATCTGGTTCATATCTGTGGTTATCAATAAAGCACCAATTAAGTTACCAAAATTTGGACAACAAATCCTAAGTCTTACTAAGCTGAGGTTTTTGCAACCATTATTTGACAATTTGGAGAGTTTTTATTTAGAACAATGCTCATCAAGGGCAAAACAAGTGCAAAGAGTCTCTAAGCTTAAATTCCTCATTTAGCATTTAAATTAATTTTTTCTTCATTGCCAAATGATTTGCACAAACACTTCAAAGTAGATATGGAACTAGATGGGGAGATATTTTTGCCGAGGACTACATAATAATAATAATAATAACTAGATATCTTAAAATTTGCTGCTTCTCAAAGAATACATGCTTGTCAACTGACTATGAGTTCATCCAAAGACATACCTTTTATGAACATGATCTTTCAGTAACCTTGAGAAGCAGAGAGGGAGGGATCTGATGACTAAATGGACTTTTGTTCATTGCTTTGATCTACCACCAATTCTGTTTAGTCATCTCTGCTCTGAAAACCAAGTTCCCTATAACTCTGGGGGCACATGAGGGCTTATTTTGGCACTAACACTGTAGAGCTAAAACTCTGGGCTACAGAAGCAGAAAGATTTAAGAGCCTCTCACCTCACAAACTTGAGTTTCAGGTCGGGGCAGTGACAACCTGTCAGAATCTCGTTTGTGGCACCCAAGCAAACCAAGCACATGGACAGCGGAAATGGCTAGAAAAATCCTCAGACCCTGGTTCTCTTGGTCATTAATTTCATTGATTATTTTGGTGTTTAAATACTGAGACAGGCCCTGGTGCCAGCCCAAAATACAACTAGTCAATTCACATTTCCCTTGGCCTTTTAGAAAATGCAGATGTACCAAAATTCTTAAACACAGCTGAGTTAAAAATTGAAAAGAAGAAAAAAGAAGAAAGAAGAAGAGGAGGAGGAGGAGGAAGAGGAAGAAGAGGAGGAATAAAAAAGAAAGAAGCAGGGGGGAAAAATGTTCCAAACAAACGAAATGTTGATCTGCCTTTTATTAATTTCATTTTTTATCTTCTTGTGTACAGACGTTTGACAGCTGTGACATTCATGGGCAATGCATTTGAAAAAGAAGACATAAATATTCAGAGACATATTAGAATGCTGTTCAATGTAAGCACCTGTCTACTTAGTGTTGACAGAAAATCATTTACTTTGCTTTATGCATGTTCCCTCCAGAGACCACAGAGGTCCTATTTTATTTAAAGAGCTGGTCCCAACACCAGTGCTTGCTCTTGAAACTGCAGTATATACAGCTAATTATATTTATTGAGGAAACAATTTTGTTTTATATTTTCAATGATACTTAAACAATTTTGTCAATCTTGACCTCAGAAACGATTTTCCCCATGGATTCAGTTAACGAAAGACTCCATACAATTCCTAAAACCAATGTCCTCACACTACACTGTTTCCATTATCACGTAGTGAAGTTTTTCAAGCATAACTTTCAGAGAGGAGAAGTGTATAAGATGAGACTGCAAGATCTCTGTGGGTCTTAGGAAACACATCACAGTCAATAAAATCCATGCTCATATCTATATCTGCATTCATTATATATTATATTAATTTAATATAAATTTTTTAAAAATAGTATTTCATTAAGCAATACTATTAAAAGGCACGTGAATCATCATTTTTAAATTAGATATATCAAATTCGGTAAATCGTTGTTTCTTTTCTACTCTGGCCAAATCAGAAAAGTAATCATATGACTTAACTAGGGTGAACAGGTGAGTACACAAAAGAGAAAGGGAAGGGAGAGGGAGGGACGGAGGAAGGGAAGGGAGGGAGGTTGCTGTTTGGACCTCAGCTCATGAGGTTCTTTTCATATGTACCCTAGAAACCTTCTAACTTGTTCCCAAGTGATTAAAATAGGCATGCTTAAGTTAATTATTCACCCAAAGTAATTTCCCTTCCTATATTTGGTAAAATGCCTATCTTGAAGGAGTATAGTTTGCAATGGGTTGACACCTGACTACTAAGAAATCTTTAGCTGAATCTCAGGTACCATATTATCAGAAATATAGTGAAACGCAGATAGAAGTGAATAAAGCCTAATTTTTTGGTTACGACATTTCCTCTCAATTTCAGTTTTACCTGCCATGAGTGTGTAATGTGTTAGCTCGGCTGACGGCTGACGAGGTGGCGGGGGTGGATGAGGCGTCGGTCGCAGCTCGACTTCCAAAACCTTACAATGCTGCCACCTACAGGCCGAAACTTTCAAGGCGTATTCCCTCAATACAGTGTTTTCCTACCCTTAACAATGAAAAACATACAAGATCGTGGTAGAAGACCAGAGCCCAAAACCCAGGATCCTGCAAAGAGTTAAGTCACCAGGTGATATGAAAGAACAGGCCCTTTAGCTTAGCTAGTTCAGCGCCGTTACATAATTTAATTAGGATCATCACACAGCAACCAAAGCTGTCTTGAGGAATTATGAGCCACAAGTTCAGATCACATGTGAATCCTTTTGCTCAATTAAAGCTAAGCAATTTTTAAGGTTTTTTTTTTTCCTCTTTGCAGTATATGCAAAGAGCAGTGAAGCGTGGCCTGCATATTTTTCACATTAAAATTATTACATAAAGCCTGTAGCATTTGAAATACTTACGGAAATCAAAATGTTACACTCTGACCTTGGGCATTTAAACTTCATCATTTTTAAAGCTATTGTTGCCATGCTCTCCTTTGTTCTAAGAAAATTACTGTGGTTAGTTATAATAGCTGAATGAATAATTACCGGGGGAAGAAAAGAAATATGTAATAATACCAAAATGATTCTTGAGCCTATATACTACTAAACAGAGTTTTAATTCTGTTTTGAAGTCCCAGGATCGTGACTAAAGGCATTATTCTACTTTCCCCTCTCTACTGTATCTGTCAGTGAAAGTGATTGCCTTTCTTCTCAGTAGACTATCCAATCTCCTTATCCTTAAGTCAGGAAAAACTCTGCTAAGAACTGGGTAAGGGAAAGGAATTCTGGAGGCCTGATTCTAGGCTGATCTATATTTTATGATGTCAGCATATGTAGCACCAAGCATATTAGGCTAATGTTCATTGTCAGGCTTTTTTCTACAGTTTTAAACTTCCCTCGGGCTTTTGGCTTTCTTTTCACTGATTATATCAGAAAACAAAGAAGATGGAAATATTTTCTATTTTTAACTGTGCTTTTAGACTTATATAATCAGACACAGAATTATAATTTCAGTAATTTAAAATTATAGCTTCAGATCACATTTGTTATTTATTAATAGTACTTATTAAAGTTACTATTTTCAAATCCCGCTACCTGAAATTTTTCAAACTAATGGAAGTTTAAAGTTAAATTTTAAATATTTTGTTGGCAGAATAAGTATTACTCAATAAAAGAGCATCCTAATAAAAATTGCAATAGGAAGATACAAAGAAATAAGTCAGTACTAGAAAGACATTACATTCAGTCAAGGACCTCTGCAACCTGGAATAGATTTATTTATTTATTTGTTTATAGAATGCCTGGTATTTCTAGATGTATTGCTTAAGACAACTGAAATTAGAACGAACAATAAAACTTCCAATAAGTACTGTGGAAAATTCTTCACTAACTCATAGATCAAAGAGAACGGGCAAAACTCATTTTACAGTATTATAGTCTACTTATTTGCAATAGAGAAAAAATTTCTGGATTTTAAGGGCACATACAAACATTGTATCTGAGTCTCATATTGTTTATTAATTTCTTAGATGAGAGATACACAAAATGCAAAAATGATGCAATCTTTATTTTAAAAAAATTGAAAAAATTAAATCTTCCTACTTTTGCAACCAGATATTTGCAGGATTAACAACTCCTTTAAAAACTAGTTGGATTTAGCTGTAATAAGAATATAAATACAATAAGACATTCCTAAGGGGAATACAATTTTTTAAAAATTTCCATATTTGCTACAATAAATGTTATGCCTAGAAATTTTATAGCTAACAGAAACACAGAAAATACTATACCCAGAGCTAGAAAACTGTTCCAGTACAAAGCAAGTCTGATATATTACCTTCCAAATACACAGCATATCCCTGGTAAAGTTGTAAATTATGGTTGCAAATGAGGCCACAAACAAAATTTTGCTCAAGGCATGAATCATAAATTCAAACAATAATCATCTCCTACGTGAGGCACAACTACTTTGTTTACTTCTTAGACACTGTTTCCTAAGTATGAAGATGAAAGTAGGTCAAGAAAATTTAGCTTCTTTTTCTCATGAAGTCTGCAATGATACTGGGTGGCATTGTCTTATTTAAAATTGCACAAACCTTTTAAATATTAAAAATGTATTTTCATAGTGCTGGGTCCTTAGCATATTGACTTAAAGATGACTTATCATGACACCATGTCATCAAAAGTATAGTCATTTAGTAAGGAAAAATAAATGCTTCACAATAGTTGCTACTGGAATTCTGATGTGTTTTTCTATATTGAAAATATTATAAAAAGATATTTAGCTAATGTTAAATGGTACTTTTAATCTGTTTAGTAGGTTTGATTGCTTGCTATTGCTTGCACATATCTGGGGAGTCAAATGTTTTTCTCTTTTACATTTTTAGAATTTCTTAAAGCCTAATTCCACTAAACGTTTTGAAGCATGAGCTTAAGAAGACCAGCCTTTAATTAAATCTGTTCAAATCACAGAAAGACTCCATGAAGTTAAATCACTTAAATGCCAGTTCCGAGAATTACTTTGGAAGAACATACAATTGTAAAATAGTGTTTGGAATGCAGATTTTGAATATTAGTGATTTTTATGTGTGGACAATAAGAATGAATAGCAGCATATTTGCTCATCTATAAGGTCCTCAGGTGTCACAAACATTCTACTCTTTTGGCAAAGAATATCAATAATAATAACAACAGTAGTCACATTGATTAAATGCTTACAGTATACTAGGAACTGTGCTGTATGTTTTCTATGGATTATCCCATTTAATTTCACAATAACTCTTTAAAGCAGAGACCATATTTATATATATTTTACAGATTATGAAACTGAGGTTTAGAGAGAAAAGTAAAGTGCCTTGCCAATGGTCACTCTGAGCTAGGTACTGGGCATTCAAATGCAAGCTAAAAGTCAGTCTAGTTACTGAAAAAACCAATAATCTATTTATTAAAACTTTTTGTCAGCATATAAACCAAAGGTAACATAAAATTTGATTTGTTTTAATCCTATTCAATTGAAATCAAACAATTTATGAATATTCATATGGTACTAATAAACTGGCAAAATGATCTACATAATGCAATCATTCAAAAAGTGTGTATTGATACCTCAGTACCACTCTCTACTAGATGGTGTGAATTCAGTGGTGAGCAAAATGGAGGCATCTCTGCCTTCAAGGAGCTTTTACAGTAGTGGAAAAATCAAACAAATTTTTTTAAATCTGCAAATAAAATAATTAAAAATCAAGCTGAATAGAGAATAATGTAATTCAGAAGGTGTTTCTAAATGGGTGACAATTAAACTGGGATGAAGAATTACCATGCCAGAGCATAGGTATATTCTAGTCAAAAGGAAATGCCATGTGTAAAAGGCCTAAATCTAGATAAACCTAAGTGTGTGTGCACCAGAAACAGGTGCGTGTTGAGTCAATGGATGCAAAATGAAGGCTCTTTGTTTCCACATCCACCTACCATTTTCTCTCTCTCAGTTACCCACATCACCTCCACCCAATTGTCCAAACCAAAAGGATAGGTTTTGTACTCAATTTCTCTTGGCCCTCACACCCCACATCCCATCAATCACAAGTCTTGGTGCCTTGGATTCATTATCCTGAATCTGTCCACTCTCTGTTATTCAACACTTCAATCCAACTTAAAATCAGCTCTTGCCTAGACCACTGCTTCCACCATGCTGCATTCAATTTCATTCTCCTCAAAGCAGCTAGAGTGATCTTTTAAAAATGTAAAACAGTTCATGTAACTATTCTACATAAAATCCTCCAATAGTTTCCTGTTGTACTTCTTTCTGATATCCACAGCATAGATTTAGGATTTTGGGTTTTCATTTAAATGCCACCTTCTAAATGAGGCTTTCCTTCATAGCTCAATCCAAGTGGGAACCACTCATTCTAGCACATAATATATATTCCTTTTAACTCTCTGTATATGGTATATCTTCATCTCCTGAAACATATGCTTTTTGAGGAGAAATCTAGTCTATCTTAGTCACTGTGTCTCCATCACTGAGAATAGTGCCTAGCACATAGCAAGACATTCGATTAAATTGAAAAGGTTAGAGAGGTATGAAGAAGTCAAATAATCCTTGGACCTTTTGGCCACCATAAAAAGTTGGGATTTTTATTCCAATTTAATGGAAGCTTTTGGGAAATTCTAAGCAGGAGGACAAAAGTTCATGCTTGATGTTGCTGTGTGGAGAATAGATTGAAGAAGAGCAACAGCAGAAGCAAGAAGACAGATTAGAAGACCAATTCAGAAATCTAAGTGAGAAATGGTTTTGGCTTGGGGTAGGGTGGCAGTATTGGCGATAGAGAAGAAATAGATGGATCTGTAATATAATTTCAACTTGCTGATGGGTTAAATTTGGAAAGAAAAACAAGTGAGAAATTAAAAATTATTCCTAGATATATTTTATATGTGTGTATATGTGTGTGTGCTGCTGTGTGTGGGGTGTGTGTGTGTGTGTGTGTGTATATATATATATTTTTTTGCCTGAGATGGTGGGGAGGAAGGAGTTAAAGGAAGACAGACCTAGAGGTAGGACAATGAATTCAAATTGGATGCATTTAATCATCCTGAGCCAGACCTAATTCTCTGGCAACACATTTGGGTCTGTTTCAGATCTGGTATTTCTCCACAGAGGGGCAATTCAAAAAAGGTCGCCCTATTAACAGAAACAAATATCTCTTTAGCAGATATCCTGTTTGATTAGATGGCAACACTGTAAGATGCAAATAACAGCCCATGAAGGATGATGAACATTTAGCTTTTCATGTTTTATGCCAGTTTTCTGAAGATGCCAAAAACAATTTTGTCAAGGAATTTCCAGCCCTAAATATAATATAAGGAAGAACACATGGATTGATAAGGCTTCTCACTGCATTTAATTGAAAGATGATGCTGCTGTACGTTTTTACTTTTCCATTCCCACTTCACAGTCCCTCTGTACAGTCTGTAGCACCATGGTATGTGGGACAGAGAGGAGGAGAGCTTGTCTGATGCCATTAGCAGCTGTGTGTTAGTCACTGTTACTGAGGGGGCCTGAGGGTGTGAACTGTGGTACTAGAGCTGAAGGAGGAAGCCTATGTAGGAGGGGAAGAATGACAATGATTGTGGAGGAGAGGAAGTTAAAGGAACACAGCAAAAGAATGGAAAATACCTGAGGTGTGTCTTGGTTCTGAGATGAAATAAAATGGTACATTTCAAAAGGTTTCCTAGTCGACTTGAAGATTGATATTCTACTAGATATGAAATTATTAGGAAATTAAAAATCACTTTTTAGTGATATTTTATCTTCATGAAAAATGTAGCCATTATATTCATCTTCATTCTTTTACTAAAACTGTTTATGAAACAAGAATTTATTAGGTTCTGATGTAATTCTAAATTTGTTAGCATCTAGTAAACAAAGATTTAGAGTATATGGCAAAGATTATGAATGCAACCAAATGACAACACAAACATTATTTTGAATATAAATTATTATTAACATTCTTGCAAAAAAAATAAAATAACCATTAGTTGACAACTTCTAAGGTAAAATAGAATACCATAGTCAATGTTCTACTTGACAGATGATTATGAGAATTAAATTATTAATGTTTCCAATTATAATCTAATGTAAGAAAAGAAGGGAGACAATACCAAAATTAATATAATTGTGAGCATCACTAAATTTCAATAATAACCTTAACACACAGCCAAATAAAACATGGACAAAAGAAAAGTATACATTGATGTAAAAATCAATAAAACAAACTAGAAATTTCATTTACAACATTCCTATTTTGTTAATTAAGAAATGTGACCAGAAATGTTCACTTTTGGCTCACTCCATCTGGGGATGGTTTGGGGCACGTGATTTCCGGTGTAAAGCGTGGGGACAGGAACTTCCCTCCTTCTACTCTGCTAGGTCCACTGGTCCAGTTAGGGACTCCAAGTCTCCCAGAGTACAAATAAGTATATTCCTCAAGTGTCCAAAGATATGGCAAGCATAGATTCATCCCCCAAATGGTACTAATTCTTTCTCTGTAATGACTGGACAATATGCTGGTAGTATGAATCCTCTTTGGCCTCTATTTGGGGGCAGGTTCTGGTTTTCTGATCTGTGCAGCTCTTGGGTGCTTGACTGTTGAGCCTCACAGCAGTTCTTTCCCAGGCCACTAATCATAGTATCTTTTGACCACAAGCTGCCTTATGAAAAACATTCAGGGATGGAGGACACATGCCCAAATGTTCCACCTCCACTCTCTCTGCGCCTTCTAAAGCTGCTTCTCTTTATTTCCGCCTCATCTATCCTTTGTCCTTTATTCAGAAAGGCCTTTATCCTACTTCTTTTCTCCCCGTGGGACTTAATATCCCATCAGAAAAAGGCTGTCAGCAAAGGGCCCCGGCATTCAGCAACATGTAACGTATTTTCCCTCTCTGAAGTAGAAGGAGCCAAATCCCCAAACTGCAACCTCCTTTCCCTGGAGAAGAGGAAATGTTTTTACTTCCCCTGGTGTCTCAGTCATTTTTAGAATGGACAAGATGGCTTGTTAAAAGAAAACATTAAACAGGTAAACATACACACAGAAGGACATATGTTTTCATGGCTGATTATGCACACTGGCATTTAAAAATTCTTCCCGGTCGAGTGACTTCCTAAATCTTTAGATACTATCTCTTTTCTCTCCTGTAAAATGGACAAAGAGCGACTCCCTTGACGATAGTGATGCTTCCAAGCATCAGGAGATCCTCAAAAAAGTGTCTTACTAGCCTAGAGCAAAGTGTGATTTTGACCCAAAACCAAAGAAAATAAAAAATAGGCTCTACCAATACTAACCTGATTCATTTTTCATATAGTAAAAATAGTACGTTGAGTATACCTAGTTAATGTCCTTAAGCCCCTCCAAGAAAGAAGACACAATTTCTAAAAATTCATTCTCTCCAAAAAAATAAAATGAAGTGGTTCTTATTCCCCACATCAGGTAAATATGTATTTATTTATAGGGAAACCATTTAGGCATATAATAAAGCTGGAAAACAGAGATATACTTGCATAATTGAATAAAAGACACGGTGGCTGAAAAGCCCACCAGACAGACCCTCCTAATAGAAGTGATGCCTGCCATCTACTTATTAGAATATATGTGAAGAGATACTGCCATAACCTGCTAGTGTTAAAGCAGGCTATTTGGAACTAGATTTTATTATAATTTAGACAGCATTCATATTAAACACTGCTTTCTATCACTTTTGAAAATTTGTACTAAATTCACACTTCAAGATTGACTGAGATCTCATCTTCTGAGCTTCAGCCTAGAGCAAATTTTTTGCAGGCTAGCTGTAAACCCCTAAATATGGAGAGTAATGATGAAAAGTGTAAAGGCAACAAAAATGATAATAATATTTTCAATAAATCTTTTTTTCTAGTTTTACCAAACTACACATGAAAAATGTAAGCATAATAAAGCCATTCCATGTGTAAACAGAATGGTGGAGTAAAAACCAGTAGGAAATATACATCAGAAGCTGTGTCCTGAAGTACACAGGTATGGTGAGCATATTGAGTGCTATTTCTCTGCTTCTCATAATTTCATTAATGTGTGCCATCTAGCCTTGCTAATGTTTGACACCCCCTTGTTTTAGTGGGCTATGAAATAATCCTGTGAGCTATCTTAGTACTATTTCTATCTTAAAAACAAGACAGTGGGGAAAAAATGGCCACATAGCTAGTCAAAGTAAGTACAAAGAGATTCCATGCTCTCTATTTGACTGCTCTGCACATTAGGAGTCAGCAAATCACGGAGTTCACAGTCACAAAGCAGCCAAAGGCCATCAAATGGTCTGAAAGATTGGCTTCTGAACTCAAGAGAAAATGCTGACATAGATAAAATATGATTCTAGCAACCTCAGATTTTTGTTTTAGAAAAATTCATCAATAACAAGTTCATGTGGTTTTCCTCCCCTTACCTTTGTCACGTTTTCCTAAAGCACTGAACTGAAGGACAATGGCCACAAGTATGAACTGGTTGGCAAGGCTCTGAAGACATTTGTATTAAATGTATGTGTAATTTACAAATGCCTGTGAAGACAATCCTTTGCGTCCTTAGACCACTTTCAAGATAACAGTCTCACACACCAGAAGTCAACAGATTTGTGATATAAAAAGAATGTGACAGTCACCCAATAAATGAGCACTGATTGATTAAAAATAGAGAAGTATAAAAGGAATGAAGGAACTAGAAGAGACAGCATAGCCCACTAAAAATCTTGGCTAGACTCTTAGAGGCAAGATACCATTTGATTTAAGAGACTTACAGAAGTATAAAGCATTGCTCTTATGCTGAAGAAGAATAAAATCCCATTGGGAGAAAAAATGGATGCTACAAGAGACAAAATAAGCTCAAAATGTTCCAAACCAATAAAATCAAGAATGGAAATAAAAGGCAACTAGTTAATCCCATAATGTGATAGCAAAACTGAAAGAGCAAAGATTTGGAGTAAGATCATCAGGGATGCATCACTCAGTGGCCAAATGACCTCAGGGAAGCTCTTAAATTCATGGACTCTCATTTTCTTCACAGGCAAGATGACGACCACACAAGCAATCTTTACCACAAATGTTATTTATATGGATTAAGTTAGTTATTATAATCCAAAATGAGATCAAGTGGAAACCTTACCAGGAAAGCCTTGTGACTAAGGTATCAAGTCTAAATTCTAATAGTTTATCTTCAAGATGTTTCCTTATCTATATCCTGTTACCACAGAACCCAGGAAATTCAAAGATGGTGACTAGATAGAGATATCTCAAGATGCTTTAAAATGGAATTGAGTAACTGAAAATTAATTTATAAAGCCAAGGAAATTAAAGCATGATGCACCTGGTTACTTACCTAGACTTCTAATATATTTCTAAATGCATAAAAGTATTTTAACCAAGAGTCCATTCTAACTCTTGACAATCCTAGTAACAGTGGGGACCCATGTGTAGAAGTAGTCTAAGACAAGGCTTGATGGCCTATCTCGTCACTGCGACAATCAATAATGTTTATTAAACATCTGTATCCCTTCCCAATGCCATGATATTACCAAGTGCTCTAAAGATTTTTCACTTAACACAGATCATATTTTGTTTCTCACCCTCCTCCAATGTAACTGATTTCCATGCCTCCAACAGCCTGAGGTCTGGAAGCCTGGCTCACGTAAGGACTCACAATTGCTGGTTCTGTTGAGTCTCCAGGGTTTCTGCAGTAGCAACATTTACATTTTCATTACTGAAACTTCCCAACCAGATAATGTCACTTCATACACTGTAGACCCTCTGAGTCTTCCAAACGGTTGGCATCCGATCCACACAAGCCTGTTGGCATCAGACAGTTTCTCTTCACTCTTTTTGCACTGAGCAGCTAAAGATTCACCTTACCTTGTCTTGTGATCCATTTCTTTGGGATTTGCTTTTAACAGCAAGATTTCTGAGGGATTCTAAGTATTGGAATCCCTTGGAGCTTTCAGTTGCACCTGCTATACTCCTTACAAAGTCATTAGAATTTGGCTGAGAGGACTGACAGCAGGTAAGCACCGAGTTTCTAAAAGAGCAGCTCAGCATGACATTTTCCTGAAGTGCAATGGAGTGCATCCTACAACAGAAAACTTAGCCACAACCAACCACCTTTTAGTTTTATAATTTGATGCTCTCAAATAATCTGTTCCTAGGATTTCTCCCTCTAGTCTTGATGCTTCAGGCAAACTCTGAAAAATGAAACGGAGGAGATGGGGTAGGGAGAGCTGGGAGAAAGTGTCAAGAACCCTATAGGAGGAAATGAAAATAAAAGGGCTTGTGCAGTCTGTATTGGATACAGATGTATGCAAGGCAGCAACTATGTCCTGTAAAGTTGCCAAGAATATACCAGCTAGCTACATATGGCCTTCTGGTAGGATGGAGAACAGCAATGAGATAATCTAGTAAGCATTCTTTTACTATTGGGAACAGAGCTATAAATTGAGCTATTGACCTGGATCTATCTGAAACCTCAGCAGATAATGAGTACCCTTCTTAGGAAGGGGTTTAAGGTTTGGGACTGTACTAGAGTTTGGGACCCTCCTATCTGCCCGTCTTTTCTGACCCATGCCTATAGCCATGGATCAGGCCCTCATTGATTCTCAGCTGAATTCTTAAAATGATTTTCTAATAGATCTCTCCTCTTTCAAATCAGCTTTCACACCACTGTGGGATTGATTTTTCTAAAATATAATTTAGATCATTTCATTCATCTGATCAAAAGCCTTCAATGGCTCTTCACTGCATACTCAATTCAGTCAAAAGGCCTTAGCCTAGCATTTAAGACCCTTTACAAAATGGCCTTTTTCTTCCTGCCATTCCCCTTTGGTCCCTCTAGTCTGGCCTCTGAATGAAGTCCATAAAAGTTAGCAATTCTTTGGAATTTTCAAGGTAAGCAAGTGTGAAACAGGAAACGGTAGTAAGGCATTCTGGGAGTTTCCTCCAGGCTTGGGGACTGAGGGGATACAGGAATATCCCTATTAGAAGGAAAGTTGGTGATGGCCAACAAAGTATGCAAGAATGGATCCATGAAGAAGCTAGGAAGGATCCTCCAGCCTAAAGACAGTAGAAATGTTACACAATTCATACACAGCACTCAACCAGATAGTTCTCATTAGACTCCACTCTCAAAAGAACAGACCTAACACCCATGTGAAGTTAGTGATCCCTGACGTTTGTATTGAGGACATGGTGATAACAGCAATCATTCTCAGCTTCCTTTCTTTTCCTCCCTTCCATTGGCCTACAGAATGACTATTTAAGCCACCACTTTCTCTTCGCTGACTTGGAGGATATTCTTTTCCTTTATTAATAACAGTTCTATGTTACATGAGAAAACAAACTGCTACTTTTAATATTAATATGACTGCCCTGCTCCGACTAGCAGGGCCCATGTGTTTTAAAAGTGTGAGAAAGAGGAACACTGAATTCATAACAGGTGGGAGTCTAAGCACAGAAGGGTGAGGACTGAGTGCATGGATGGTGTGTATAGCTTATGTGATGTGTATAGCACAATCACCAACACCTTCCCCCTGAAATAAGGAACACAGAGTGGGAGAAAATATTCATAATACATATACCCAATAAAGGACTCATACCTAAAATCTATAAATAGATTTTTTTTAAAAAACAGATAACAAAAAAAGGGGAAGAGACTTGAATAGGCTCTTCACAAGAGGATATCCAAATAAAAAACTGTCATATGAAAAGGTGTTCATCCTCAATAATCAGGGAAGTGCAAAGTCAAATCACAATATACCACATCATTCCCATCCAAAGTGGCTAAAATTAGAAAATCTGACAATACCAAGAGTTGACAAGAATGTGGAAGAAAAGAGTTTTTCTATATTGCTACTGGGATGTAAACTGGTACAATTGCTTCTGCTTTTAGCAGAATTTACTAAAGCTGAGCATACACAAATCCTAAGACTCAGCAATTCCACCTAAAAATAATTCATACACAATGTAATCACAAGACATGTACAAGGCAGTTTTTTAAAAATTAAACATAGAATTACCATATGATCCAGCAATTGCATTCCAAGGTAAATGAGAATATACATCCACACAGAAGCTTGTTCACAAATGTTTATAGCAGCATTATACGAAAGTAGAAATATCCAAAAGTTGAAAACAACCCAAATGCCCATGAAGGAATGAAAGAACAAATTTATATCCATACAATGGTATATGATTCAGCCATAAAAAAGAATGAAATACTTATATGTGCTACAACTTGGATGAACCTTGAACATACTATGCTCAGTGAAAGAAACCATACATAAAGGTTGGATATTGTATGATTCATTTTATATGATATACTCAGAATAGGAAAATCCACACAGACATAAAACAGGTGGTTCCCAGGGAATGGGGGAGGAAAAAATAGGGAGCAATTATGTGATGTGTATGGGGTGTTTTTCTAGGGTGATGAAAAAGTTCTGAAAGTAGAGCGAGGTGGCAGCTGCACAACGTTGTGAACACACCGAGTGCCACTGAATTGTACACTTTAGAATGGTTAATTTAATTTTATATGAATTTCACCTTAAGAAAAAAAAAAAAAAAAGACCTAAAATTGGCCCTTTTCTGTCTTTACTTTCATCTTCTCTGGAAAAGATACCCCTATTTTACACAGGGAGTCCCCATTTTGCATGATACAGGCACGAACTTCATTTACCACAGTTAAGTCAAATTATACAAGTTCCCCAAATATCTGACTCAAATTTTAGTTATCACAGTATATTAACTGTGAGTAATTACAAAGGGTACAAACTTCACAACTAACTTTTCAGTCCACAAATCACTATGTAATTAACAGATATGCATCATAATCGGCGACCAATCTCATCACTTCCTAAAGTCTGCCAGTGATTGGTCACTATACATCTGTTACTCAGTTCATGCACAGACAGTGAAGCATATAGTTGTATTGCCTCCTGATCTCCTGGTGATAAATCCACATGACATTTTGTAAAAATGGATCATTGAAAGAGGGAATTGGCCAATAAAGATAAAAATGCAGCAAAAGAAATGAAAAGTGATAACACCAAAAGTAAAATTCTAATCCAATGCAAATGGAGTTATGAAAGAAATAGTTGACCATGGGATTGTTGGTATAAGGCCTTAGTTAGGGATGCTATAACAGAATATTGCAGACTGGGTGGCTTATAAACAACAGAAATTTATTTCTCACAGTTCGGAAAGCTGGAAGTCTGAGATCAGGGTGCCAGCATGTTTAGGTTCTGATGAGCGCCCTCTTCCAGGTTGTAGATGACTATCTTCTTATATCCTTACATGGCCGAAAGAGGGTAAGATAGCTCTCTGGGGTCCCTTTTCTAAGGGCACTAGTCCCATTCATGGGGGCTCCACCCTCAGGACCTAATTTTACCTTCCAGAGGCTCCATCTCCTAATGCCATCACATTGAGGGCTAGGATTTCAACATATGAATTTAGGGGGAGAGGAGCACAAATATTCAGTACACTGCACATGCTACCTTTCGTGAGACTCAGGATATACCACCAGAGGAACTTTTTGAAGGCAAACTTATTAACATAAATGAAGAAAGTGGTTTTGATGAAAAGAATGAAGATGTCCCAGAGGAAATGATGCCAGCAAACAACTTCACATTAAAGAAACTCTCAAAGATATTTCATGACATTGAAAGCCCAAAGGATAAAATGTTGGAAGCTGATCAAAACTTAGAAAGGAATATGACAATATGCCAATTCATAGAAAAATGTTCACTCTTTATTATAAATTATATGACAAGACAAACACTGTTAAAACTACTCATAATTTTTTATAAAAAAAAATAACATACAGTTGACCCTTGAACAATGCAGTGGTTAGGGGAACTGACCCCTGGCACAGTTAAAAACCCACATATAACTTTCGACTCCCCAAAAGCTTAACTACTAATAACCTACTGTTGATTGGAAGCCTTACCAATAATATAAGCAGTCAATTAACAATATTTTGCATGTTTTATGTATATATACTATATTTTTACAATAGAGTAAGCTAGAGAAAAGAAAATATTAAGAAAAGCATAAGGAACATAAAATATATACTCTTCATTAAGTGGAAGTTGAGGAGCAGCAAGAAGAGAGGTTGATCTTGCTGTCTCGGAGGTCACAGAAACGGAAGAATATCCACATATGAGCCGACCCACACAGTTCAAACTCACGTTGTTCAATGGTCACTTGTACCTTGATTTCTATGTTTCTCATGTATATTTGTTTTTTTCATTTATAATTTACAATATATTTATAACTGACAATAAGACAGCTTCTACTCTTTTGAAAAACATTTAAGTCACTGGACAATTGTAATTTTTCCCATCGATTATTAAGATTACTTTGCATGGTTTGAGCTCACACAGCCATTTCTATGATCCCAAATCTCTATACAAAGTTACAACAGCCTGCACTCTGTTCCCTATAGTTTGTATTCCAGTCCAAATGTCATTACCAGCAATTTAAAATATTTGTATATCTCTTAGCAGTAGCTCTGTCACATAATGCCAGCTTAATTTGTTTCCACCATTCCCTCCCAACTCAGTGACTGTGATTATATTTCCTTACCCTGTAATTCCTTCCCCTTACAATTTTAAATGCATCTTCCTTCATGGAGACATTTCCTGATTTCCTGCTCACCGAATTAAGGGGATCCCTTTCTCCCTCCTTTGTAACCTCTACCTACTAGAGTAAAAAATACTCCTGTCCAATTAGCAACAATCACCTCTTACCATACATTTTTTATAAAGGCATATGTGTTTGGTTTTGTTTTTACTTTGTTTTTGTTTTTTCAAATAGGGAATTGTATGTTTAAAATGAGATATAGCTAAACATGTGCATATAACAAAAAGGACAAAATGGACAAAGGGGGGAAAACTAGAACTTCTCTTTTGCTTTTAGTAAATATGAAAATCCTAAAGCAGAGCTTTTCTAGAAAACAGTTAACTCACTATTAGGGCTTTTTATTTGAGTATTTATAGAATACTGAATACTTCTAAAACATCTTTGTTAAAAACAAAGTCTCTGTGAGTTTTATTCCTCAAGGGTGTGGGGGAAAGACAACATTGTGCACTTTAAGTAGTTCAGCAGTCACTCCCTAAACCTTCCAATTGCTCTGTTCAATTGCACTTTTATACACACTGCCCTTGAATAAATAGTTGCTTTGCTCTGAAATTTCTTGAACCAACAGCTCTTTGTTGAAGACCTCACAAGACTTTTAATAAAGACAACTAAAAAGCAATTGATTTTCCCCTGGTTGGAGTATGTATTCAAAAGATTGGTAAACAATATCTACCATGCTCTCCCTTAAGAATGCATCCTTTGATTTGTACTTTAAAGAGAAAAATACACATAAGTCAATATTTGTTTTCTTTTTATAGTAACCACATGCAGGGTTTGCTGGGACAGTGGTAGAATAGTTTTCTGCTCACATTCTCATTCTGTGATTTGCTTGAAATTAGTTCTAGATAATATATACTTGGATCAATTTCTGCCCACCTTACATATAACATACTACATTACATTGCCAGGCACCCTACATCCACTGACACCCCATCTATGATGGTAAACATATTAGCAGCCATTTTATTTATAACCCCATACTCTTGGCCATCGTTGATTACACCAGGAATGCACACCTGCCTCAGTTTCAACCAACCAAAGTCCCTTCTCTTGGAAATTGGATTTTGAACTAAAAGCAGTCCTTTTTGGGGTGTCTGGACATGTGAGATATATGCTTAGAAGTATGAAAAGGAAATTTCTACTTGTCATGCAGGGGAAAAAAAAAAAAACAACCATCTCCAGAAGGGAAAAAAAATTACTTTCTCTGCACGTTCCAACTCCTTTATAAGCCCAAGTTCCTTCCTATAACTGGGTTCCATTAAACATCCCTGTATTCTTACAATGAATTTATTTATCTTACCTACTTAAGTTTAGTAGACATATTTTCTGTTACTTGCTACTGTGACTCATAACAAAAACAAAGAATATTCTGACTCATAAGTGGGTGATAAAAATTGTGTGTATATATGGACATAGAGAATGGAATGATAGACAATGGAGACTCGGAAGGGTGAGGGGGTGGATGATGAGAAATTACTTAATGGGTACAATGTACATTATTTGGGTGATGGATACCCTAAAAGCCCTGACTTGTACATTATGCAATCTATGCATGTAACAAAACTGCACATGTACCCCATAAATTTGTACAAATAAAAAACAAAAGAATATTCTAATGCAGCTGTTAGAAACTTCATCTCTGAAATAAGAATAATGATGACACAATTATTAATCTCAATAGCAGACAAGCAAAGCAATGAATGCCCTTTTAAAGTTAAAATCAACTATTAACTATTTTTACATACAAAAATTTGCAAGTTTTTCCCAAGAAGGCTTTGTTACCTGTCCTAAGCTTGCTATGTAGGTCGACACTGATAACTTGCTACACACAAATTGATCTGCTACTCCACAAAAGCATATCAGCCTTTCATATAACAACCAAGCCTTTTAGACCTGCAAGTAACTCTTTACCTGAGCGGAGTATGTGGTCTCAAACACCGTAGTAGATCTTTTATATGAGACACTCTCCTAAATGAATAACAATTTCAACATCTTAACAGAGTCTGTGTTGGTTTCCCTGGTGCCACAAGGTCCTTACTGGAGAAAATGTCTCTAATCTGACCACCGACCATAATGGTGCTTGTTTGCTTCCTGTCTAATATTATTTACCTTTAGAAATGTTTAAGTTATTGATGTTTTTGAAACTTAATATTTTCTAAAATGCACTTGGTATTCTCTCCCAGAGGATTTTTTTCTTCATTCAATTTCTTGTGGGTTTTTAACCTCATTCTCATCACTAAACAGCATACAGGAATAGAGCATCTAAACTATCTATAAATTTGGGGAGCTAGGTAAATGGAACCAAAGTATAGAACTAGCAGAGATCTAATTTCCCAAGGTTAGCATACAATCCAGCACATTTTTCCTGCCCCCCCCAATTTTTAATTTATTAAAAATAACATGATTACACAATCAAGACCCACATTAATCATTTCTTCTTTACTGGAAACAACAAATAGGAGAATTTATTTCCAGTATTTGTACTTACCCCTAAACAAGTTCTTGACTATTATTAGATGTTTTAAGAGGTGTTTAGCCTTTAAATTTTTACTGGCCCCAACAACATATTTCAATCTAACCCCTTAACCCATTAGCTAATCATTTGTTGACTGTCTAGAGAACAATTAGCAAAGTGATTAATCTACTATGCTATTACCAGGTTAATAATTGCTTGCTTTTAATTATGATATATTCTGTTTTATATTAAAGGATCTGTCCTCACTATAAATTAAAATGTATTTAATTTTTATAAATATGTTTAAATGAAATAGAACACTACACAGCAGGGATATGGACTCATTTCAAAACTGATATTTGATTGAAATGGACAGTTTCAAAACTGAAATTTGATTTCAAATGTGTATACAAACAAAGAAATTACAAAAATGTAAAAAGAACCGGAATTAATATAAATATTATTAAAGTATTTTTCTATTAATTTCTATTAACATATTTTATAGAATAAATTATATAATATTGACTAACTCATTACCTAATCTTCTTATCAATTATCAATGTACTTATATTTTGAGTTGGTCTTTAATACTAACTGTAACAGCATGGTAAAATTTTGAAGCAAAATATGTTGAACAAATACAAGAATGGGTATATAAATTAAACTAAATTCAACTTAATCATCTCATATATAAAATGTAGCTTTAATAAAAGAATATTTCATATAGAAGAGTTAAAGTTATAAGAAAGCATAGATAGATCAATAGAAATAAGGAAAGATAGTGAATGTGAATTATAAAGTTATAAAAACTTATATTTTAGTTGCAGTCTGAAATTTCCTTAAAAAGTTAAACATAAAGTTACTATATGATTATACTTTTAGATGTAATTGCACTTCTAGGTACATACCCAAGAGAATTGAAAATAGATGTTCAAACAAAAGCTTGTATGTAAATGTTCGTAGCAGTATATTATTCATAGTAGCCAAAAAGTGGAAAGAACCTAAATGCCCATCAACTGATGAATGAATAAACACTAAGTGGTGTATCCATACAATGGAATATTATTCAGTCATAAAAAGAATGAAATACGAATACATGCCACAGCATGGATGAACCTTGAAAATGGTATGTTAAATGAAATAAGCCAGACACAAAAGGCCACATACAGTATGATTCCATTTATGTGAATTCTCCAGATTAGGCAAATCCATAGAGACAGAAAATAGACCAGTGTTCACCAGGGGCTGGAAAGAGGGGAGAATGGAGATTGACTATTAATGGCTACAATATTTGTTGGGGGGTATGATGAATATGTCCTGGAATTAGATGGTGATAATAGTTACCTATGTTTGGAAATATACTAAATACCACTGAATTGTATACTTCTAAGTGGTAAATCTTATGGTCTATGAATTATATCTCAAGTTAAAAATTATATGAGAAAAACAATTTACAGAGAAGGAAAATTAGAACATAACCAATGCACATGATAATAAATCACTTGGTTCTGTTCAGCGTATTTCACCAAAAATGGCCTAAATGCAGTTAATAATCTTGTGTTCAGAATCATCTCCTCACAAATGCTCATCATATACAAATAATACCTCTAGAGTAGAGTGGGAGCCACATTTTAAAAGACTGGAAGGAATCCAGAGAAAGAGATTACCATGCTAGGCTCTAGTGTCGTATTTCAGAAGCATCTTCAGGACTTTGGATCCTAAATCATTAGAAAACTGCTAAATTAGAAATAGAAATTTAGAACAGCTTTCAGAAAATGGACTGAAGTATTCATCTAAAGTTTGATGTTAGTCTGGCACTAACCATTGTGCTTAGTCCCAATAGCCATGACCTTTATGTGACTATGTGTGTATGTTGTGTTAGTTCCAGTGTCAGCCTTTCCCAAATGTTTTCTTTACCACAAAATATTCAAGAGGGAAAAGAAAATGAATTTCCAGTCAGTGGTGAAGTGAACACAGTTGGGGTTTTTACAGTAGCTGATAGAACATTTCACCTTTTCAGTGCAGTGTCTTGATAACACCAACCCTCATTTTGTTCCCTCCATAGGCAGATCATTCTATTTCCACCAGTGCCTCAGTGAATGAGATCCCAATTCCTTAGAGTATGAGTGTGATTTGTTGAAATTTATCTGTAGTCCTAGGCAACGTCAGTATACCAAAATTGATGCATTTAGTGTTAAGTACCTTACCAGCAATTTCCCTTTTGAGCATTGGAATGTGATAAACCATTAGAGCTTTACTCTTTGGAGTGAAATGTAATGCTGCATGGGCTGCAAAAAATAGATTGGGGAGAACTCCTTGCAGCCATTTGTCCCAGTAATTGACCAACAGAGAACAATAAAGCAGTATTCCTCAATACCAGTATCCTATTGGAAGCATCTTGCCCTTCCTCTTACACATTTTATAAATTGGAATGCTAGTAGGACAAGCACACTTCTCCATTAAATGGATAAATTTGACCCCTTGAACATGAGCAACAGCAGTGTAGCACCTACAAATAACAATGAAGAGATCCATTTCCATTGCTTCCCAGAACTTGTGGGCCTCTTTAAGGGTAAAAGTAATCTTTTCACCTTCTATCTTGAGACAGTGATCAGATTGGCTCTGAAGCTATGCCTACATCCATCTCATTCTAACAGTAAGTAGCTCCTGCTCCTTTCCAAGTAACCCCTAAATTTTATTAAATAATCTCATGGAAAGCATTAGAAGGTTTCACCACAAAAAGAATACCATGGCCAACAGAGAAGTGAGGATTTCACCAAAGACTATTCCTTGTATATTAAAAATCCATAATGCACATCTGTAATAATTAAGGGATCCTGTTCATTTGAAAAGCATAATCCCATAACATCATTTTATATGAAAGATCACCCAACAGCTTACTCATTTTTGCCCTAATGTATTGCTCAGCTGGAATAGTTATATGGGAGAGAAAAAGATGCTTTTCTAGGTAACAGTCTAGTGGGTTTTCCCACCTCAATTCCTCTTTTTCCCTGCTATCTCTGGCCCCAGCATGTGATTTTTTTAAGCATTGCAAAATGTCAATACACAAACAAAGGAGACCAGAAGCAACCCCCTGCTATCATAGAATCTTGTTTTATAAACTGAGAAACACTGACATGTAATGAAACCTTATTCCCTTTTTTCCCTCCTCTTTGTAAATGATTTGCTTCCCCCTCCTTCTTCATGTATAAATAAACAGAAAAGTGTCTGTATATTTGGTGTTTTTTCTCCTTTGGTCTTCATAATCAAGGGCTATTACAGCAATAGATCTTATCTGTAGAATGGCAGTCCCTCTGCACCTTCGGTTCAGGTTTTTGTTTATGCTTGGCTGCCATTGTGGCTGTTCCTGATAGTTTTAGGTCAGCCATGACAGACTATGGGTGACACTAAATAAACAAGCTGGGAGTCTGGGACCCGCCAGGAAGGAGTGGTACTAGGGCTCACAGTTTGATTTTCCTTGATTAATCACCCCTTTTATTTAGAAGAACTTATTGTGTACAGTACCTGCTTGTCTGGCTAAGCAAATTACACCATCAACCAGCAAGGACTTAGAAATCCTCATAAACAAAGAGAAACAAGGAAGACAAGTACAGCTTACTCAACTGCAAAGTGAAGCTGCCACCTTTAGAAGCATGATCAGGGCTGTTTATTTATTTTCTGAAATAGTGTATAGCTCTTTCTTCTGCTGCTTGTTATCCTGCTCTGACCTAAGTAACCTTGTCAAGCCACCTCCCAGGTTGCCCAGATCGCCACAACCAACAGACTAATCATTCAGAATGATAAGAAGAGGAATGATTTTTTAGTGATCAGTGTCTCAGTATTCATCTTGGCTCCCCAGATGCATTCTGTGTGTGTGTGTGTGTGTGTGTGTGTGTGTGTGTGTTACAGCCACTAGGTTTAGAGAGAAAGCTGCTGAATGAGGCTGTGCTTTATTATATTTTCTGCTCTGCAACTCAGTTCAGAATCACTTCCTGAGTTCCTACTGTATATCAAGCATGGCAGCACTCACTGTAAAATCATGATTATCCATTAACTTCCTCAAATTGTGTTCATGAATTAAGCAAAGACTTGTGACTTGTGTAGCTGGCTATAACTATTTGGGAAGAAAACAATTTATTCCTCAAATTCTACATAACATAAAAGCATGGCTGTCAGTAATATTGAGAACCCATCAGCTCAGATTCAGCAATTGACACAGGTCCTAGGAGTTGTACACATCGCAATAACAAAGGTAAGGATAATAATGAAATTTAGGAAAGTACTCAAATAATTAAGTTAGAAAAAACAACACCAAAAGCTATGAACGAAGAATTCATGGACATATATTAATAAAGAATCTCACTGGTAATCAAGAGGAATAAATATCAATATTATTAAAATATAATTTTTCACTTATCAAAAATGCAGCTTTTTAAAATTAAGGGTATATTCTGCTGGTGAGACTATGGTGATTTGGGTTTTCTTATACTGTCCTGCTGTCAGTGGGAAAATAAATTGATATAATCTTTCTGGAAAGTTAGAAGAATTCCCATGGCTACCATATTCTAAGGCAGTCCTTCTCAAACTTTAATTTGTAAAATAATCACCTGGGGATCTTTTTAAAAGCCCAGGTTCTGATTGAATAAGTCCAGGGATTTAGTCTTCATTGCCAACAAGCTTCAACACAATGGGGATGCTACAGATTCACACTTTAAATTGCAGAGTGTTAGGAAGTTCCTCAACAGTTCTCTCCAAAAAGGCCTGTCCTGTGGAAGTGAGTGTGGAAGGCGGGCAACACCACACAAGTGCTAATCAGGGTATAGGACATTGAGAGGGAGGGATGACTCAAAGATAAGGCCAGGGCTTTAATCCTAGAGATTTCCTAATAAGTTGGCAAATTCTGCTTTGGATGTGATATTTGGAAGGTACCTGTGGTGTAATCTTGTGGATTTGTATAAAAGGCAGGGGAACATGCAGGTTTTGAGCTTCAGAGAAAGTTTTGAATAGAGGCATATTAGGTTAAACATATGAAACTGCCAATAGTCAACCTCTTTTAACCTACAAAAATTATCATTTCATAGAGTTCAACCTATTAAATTTGAGGATCATTTTCATGGAGATGATAATCAAACATGTGGAAGTCACTGAGATTAGCAAAGCTAAGCAGGAAGACTGAGGTGGGAACTGAACTTTGGGAAATGTCTATATTTAAATGATGAGTAGAGAAAGTGAAATAAAGAAGTCTGTATAGGTTTGTTAGGACTGCCATAACAAAGTAGCGTAAACTGGGGAGATTACAAAAGAAATTTATTTTCTCACAGTTCTGGAGGATACAAGTTTGAGATCAAGGTGTCAGCAGAGACGGTTTCTTCTGAGGCCTCTCTCTTCGGCTTCTAGATGCCTGTCTTCACCTGGTCTTCCCTCTGTATATGTCTATGTCCTAATTTCCTCTTCTTAGAATGACACCAGTAATATTATATTAGGGCCCATCCTAATAACCTTATTTTTATTTAATTGCCTCTTTAAAGACCCTATCTCCAAAGCAGTCACATTCTGAGACACTGGGGGTTAGGGCTTCAACATATGAATTTGGGTGGGGGGGGGGGAACATAATTCAGCCCATAACAGAGACTGACAAAGAATTTTCAAAAGATAGGAAGAACCAGCATTGCACTTTCAATGTCTTGAAGAAGCAGAATCTTAGTAGTGAGCCCCAGAAAGAATGTATGTGAGGATGATGGATGAATCATTGGAAGAGGCCACTGAACTTGGGATTTGGAGGTCTTTGCTGACATTTGGAAAAGCAGTTTGAGTAATAAAATCAGGGGTGGACTCAGTTGGAATAGGCATGAAGAGAAGTGAAGACATCACAAAAAGATTAAAGAGGCCCATTGGACCAAATAAAACAAACATAAATGTATGGGCAGTCCTTGGTCCAGCCCCACTATGAACCTAGCCACTCCATTTCTCTTCCATTAAGTCACCTCTTCACTTCCCCAGAAAGTAACCCAAATTTCAGTACCTTAAACAATGTGTAGTACTATGTCCTGGGACCATTTCTATACTATTAATACTATTTCTGGTACCTTTAGGATAGAGTATTCAGTAGGTCTCATTGACAAATCACCCCCTCTGGTAGATGGAGTTACTAAAGACCACCAACTTTAAAGAAAGGAAGGGAAAAGGCTCTCTTTTTCTCAAAATTCATCTGGGAATGAGGGTCAACAGTGACTTATCCAAGTAACTTTGCCAATTATGTGACTGTCTTAATTTGCTTGGGCTGCCATAACAAAATACTATAGACAGGGTGACTTAAACAACAAATGTTAATTTCTCACAGTTCTGGAGGCTGGAAGTCTGAGATCAGGGTGTCAGCATGGTTGGATTCGTGGTAAAGACACCCTTCTGGTTTGCAGATGGCCATCTTTTTGTGTCCTCACATAGCAGAGAGCAGAGAGAGGAGGCAAGATCTCTCATGTCTCTCCTTATAAGGGAACTAATCTCATTCATAAAGGCTCCACCCTCACGACCTAATAACCCCCCAAAGGCCCCACCTCCTAATACCATCACACTGGGGATTATGATTCCAACATATGAATTTTGGAGGGGACATATTCAGTCCATAGCAGTAACATCATTTCTGTAACAGCATATGGCAAGGTCATGACATTACCCACACTACACTCTGTCACATAAGATGCAGTTTTTATTCTCCATAGACATTTTATTTGTCCTCATGATCTCCATACTGGCAGATATCACAAAAAAAGGAACTAAATTTAATCCAAATAAAAGTATTTCAGTCTTTCCATATAAAGCATTTTTTTAGTTTAAACATTCAGTTCACTGACAATTCACTCTTCATCAGGATTGGGTTCAAATATTCTGTTTTGGAAATTCAGCCGCTTGCAGATTTTACCACCTTCTCCCTTCTTTTCTCAAATGATACCCTGGGTGTATAGTGAAGGCAGAGGTTTAGCAGGTCTTTGTGGCAGTGGGTTAAAGGAGTCCTCAGATCTGGCAGTGATTCTGACCTCTCTATTCTCTGCTATCATGTCTCTTTTTCAGCTGGTTGCATTCAGGTCTGAAGTCAGTAGCTGGTGTGCTTGATGTATGGTCCATTCTGACTGGATTGCAGGCCGGTGGTGACCCCCAATTCACCCTGACCCTTATTGTTGAATCGACATATGCATCGAGCACTCAGCCTCTGCTTTGAGTTACCTCACCAGTGCAGACATGCTAGGCCCACTGGATCTCAGCTCTGCCCCAGCTAGACTATAAACTCAGCAAGGCCAGAATTTAATCTGTAGATTGTATTTACTGCCTGTATTCTCAGTGCCTAGAATAGTTTCTAATACATAGTTGGCATTCAGTAAATATTGTGGATAAATGAATGTTCTGGGCTTGGCTCTTGCCATGCTAAAGAAAGAGAATCCTTTCCTTTACTCTCTCTCTGTCTCTCTCTCTCTCTCCCCCTGCCTATTCACCTACTTTCAGGTTTACTTGTCAAAACTGCAAAATCTTTATTTGAACATCAGAAAGTGGATGTTAATTCTTTCTCTCACTGTGTATCACTTCTCCAATGAGTCTAAATGCTTCCCTCTTTCCTCTCTTCCCACCCTCACCCAGAGGCAGATAGTTCTCTCAGTCTATAGATCTTTTTCTTTTCACTAGCAGACCTGAGGGTATGAGGAGCAAATAAAGTTACTTATCATATTAGAATATGTGATGCTCCTCCTCGTGCCTCTAGGGAGCAGGCCTGACCACCATGGGCCCCTTCACCAAAAGTCACTGTTGCTGGTGGCTAGTGACTAAGCCCATTGGATTCCAGGATTCAGCACAATCAGCCCATTTGAGTGCACTCTGCAATATGTTGTTCGAATTTTATCCATAGTAAGGGGATCTTTCAGTACTCTATTAACTAACTGCTGATGTATTTCTTGATTTGTTCAGAATCTGGGCAAAGAAGAAAAGAACTATTTCTTGCTCTTCCTCAGAAACCCGCAAAACTTGAGTTTTCTCCTCAACCTACATCTATCAATGGGTACTTAGTCAATAGATAATGAAAATTTAATGTGCACAGTATGAATGACATAAATGCCTGGGTTGAACCATTTAATGTGTTGCAAAATATAGGAGATAAGAAAACCCCCGTATTCTGAGGCCATCCATTCCTATCTATTTGCTCTCTTCTTGGCCAGGGCCATGTATAGCTTGTTCAGATTTTGTAAAGAAACAAATTTCAAGAACTTTCTTTGTTAAACAGTTCCATACATTTTTTTGAAGATTGGTATTATAACCTTCTTCACTGGCTAATAGCAATGCAGTGGAAGGACTCTCAGCTGGGAAACAGAAAAGCTTACTTAGTTCATATCCCAGGCATTTCTCTGTGCTCCATTGCCTCAGCTGGATGGCCTAGATAAGCTCTAACATGCTGTTCTATACTTTTTCTAGACAGAAGTTTGTCCTTTTTATCTCTTAAAATAAGAAAATAGTCTCAGCTAGATGGCAAAAATAGTTGATCAACATTCTTCATTTAGTAAACTTTCATAAAGTCACCTCTAAATTAAAGGCACCTCTAAGAGCTATTTTTCTAATCTAAGTAAAATTACCTTAGCATTCCTTCACAGATACTATTTGCAAATCAGTTCTGAGTGGTAACTTTTTGCTTCCAAAATACATTTTAAACAGTGATGATTTTTAAAAAGGGGATGTTGGCCAGAGTAGCTGACACCAGGATAGTTTAATTAGCTACGCATTTGCCTCCTATCCAGGTCCAATAAATATGCATTCATCAGCACAGCTGCATCACAGCATGCACATTTAAATTAAAGAGGCTTCCTCAGAAGCTGGGGCAATCCTGGCATCTTTTCCCTTTGCCAGAAGCCACATCAAATCCTGAATCAGCTGTCTCCTTAGAATTTCTTCATAGGTGTCGTCTTGTGGCAATCACAAACATGTTGCCAGATTAGATTTTCATATTGTTGCCTAATAACCTAGGGATTCTTTTATAACCATAATAATAGCAACTAGGTTTTTTTTTAAATAAAATTAGACAATTTGGGTTTTTTTCTCTCCCTCTTAAATGGATGTACATCAATGACACTTGATAAAAGATATTCAAGACCTATTGCCCCATACTTTTCCTTTTATCTTCATGACTGCTTTTCTAGAATAAAGCATCATCAACTGAAAGTGAAATTAAACCCAAATTATTCTCTCCTTTTTGTACATTAGGATTCAAATGTAAGTTATCTCAGCTAATAATCACCAGATTAACAGATATTTAAAATGAGATGCTATTTCTTAAATGTTAACATTTTTAAATCATGTAGATATTATTTTCTTCCCAATCAGAAATCCCTAGCTAACAGGGAAAAGGGACACTGTTAGGTCAGTTCTGACCAGTTCTGTGTCAGTCTCTGAACATTCATCCACAGCTTGCACCTGACATGAGCAATGACGGATGAGCCTACTCACTGTTTGCTCTCCCCTGCAGAGAGGGCAGGCTTCCTTCTTCTCCAGAGAGCCAGAAGGAGAAGGTTGGCAAGGAGATGGATGGGCATTCAAGAGGCACCTGCAGGGATGCTATATATGTGACAAGCATCAGTGGCACCTGTCACTACATGGCACCAGCCAGGATGTGTTAGGACCAGCACCAAGTCCTCCTAGAATGGACCCCTTGGGGTGACCCAGAGCAGGAAAGACCTTGCTTAACCATCTGCAAAGACTCTCCTATGGCTTCCCACGTTGAGACTTTTCAGACAGGCATCAGGTTACAACTACCACTGTCCCCACACAGTGTTTGTAGTGTGAGTAGAGCAGTCCACACATCTCAAAGACAGACATAGGATGAATAAGACAGAGGGTAATGGCCCAGAGTAGGAATGAAGAAGGGGCAAGTGAAGAGAGAGATGGAGAAGGAGATCTCAGTTTTTCCTCCTATGGCTGGCTCCTTTAAATAATGAGAAGGTTAATGGTTTCTACAGTCCTAAAATACAACTATGCCTGCCAGGTTCCTGAAGGTTAATTGATGCTGCTGGGGGAGATGCCCTAGTTTGTACTGCCTTTTAATGACCTTCCTGTAGGCAAATGCCAGAAGAGGCCTGCCTGCAGGTGTGCTGCATACCCAAGACAAATCCCGCCCCCCGCCCCCCGCCCCCTGAGAAATGTGGGACATAAACCTGAGTTATTAGAAAAGTTTATTAGTGATTGGCAGTGATTGATACTCAGGGGCAAATGTTGCTAGACGATTTCACATTTTCATCTGTCTTACAGGCTTTTCTTGTAGAATTTTCAATTATACCTCAACTGTTCTCTTCCTGTCACCTTGAAGTTTCTGTATTACCCACAATGTGCTCCTGTAATACAATTCATGCCTTTGAGAGGTTGATAAGAGGAGTGAGTGGCATGAAGCAACCAAGCCCTAGTCCTCAGCCATACTGTGTCCCTTTCCCCTGGTGAAAGCGACTATACATTCAAATGCAAAGATTAAGAAACACTGATACTTATCTGAAACAGGACATTCTGGGACAGGGAATTACCATAATTTTTTTGCAACAAACTAGTCCTAGTGACTCTGCAATTAAACCAACCTATATTAGGTCAGCTTCCTAACCTGAAAAGTGGATGTTAAAAATGCATACCTTGCTATTCTTTGGATATAAAGGTAGAAACTGTTGCCCAAACATAGGAGTCATTTTTCTAGCAACATAAGAGATGCTTTAAAGCAGTTCTTATGTATGTGACCCTCTCCCACCTATTTAAGCAGTTGACAATTAGACACACTCATACACCCCTGTTCCCCTACTCAAGTTATTCATAGAAGGAGGTAGAAAAGCAGGCAGCTATCTTTGGTATGTATAAGGACAGGGAACAAGCCCCTCCACAACTAGTCATAATATATTAGAAGGGCTGTCCTGATTATCGTTAGAGGTTCATTTCTTTGGTTCTGGAAGGAAGTTCTATCTTCTTGGGGCCCTCTGTTATAAAGTAATAAAATTAATAAGGTCCACATGCCTTGTTTGCTAACTGTGTAAGTGTGGTGTGGCAACACACACACACACATGCACACACACATTCACACAGAGCAATGGGTTTAGTGTTGAAAGATAATGATGCTTTAGTCCCAACTCTATCACTGTGAATTTGAGTCAGGCACTTTGTTTCCTTATGCTACAATTCAGTCATCTATATAAAATGGAATTAATACTTTCTGCCCCACCTGTGTCCCTGGGTGGTTGTGAGGGTCAAAGGAGATAGTTTATATAGAAATGCTGTGTAAACTATAGAGGCTCTATCAATTCAGTGTCTTGTCATTATCAATTAATGTCTTGGTGGAGATCAAGTATTAGCTCAGTTGCACCAAATTCAAGACAGAAAAAATGCCTGGAATGAGGTGGGCAATTATAAGCTGAAGAGTGTTGGGCATGGTGAGAGGAGGGGAATACAGATGAGGAGTAAAGCATGTAGAGGAATTACCAGTAGTATTTATCAAATGTGTATTGTACAGTATCCTTTCCCCAGATACATGAAGGGATTTCATTTCCCTGCCCAATTTAATGATAGTGTGGCCATGTTATTTGCTTTGCAATGAAATATAAGCAGAGGTACTGTTCATTAACAGAATGCCTCCACCAACTTGGGTCTTTGAAAGGTTATGATATACAGAAAATTCCTGCTAATTCACGTTGGACATGGAGCATGAGTAGGAAATAAACTTTGTTATGTTAAGTCACTGAGATATTTAGGACCACTTACTAGCTTTATTCTGCTGGTATGGAAGAAAAAAATAAATTGTGTGCAATAAATGTCTGCCTAGATTTGCCCCTATCTCTGCTACATTTTATCTCCTGCTCTTTGAGGGGGAGGAAATTCTTGTCATGGTTTTCCTGTGGATAATTTACAGTTGATAATGGTGATTCAGGATTGGTCTAACCAGTAAGTTGTCTTTGGTTTATTTTATTGAAAAGTCAAAAGGGGATGCGTTGTGGCTCAATTTTTGTTCAACATGTGGCAGCTTATCCTGATGAAAATGCTAAGAGATCTCTGTGCAGGGAGATCTGTGCAACTTTAGAATCTGGCAAATAGCAAGTAAGTGCTGAGCAAATTCTGGAGGGATGTTAATGAGGAAAATGTAATGCAGTTAGTTTTCATGAAAAAGTTTGAAGAAATGTTACAAAGGATGAAGAGGGTAAAGTTTAGTAGCAAGAAGAAGGAATAAATTTTAGGAAGACCAGAGAGCAAAATTTGTAGCCCCAACAGAGCCTGCTGTTGACCAGAGATGGGAAAACTGGAGTGGAAAATATTTAAGGCCAATGCCAGGGTATGTCAATCAGATGTCTTTGGTTGTAATCAACAAAAACCAACTCTAACTTAAACAGAAAACAACAGCATTGTAAAAAAAAAAAAAAAGCAAAAAAAAAAAAAAAAAAAAAAAGCTAAAGAAACAGTCTTAGCAAGAATGAACCAAAGAAAATGGGAAGTCCAGAGAGCAGGGACAGATGAACAGTCTCCTCAGGAATAAATGAACCCCTGCCACTTTCAGGCTCTTTGTCACTCTGTCAAAGAGTGACAAATGTCAAATTCTGGGGAAAAGGATTGGGTCATGGACTTTTGCCTAAGCCAGAAGGGATCGAGACACCTTGATTGACAGTCCCAGTAGACTATGCGATAAAGCAAGCAGAAGCTGATTCCCCCAACCCAAAATGAGATAATGTCACCAGGAGAAACAAATGTCCAGTAGCAAAAAAAAAAAAATTACACCAAAACAAGCAACAGAATTGATACTAAAAGCATAAGACTCAGTTTAGATTTGGCTTAAGGAATAACTAGAAGGCGTAGTAGGTAGATTGCACATAGAAATAGCATTCCCTAAATGATATTTGTAGAAGATGACCCTTATTTTTATGTATAGGATACAAAAAAGTAAAAAAAGATAAACGTAATAGATGACTAGAGTAGTATGTACCCATGTAAAGTAGTTACTGCCTGTGAAGTGCTGACTTTTCAAAAGAAGAAGGGATGAATCTGAACCCTCTGAAAAATTGTCAGTAGGTAGCAATAGACTTGATTTGGGATTGAAAGAGTGGGGAATTTAAGATGACGTGCTACAGCAAGACAATTAAATCATGTAGAAAAGTTTAATACTGAGAAGATAGTGGTAATTAAAAATGATTCTCATTTAACAACTTTAAAGGCAGCATACTGATTTCAAGATTTCTGCAAGTTATTAATCTGTTCTCTTCATGATAAATTGAACTGAATTTCTATGTTTGGACTCAGTGAATGCCGATGGGTCCAAAATCTCTTTTTAAGTCCATTTTTTAAAAATTCTTTGCCTCTCTTCCTTCTATTCATCACCATAAGAAATGTTCTTCAGATTGTAGTGAGTTCTAAATGGATTGATTGCTCGTTTTAAATAGCTCTCTCATTTCCTTTGGGGAAAGAATTGTACTTTTAAGAAGGCCTGCTCTGAGGCATAATGTAAGATCGTGATTCAGGGCTCCTCTTATATTTTCAAGCAGGAATATGAAATGAGACACCTACAGTACCTGAGGAGAGTTAGAATTTTCCTCAGAAGACAGAAGATTTTGTTCTTTTATCTGTGTTGAGCATGTGAATATGGGGTAGGCACATGCACATTCACGAGCCTTCAAAGACAGGCATAGAAAGGGCAATAATGTTGAGAAGCATGAAAAATGAATCACTAAGGGAACAGAATATGTCCTTATAGGGAAAGAGGCTGTGACAAATAGGAGGGGATACTTAGGCTGACAGACAATGAAGTGGGAGGATGAAAGTCTTCAAAGGTTAATAACTTAATGAATTCTAAATTTCCAAAAATAGAAAAAAATATATATGTTCTTATTTAAGAACTCTATACTCAGAGTTAAGAATGTTATTTTACTTAAGTAATGCAATTCCTAACAGAGAAAAGAGTCTGAAATCCAAGTATCAGGTTTGAAATATATCTTCCCCTAGGAATAATGAGTTCAGAGTCTCACTGGCTTTGCATATCTCCCCCTAACCCTGCAGAGGGACTCACTGAAGAATGGCCTGTGAGGAGAGATCTTTATTGGGGTCTTTCAGAAGAAGATCTTCAGAACCAAAGTAGTTTGTAGTTTGAATGGACTTAAAATGAGTCCCTGAGGCTTAAGACTCTATAAGAAATTCTAATTCTTGGGGCAGGTTTGGAAGGCTTTTTATTTATAACGTTCACAAATAAAAAAAAAATGATAGCCAGCTGTTCTCCTGGTCTGGTCTTGCCAAGACAATAAGAAGAAAGGATCTAAATCACAAAAAGAGGATTGTTTAAACATAAGGAAAGACTTCTGCTTTGGGTCAGTTGGGGAAAAAAAACACATTGTACTATGGTTCAAGAAACACAGATTCTAGGCAGGGCTTTGCCACTATCAGATTAAAAATGACAAATTATAGAAAGTATATGAGCCTCAATTTTCTATTCTTTAGAAAAATGGTATTGCACTAGATTTTCACTCATGCCACTTAAATAGTTAGTGGCAGATCTGTGTTCAGAATCCATCCTTTTGGATACTATCCTCCCCCTTAATCTACCATCTTTCTCTGAGCTATGTAACAAAAGGCTTGATACAGACTGAGGAGAAGAGATGTGGAGATTTGTTTGGAAAGATCTGGTTAGAGCTATGCAGTTGAAGGTATGGGGTACTTCCTTACTGACAAGCCAAGTTGTGGAAATGATGCAAGAATTTCACCAAGAAAAGTTTAATGATGAGTGGTTGTCTTGAGCTGCCTCTATGAACAGAGTAAGAATAAGAGCTACAAGGATTACAAGCTACCCATTAATCAATAGCAGGTAAGGGCACTTATTTCCCATAGGTAGCATATAGTAGCAGGTCTTGAGTATTCGAAAGTTTCCCACCCGATGGATGGAATAGGCTGAATGCCTCTGTAAGGTCAGGAGAAGCAGACCAGATGCAGGAGTCATTCACAAGTGCATCACCTATAACAGGGAATGGTCCAGAACAAGGTCCCTGCCATGAATCTGAAAAAAACAAAGTCTTTCATGAAAGAAAGAACCAGTACCTTGCCATGGGCCACACATATTAATAGAATGCAAAGCACACTGGAATTTGCTCTTCCCTTCTCATCATCCTTCTTTCTTGCACTCACCTTTGGAGAAGCCAGAAATAGAAATAGCATCTAAAAGTTAGAAAGCAGGTAAAGTGAAGGAAGAAGTAGAATAAAAAGAAAGGGAGGGAGGAATAGAGGGAGAGAGGGAAGAAGAAAGAAAAGAAACTGACCATGTTCCCTTTCCCCATTACAAACTTCTAAACATGGGTCAAGCTTGAGCTACAGTGTGGAAAGGAGAAGTTTGAGACTGGATAAGAAATTAAAATTTTGACATTAAACTCAACTTAAAATATTTTTTTGAATAGTGGGGTAGATTATTATTCAGAAATGATTCACTCCCCTCTACCTCCTGGAGGAGTATGCTTCCCTGCTTATTTAAAAATGTGGGCTGGAAATGAGTATGTCACTGTCCCAAGCCCAGGCTGTTAGTTAAAAGGATGAGTGATTTCTATCACCATTTGGGACCTCTAGACCCTACTATGAGAAGAACATTCCCCAGAAAGTCTCTGCCCCTCCTCCAGCTGGGGTCCCCTACTGAGGCAAATGGAGTAGAGTTGTATCTTAGTCAGCTTGGGCTGCTATAACAAAGTGCCATACACTGAGTGGCATATAAACAACAGAAATTTATTTCTCACAGTTTTAGAGGCTAGAAGTCTGAGACCAGGGTACAGGCATGACCAGGGTCTAGTGAGGGTCCTCTTCCAGGTTGCAGACAGCCATCTTCTCATTTTATCCTCACGTGGGAGAAAGAGGGGAAGAGAGCTCTCTGGAGTCCCTTTTACAAGGGCACTGATCTTATTCATGAGGGCTCCATCTTCATGACCTAATTACCTCCCAAAGGCCTCACCTCCTAATACCATCACATTGGGGGTTAGGATTTCAACATATGAATTTGGAGGGGACACAAACATTCAGACCATTGCAAGCTACCACAGGCAACCTGCACAACTGTACCCTGAAGCAGAGCCACCTCAGCCAAACCACTTGCCCATGAGCTTGAGGATCAATGCTTATTGTTCTGAGCTTGGGGATGGTTGTTATGAGTTATTATTGTGGCAATAGCTGACTGAGATCAATAGTAATACATTCATATAGATTAAAAGTCAAAGAGAATAAAAAGATATTCAGTGAAATGTTTTCCTCCCACTACAGTTACCCCAGCCAACAAATTCCCCTTCCCATCAGCAAATACTTCTATTAGTTCTTTGGTGATATTCCAAGTGATATTTAATGCATACATAATTAAATATGAATATATATGCTTTCCCCTTTATGACATATAGGTAGTTTATTATATTCACTCTCCTGCTTTTTTCCACTTAATATTTTGTTTCAATACATAAAGAACATCTTCATTGTTTTTAAATGGTACACATTATTTTAATTTGTGGATTATAGTTTCTAATACAATACCTGAAAAGTGATCAAGAAAAGTTAGGAGATTCTCCCAATATGTTATCCAGAAGTAGTCATGGGGAACTGAGAGAATGGGACTGAAACGTTGTTAGGAGAGAATAAATTTGTTTCCTGTCTTGAACTCCACTGAGCCTAGCCCATTCAATAAGCCAATTGTTAGGATTAAGAGTTAATACCTATAAATCATTTAGAAAGTGTCTGGCATATAGTAAGTGCTCAGTACATATTTAATATTATGATTACCATTTTCACAATTTGCACCCTCACTCTCAGGTCCACCCCAATCAATATATTGGAAAACTCTACGGTGGCATCATTGACCTCCTTCACATCCACTCCCCCCCTTTTTTTTTATAGTTCTCATTCCCCTTGACTTCTCTGCAATATTTAATGTGATTTCCCTCTCCTTTCCTTCACTCCAGCTTTAGCTGTACTGATCTCCCCTTCCCCCACTCTGAGAACGCCTATACAGGGTCCCCTCATTGTCTCTGTTTCATATTGGACCAGCATCATATACATTTGAGAGTCAGACAGACAAGCTGGAATCTGAGCTATTTGTTAATTCTTGTGTGATCTGGGACCTTGCTGAACATTATTTTTCTAACACGTAAAATGGAGAGAATTACACATAGCTCACAAGATTTTTGTGAGGTTTAAATGAGATAATATAAAATAACATGCCTGGAACATAGTAGCCTCTCAATAAATGTTAACACATTTAACTGTAATTTTCTCTCCTCCATTTCCTTACTGACAGTCATCTCCATTTCCATGGTTTCACCTACTATCCTTATAAAAGTGATCCCTAAATCTCTATATATCATCTCATTCCTATTTTTCAGATGGGAAAGAAGTGAGACTCTCTTTTCTCAGGTGCCTGTGGACCTGTTAGACATCACAAAGAGATGTCATTGGCATCTCCATTGCAACAGATCCAAACCAATCTTTCCCTGCCCACTCATTCCAAATCATCTTGCCCCCTTGACTCTCTTATTTCTGTGAATGACAATAGTTACTCAATTCTTCACTCCTCACTGGCAACTTCAATTCTTTCTTCTCCCATTGCTTATGTGCCCATTCATCTGCCAAGCCCACACCTTTGCAAAGATTCTTATGTAATCAATGGTCTTCAAAACTGGAAGAAATTTTGATGATCACATAGAACACCACCCCCATTCCACAGATGAGAAAAACTAAGGCCCACAGAAGTCAGGGGAAGTATAATTGGAGGAGAGGTAGGACTAATATCTGAGTCCCCCAAGATACAGGACAGTGTTCTTTCCATACTGCTCCACCGATAGATAAAACCATGGAAATGGAGTCTGTTGTCAGTAAGGAAAGAAGCAGAGAAAATTGCAGTTAAAGGAGGTATACTTTTATTGAGAGGCTACTTATGTGCCAGGCACTTTATTTGCATTATCTCATTTAAACCTCACAAAAATCTCAACATTTCTGCTGCCTCCACCATGGTCCAGGCTATTGCCATGTCTGTTCCTTTATTATAGCAGCCTTCTACCTATTCTTCCAGTCCCAGCTCATCTACATACATCTTCCTAACTAATCTCACAACAGCACAGTTCCACTATTATACGGGGCAGGGCATCTGTTCTGGTGCCCACAGTGTAGACCTAAGGTAATGTTTTTCACACTTGGCCTTTTATGTGAACACCTTTACAACTTTGGTCATATTCATATTCACATACATTTTAACATTTACACACTAGTTTTCTCAACTCAGTCTTACATGGAGTTCAGCTGACTAGTATATTTTTTGAATGTATGTTGAAATTTATATTACCATTAAAATTGAAAGATGTTTTCCTGCATATCACTTAAAACTATGTCAAGTGTCACATTTTGGGAGACATTGAGCCAGCCAATGAGTCAAAATTCAAGGATGACAGCGTTTGGTGTGAAGAAAGTTTTCAAACAATTAGAATGTTCTGAAAATTAGGTACTAAGTTTCCTGTCACTAGAGATAGGCAAGCAAGCCAAGACTGGTCAATCACTTATAAGGGATGCTGTAGAGAGAACATATCCATTAAAAGCTTAGATTATCCTGAAGGTTTTGACTAACCCTGAGACTCTGATTTTAGGGCCTAACCAAGTACTTTTTAATTCATTACTACTGAATTAATGATTTGTAGAATAAATTTTAACTCACGATTCCCCTATGAAAAAGCTGTACTTGCTTTCTATTGTCTTCTAAATGAAGTACTTTATGAAATGAATGACTCACTCCTTCCTTTTAACTTAGTAAAGTTTCTAATGAATAAAATCTATTAATATTTGTTTTTTAATCAAACAATTTGCTTTAACTTTTACTCCTCCTGATATTCATTTTAGCTTCCTTCCAGATAGAAGATAATTTCAACCCCAAGTCTAAGGTTATTCCCTTAGTGGGAATTCCATTGAAACCAATAGAAAGCATGAGTGTTTTAATTCTCCTAGAGTTATGAACATCTATCTCATATCAGGTCACACAATGAAACCTGGGCTACTATCATCCTTGAATTTCTATTTTGCTTTTACTTTCCATTTCTTTAAAAAAATAACAACTGCAGCATTCCTCAAAAAAGTGAGAAAGCTCTAGACTTCCCTAGAATCTCTCTGTCTCTGAAGAAAAGAAAGAGAATTTATAGCTTTTAGTGATTGTGAAAACCAGGAAATAATAGAGAAATCATGCATTCTGCAGGAATTCTCCTGAGTGTATTAAATTAAACTGACAGCGCTGATATCGCTATTCATGTTGAAATAATTAGCAATTCTAAGGCTATTAATGGTGTATTGTATCACTGTTTTAGAATTGGTAGGATGAATGCAAAAACCTTTTGGTGACTTTTGCTCCTACTAAAATTTAATTAGCCTTAGTTACTGACCTCATGTTTTATGTAACAGTACACTCCAAAATGATCTCATAAAGAATTGAAGTTTTGGGAGAAAGTCATTCTTGCTTTAAAAACTAGCATCACATAAAAGTTCTCTGAGTGTTTTTTAACTACTTTTGCAAAGTATTCTTATAATTGCTAACATTACCTATGGGACTGACTGACTTTGAATTTAATTGAAGTAAAAATGCGTCTCTTTGACAAGGTCACTTTTTAAAGTGGAGCTGCACTACTTTGCATTGCAGTTCTGATTTTTTTCTTTTTAAATTAACTATGATCTATAAAATTATCGATAAAGAATAATACCTTGGCCATCAAAAATTAATAATGATTACAAGAGAGGAAAACTACCTTTAATGCACATAAAATTTATGGATAGTAATGATTTCTACTAAATCTGGAAGACTGGGTCTGTGCAGCTGGGGGTGGGCAGTGCAGTGGGGTTCAGTGGAAGGATCTGAGCCAGAATAGCTACGCTGCATAAGAGATTTGAGACTATGAAGTCTAGACTAGCTGAAATCAAACCAAGGCTTAAAAACAAGGAAGTACCACAAATGGTATGGTGGCGGTATTGTTGTGTGGGTATAGGTGGGAACATGTTAGTCCATCAATATTTGCATGTGGCTTAGTTGGATTTTTAAAAATACTTTGTAATTGCATATTGTTCTGAAAGCACATTATTGTAATGACCATTTATTTTGTATGCCTAGCTTATCTTTCCTTGATAATTTCATAAATATTGGATTTTCTGCCCCTTCAGAAAGTTGCTACTAAATGTGTCCTTCCAATTCTGAGAAAAAGGAAAAGGATGTCCTCATTTTCCCTCTGGTGAGTCAGAGTTCTTCAAGACTTATTGAAGCATTTAATTTTATTATGTTAGAAGATACAGGGCCTATAGTAGCAGTGAGGCTCTCTTGATTAATAGTATTTGCAAATATCAATTGAAGTAGGGATGTTACTCCAGGATAAGTCACAAACTCTGAGCATTGCAGTGTTAGCTTTATGGAAGTAGGATGATGGGTTAGAAAAAACAAAACACTGGTTTTGAGGTTCAACCACGTGCAAGATGTGAATAAGGACAAATCACTAGCTTCCTATGAGCTTCAGTATCTCAGCCATAAAATGAAGTTAATATATATTGACTCCCCAAAAAATAAGATAATAGACACTAAAAATATTTGAAATCCAAGCAGCTATACATGTACAAGTTGCTGTTATTACTAAACTTTTAACGTGGAAAAAGTAACTCAACTTTTCCATGTTAGAACATGTTCCTCATATGGGGCTCCCTGAACTGGAACATATAGGCAATATCCCTCTTCTAGTTCCATGCCATCTCCACACAGAAGAGAGGGTTGTACTAATCCTATTTGGGATCAAATAATTTATTGTACAATGGGCAACGTATGTAACCTCAAATTCTGTATCCCCCATAATAAGATGAAATAAATAAATAAATAATAATAATTTATTGTACAAATGATTTATATCATATTACAATCAATCAATAAACTTATATTGACTGCCTGCTCTGTGTGCAGCAGTATGTTAGGTCCTATGAAATCTCAACAACAAATTAATGAAAAAAGGAGGTTATAATTTAATTAGAAGGACTGAGAACATACATGAAAGAGCTGAAAAATGCTTAGGAAAAAATATATCAAGTCAAATGAAGCTATCTGTGTTCATAGATGACTAAACTATGTCAATAAAGGAGGCTTTGTTAAAGAGGAATGTTTTAAAAAGGTTCTAGGCCTAGAGTGGCAGAGTGCTAGGGGAAAAGGAACGCTGTGGTACAGCAATGACCTATTTCATGGCCCCTTCACTGGCCTGTTTAATTTCACATTCATATATTCCCCCCTTTGCTTCTCCTCCAGACATTTGTCCAATAAATAACTGCATTTGGAATGCTGTAGAGATCAGATATATATCTGCCTTCTAGAAGCATAAATCCTAAAATAAAATTAAAATAAAAATGGACTCCTTAGGAAGATTTTAGAATATTCCATATATTGCCCATCTAATAAAAGACGGCTTCCTGGAAAAGACAGATTTTTATGTAGAATTTGAAAGGATATATATAAGTGTTTCTAGCTGTTTTTTCCCCATGTAGGTAAAGCAGGGTTACTATTTTTTTTTTCTGTTTATTATAGATACAATAGTACAGTACTAAAGGCTAAGAACTTGAGTTTTACACATAATGAGACTTGCCGAGTAACCTTAGGCAAGTCATTTACCCTCCCAAGTCTCAGTTTTTCCACTTAAAATAAGAATTCTATGTGTTCTCCCTAGAGCACATTGAATTCTCATGAGAGAAAAAAATATAAAGATTAATTATTTGCTTTCGTTTATATTATCTTACAAACAAAATTCAAAATACTTGTAAGAAAACTTTTCAGCCTTCTTTAAGCACATTTTCATAACAGTTACTCTTTTCTACATAAGCTGGAACTGAGCCATGAGAAAGTCTGCTATAGATGAGAAAGGCTTAAGATGAGACTCAGCATTGTCAAACAGAAGTCTCTAACCCCAAGACATGCAAAGAGGCATCCAACCAAAGAGGAAAGGATTATTCTACCTCAACGTGGATAGCTACTGTTCTGCTTTTATTGAAAGTTTTTTAAATCCTCTACTAATTATTCCTAAATGTATATATAAATTAGCCACTCAACTAGAAAATTTAAAATTGCCTTCCCATTATATTTCTGGACGCTAGCCTGAAGAAGAACTGCTGAAGAAGAACAAAGAATTCCTTTAAAGAAAATTAACATCTCTAAGTTCTTTCCCATAGAATAATCAGAAAAGGTGTCTTCTTTAATGAAAATATAATGCAATACAGTACAACGCAAGAAAATGTGATACAGTATAACTCAAGTTGTCTGATATAAAGGCCTACTTAAATAAAGTAACCTGAGTTAAAAATCATGAAGACTCAATATCCTCTAAAATTCTACATAGGCTTTCAAAAATCAGAATTTACCTACCAATGCCATAGAATGGAAGAAAAGTTATTTTTTAATTTTCTCACATGAATTTTAGCTGACAACTTGAAAATGGGTTGAGTTGACAGTGGCAGTGGCCAAATCCCATCTCCTAACCCTATCTCCAAACACGGTCAGGGAAAGCTCTTGAAAGTGGCTTATTTTACATCATAGCCCCAGGTTAAGCCAAAATAATCCAGGAGGAGGAAAACAACAATCATAACAACAAAAAAATTCCCACAGTGAGCAGCACACCCCAGATGCCCAGACTTTCCATGAGATCTTAATGAGGGTCAGAGGTCAGTGCTAAGGAGCCTGGTGAAACAGTGAGAACCAAGATCCTGTTTCCATTTTAATTCCCTTATGTTTATGTTTTGTGTTCTGCAGGGGAAAGACCCAGACAATTCCACTTCCAGGGAGGCCAGAGAAAAATGCACTGGATGTAGTAGTTTGACAGAAAAACAGGGGTTTTTCATGGGGCTAAGGGTAGTCTCAGTTCAAAAAAAAAAAATACAGTGCTGCCAAAAATATATTGTTAGCTAAAAGTTCACATCTAACCCTGACCTAAAATTAAGGTACATTATGAAAATAAAGGCCATTGTTTTCAGTCTTCCCCTTCACCTTTTCACCCACACACCTCCAGAGAAGACTGCTTGTGTTTAAATTTAGCAGCAATGTTAAATTACATAATAGTCATGAGCCAGCTCAACATCCCAGTCTCCCAATTTGTCATGCTGGACCTTTCCTATCACACCCTGATAAACTTCATTCTATTACAGCTGCTTATTTTGTTTATTTTAGAGATTGAGATTATAGTTTATCATTAATTTAAAGTTACTTACTTTCTTGGCCGCTTACTTCAGTAAAAACTTGCTTTTCTTTCTATAGCAAAATTTTCTCCTGTGTATAAAATGCTAGAACGCACCCCCCACCCCACCAACCCTGAAACTGCCATCCCATTCTCAGCTTCTGAACCTTTGGTGACCTTGGAAACTAGATCCAAATCAAAGTTTCATGTAGTTCCTGAGCTTATCTCTTTTAGATAACTTTAACTTCTGGTTTTCAGGCCAGGCCTAGCTGGAAATCCTGAAACAACAGAAGTACGGTCATCCTAGAGGGAGGTCCAGTGGGGATCGGAAATGCCAGTCTTTTCTACCCTAACCTTAACAAATGTCTAGTTGGTATTGGCTGAGATTCAGAAGGAATAAGCTACTCAAATCACCTTGCAGTTGAACAGGTGAGAGAAAATGACAGGACAGCCTCACCCAAAAGGGACAAGGGATTGTTGGTGTTCAATATGTCTACTACTAAAAATGAAATAAGCCACAAGCCTTATTGTTTAGCAATTGCTAACAAAGTTCACTGAGGCTTGAGATAGACACTTTATACAGATCATCTTCTTGAATCCACCTGACAGTCCAATAGGGACTAGTTATTGTTATTGTTAGTCATTGTTATTCTCCCCATTTTATAGATGAGAAAACTGAGGTTTAGGGTAGTTAATCTTTAATCTTACAATTAAAAACAAGATTCCATTCCCTAAAGCAGGTTAGGTTACAAATACCTACATATAAAAAATGTAGCCTACCCAGCTGGTTCTGATACAAACTGGAGTTTGAACCACTGACTGCTACAGGTAATAATGTAAGTCAATAGATTTTGTGAACTGTAAAGTACTGTACGAATGCTTTTACAATCAATAGACTTCTTGTGGGCAGAGACTTCATCTTACAGATCTCTGCACTATTTTTTCCACTCATTCATTGAACAAATATCTACTAAGTGCCTACTATATTCCAGGAACAGCAAAGGACTTTCATAAACATCAGAAAACGTCCCTGGGGTCATGGAGCTTAAAGACCAGCTCTGTGACTCCCTGTGATTAATGTAGTGCACACAGTGGGCACTCAAGCGGCAACTATAGAATTGTTAAAGTATGGTAGGATATGGGAAATGTAACAAATAAAATATTTATATGTATTGTTTTCCTTTAACCTTTTACTGGTTGTCTGGGTCAGACGTGATCTCTAAGAATCACCCTATTGGTTAGCCACTATACAAAAAGACCTTGCAGTCCACTCTCCTAGCACCAATATCCCAACTTCCTTTCTTTTAAACACTAAACACCTGCCTCTATGTAGTTTGGTGATTAAACATAATACTACCTGTCCTTCAGTGGGGAAAATGCTTTCAATTTTCTTTTCTATAATAGTATTGGTGATGGGTCTATACTCTTAACCCATACTTTTGGGGGCCACTGGAATCCACTGAAAGTGGATTGGCTGTGTCCCTGACTGAGTTTGGTTTACTTCCAATTTCCTGGTGGCCATAAATCAAGCATTTCTGTTACAGCAAACAAAGAAACAGATTTGTGTTTTGTTTTGTGTTGGTTTTTGTTTTTTGAGTTTTTTTTTAAAACAAATTTTCCTGAAATTTGTCTTGGTTTCTATGTCCACTAAAAAGGAAGTGACTCAGCAGCAGTCATGAGTTATTCTCTATTTAAGATATGCAAACTATTGATTGATCTAAAGAAAAAATTATATCCTATAAACTAACATAGCTCAGAGTATATAGACGAGATTACTTAAAATTTATTCTTCTTTCATCAGACAAAATATCACTCCCTTAGTGATCAGCTGTACTATTAACATCAACTCATTTTCATACCATAGATTATTTTTTCCAAAAACACGATTTAAAAAATATATACCTAAAAAATCTCCCCTTAAAATAAAACAAATGAAATTCTAATTTCTCCTTTTTCCCCCTGTAAGTTGCTTCCCTTTTAAAATATAACTGATTTTAGGAATGTGCCATGAATTTTTTACATAGATAAGAAAAACAACGATCAGAAATATTCAAGAGTAATAATTCAAAAGTAACAGACATATTTGATATTAAACATTTACCCCACAAGTTAAGTATTTCTCTGAGTGCCTAAAATAGGTGATACCCACTGGAATCCAATCTAGGATCTTTTGTTTAATAGGGAACATGGCAGCGAATTTGGGAAAAGAGGAGATCGGCCAAAAGCTTGACTTCTCTTTGAGGTACTGTATTTTTTCAGAGTGAAAATAAAACATACATTTACATAGAGCCTGCTCCTGTCCTAAGGGCCTTCAGAGGCAATCAAACAAGGGAAAAACATTGTTATTAAAGATAATGCAGAGGAAAAGAGGACCAAGTCATCTGAACAGTGACCCTAACCTCCAGAGTCTGAGCTTGCCTCTTGAGGGACAAACTGGAAACCAAGTGAGGCCCACACAGTCGGAGTGATCTGCCTGGACCAGACGACTAGAAATTGGGCCTGAGTACTTTCTCACTTTGTTTTGCAGTCAGACCATAAACAAAGATATTTTTATTACCTTCTGAACAATTTCCCTTCCCAAACACCATTTGTCAATCAAATTTGGGCATGCAGAGCATGCTCATAGATCTGTGAAAGAAAACTTCCCTATGTAGAATTGAGTAGCATCCAATCCAAGATCCACTGCCTATTTTTTGAGTGTCTTCTGCTTACTAAACACTGGGAATTTAATGGAAAATAAGATAGGAAGAGTGATGAAAGAGAGTATCAGGAGAACTGAGATGAGGCTGGGAACTGTGTCTCAAATAATAGAGTAACCTTGGCTCAGCCAAATTGCTTTATAAACTGCAATTATATCAGGATTTTTACTTCTTGGGTTCACTAGAATTGAAGGTTAAATTCTAACAAGATAAAAGGGAGTAGAAAATCTACACATTACTTGATTTCACATTTGAATTTCCATTTACCACATTTTACTTTATCTTTTTGTTGTCATTTTTATAAGAGAGGGTCAGAATGGATAGCTTCTAGAGGATGTAGCCTCTAAAATAAAATTTTCATTACATTTATCCATGGTCCCGCTACAGCCAGATGTCTTAGAGTTGTTTCACAATCCACAGATGGGAAATTTATCATAAGTTTGTAAAGAATAAACTTTGGGGTATGGAACAAATTCTCTAAAAACAAGCCAGTCAGTGCCACTTTAACCAAATATATGCTTTCAATATATTAAACACCTTGTATTCTTTGGAGTTATGAGGCGCCTTTACACCTTAATTGTTTCAGATAATATCGTAGTAGTTGGGATAGTATTTTTTTCATTGTCAAAGCAATCTTCTACCAAAACCATCTCCTTTTCAATTTTGACTAAAAATAATGGCTATTTCTTATTTATTTATTTCAATAGATTTAGGGGGTACAGTTGTTTTTTGTTTACATGGATAAATTGTATAATGGTGAAATCAGGGCTTTTAGGGTACCCGTCACCATAATCTAATTGTGTACATTGTTCTGAATAAGTAATTTCTGGTCCCTCACCCTCCACCCACAGTACTCTTTTCTTAGTTTCCAATGGCCCTTATACCTCTTTATAAAGTCATCTTAATGAAGGGAAAAACAAGTAAATTTCTCCTTCATTCTAAGAAATAAATTTCCTACACTCCTACCCCCCTTAGTGTATTAAAAAGTTACCAGATCTTTACCAAAAAAATGGTATTGCTATTTATATCTGGTCCCATAGGAAGGGACCAGATATAAACAGTGAAAATAGGATTTGACTCCTTTGGGGCAGTTTTGATACCAAATGTTCCTATTTGTGTTTGATTAATTGTTCTCTAAGGTGGTCTTAATTCTATAAAATGCAGGCTTTATAAATGGCATCCCCAAGGATGTAAAGTTACTTATTCAGGGGTATATACAGATTCATCTTATTATCATATTAATATCAAATTGGGTTAAACTGTAGCACTTTAGAAAGTGTATGTGTGCTTTTCAAAGAGAGTAAGGAAAGTGGGCTCCTGAAAGTCTCTCAGATAGATAGAACAGTGGGAGGGAAACAGAATGCCCTTCTGTTTTCCATTAAAGTTATGTTCTGAACCAAGTTTGATTGCTAAACATCTGGCAGTCTTTTCTCTGATAACATAGTTCAATAGGGGGACAGTGCTAAGCCTTTGAACTCCCCTTATAACTCTTAAGTGGTAGGTGAACAAGAGAAGAAGATAAGAACTCTAGATTCTTCCCTGCTTTCAAAAGTAGCAAAAGAGGTTTGTGGTCTTCTCTTATTTTCTTCATTCTTTGAGGGTCTACTGTTCCTTTTACCTTGAATAGAATATAGGAGAAATTATGGGGAAACCATTAAATGCTTTGCCTACTTTCACTGCTAGATATAAAGCCTTCTGCCTTTTCATTCATTGCAGGAAAGGAACCAAGAACTGACTGAAATATTCATGATCATGTCTTTAAATGTTTATATTGGTTGAAAGTATTTGGGGTAATTGGTAGTGAGAGAAAAAGCAGAAACATTCAAAGTGAGGCGGTTTGAAAGATTCTTCTACATCCTTTGGCTCTGAAAATGAGATTATGCATCATTTATTTATTTATTTATTTATTTTGATTAGTCTTCCCTTCATTTAACCAGGCTATCGTTTCCAACGACAACAATGAAAACTCATTTAAGAATCAGCATTTGGAAGAGGGAAGAAACTGTAAAGAGCCCAAACCCAAATTTACATTTTAAAGATGAAGGAACTGTGTCTCAATGAGGTAAAGTGACCCCCTCAACGGTACACAGCCCATATAAGAGTATTTAAGAATATTTGAGGGGATTTACAAGATGCATACAGCAAAATATTTTTTACAAATAAGGAAACTAGTGTTTATGAAAATAAAGGAGGGAAAAACAAAAGCCTATGATATTACTCCCCATTGCAGTAGAGTCCTATATAGATAACCAGAGATATGTTGGCTACAAATTTGCCTCTGGGACTCCTAGCAACCAATGCAAAGAAAGAAAAATGATCTGTTACATATTCACTGTCCACTGATAAAAACAAAAAAAATTTTACTGGTTTCTAATTAAGCGCTCCCTGCATTACAGTGTGAATCACGCCTAGGGTGAATGCATGGGGATTATGTTCCTCAAAAAAGTCTTATGGCATAATGCTAATGCACAGTAAGTTTACTAGAGAACAAAAGGATTCCATGTAGGTGCATTGCTTTAAGGTCTGGTTTATTTAGGGAGGAAATTTACATGGAAGAACGAAAGAGCTAGAAATTTTTCAACATACATTTATCAAGTATTTACTTTTTGCTGGGCTGTATTCTATGTACTTTGTGTACATGAACAAATTTCATCCTTATAGCAACCCTATGCAATACATACTATGTCTTCCCATTTAACAAATGAGAAAAATAGGTGCATGACTTGCCCAAGTTCATGCATCTAGTGAGCACTGCAGCCCACATCCTGGGCTCCAGAGTCTGGATTCTAAGTTACGGGCTAGTCCTAGTACTGCTTGACTCCCTAGTAGGATGTCTTATGTTTTTTTCAACAGTTCTCAACCTTAAAATCTACTAATGAGTAAATATTGATATTAAAAGCTCTTTTTGGTGAATAGATAGTACTGCTTCTCTACCCTGTACAATAAACTTAGCTGAAAGCTAACATTTTTAAGTCCTGGGTCCATGCTGAAGAGAAACCAATTTTCCAAATTGATTGTTACCAAAACCAATCAACCCTTAGAAATGCTGAAAAGGACAGTTTTCTCCCGATCTCTGTAGGAAAATAGAACAAGAAATACAAGTCAAGTTCCACAGCTCCCAGTGAAATAATTCACTATAGAAAAGGCTCCTGACACCACAGGGAAAAGGCACTTCTGCTAACACTTCTAAATGTCCCTTAACCATGCTCTCCTACTTACTTTGTAATGATTGCATGTTTTCCCTTTGGGCCTACTAAAGTATTTAATTGCAATTACACTCATTTACATAGCAGATGAGGCTAATTGCTGGTATTAGTTACCAAATGTATGCTTGTATTGTGAGGGTGAAAAAAATGCCCTACAGAAAAGAAAACGACTGTGCCTCTAATTAAGGAGTTATGAAGTCAGAATGAGCTGGTTCCAAGATGTAAATATGAAATTGAGGGCTTTCAGAACTCTATAATGGTTTTTTATTACTCCATCTCACTTCCTTGATTACACACAATGTTTAGGGACTAAAGATAAATACAGTGCAATGTTCATAGTGCTGACCTGATTGCTAGGCACGTTCTCTCACACGTAGATTGAAATAAATGCAGTTGTCTCACAAACCCATGATAAATGGTGGGTTATGAATACCTGGTCTTCATTTACTTGGCTATTCAACTGCTAATCCTGACTCCACTTACTGCAAAAGCAATGTTGGCATCCTCAAATACACACAATTTGGTATTTGAGGAAGCTTGTTTTGCACATGCAATGTAGAATAAATAAAGAAAACATGAAATGTGGAGCAAATTCTTTGCGAAAGCCCAAAAGTTAGAAATCTTTAGGTTGTTTTGGTATTCCTTGATTAATGTCTGCGTTGGCACCATAATAACCTAATAGAAAAAAAAAGGAACTTTGTGGTGACTTAAATAGAGGAAGCTTACAATTTCACTGGAAAGACAGAATTTACACTCGTGAAACCATATCCATATATATATATAGTTCCCTACCCAGAAGGGAAGAATTTAAGGCAGAATGGTAAATGAGAATAAAAATGACAATATTTAGTGCTAACTGTAAACTAGTTCAGGGGGTCAGAGAGACGAGTTGTCAGAAAGGACAAGAGCCCTTTGAGAAGACATCATAAGAAAGTGTGTTTGCTTAACAAAAACTTGCAGTGAACAAATACACCAACTCTCACAGAGCTCTAGCTGCCGAGACTAACAAGCTCAGGTGTCTAAGAGTTTTTGTCTTTCATGATGATTTTTCACCTGTAACATTTTTTTCTAGTTCCTCATTCCTTTCTCTTCTTTGTTCTGTCTCCCTATCACCACCTCCTACACCTTCTCTTAAGATAAATTATATCTTAAAAAAAAAGAAAAAGAGAACTTTTCAGGCCTTAAAATATACTTGTTCTGTTAATTTTCTCTTTACTGAGTACTTAGCTATGATAATATTAATATTACATAGTGCAGTATTCAGTTACCTACACAGGTCATTTCATGAAATGAGTCTGGCTATCAGCCAAGCTTTTGCCTCTCCCTTTTCTCTTTGTTTAAAAAAAAAAAAAAAAAAAAATTGGGTGTTGGGGAAGAAAAAAGAAGAAGAGAAAGGATGAAGAAAATCCCCCAAGCTACCAAAAAATGCATTCCATGGATACCGTGGCCTCACCCTTCTTAGTAAGCATTCTTTTGAAATACAGGCCTTTGGTAAACCAATCCCAGGTGGTATGGTGACAGGGTCAGCTGAGTGTTATTTTTTAAACTTGTGTGAAAATTTATTTTGAGTTTTATCTCATTCTCCGGGCACTCAGGCAGTGCAATCACTAAGCTCTAGTGCCAAATGTAAACAGGACATCCTTTCAGATATCGAGGTCCAGCTGGCGAGAACACACACCCTCTGCTTTTTGCCCTGTTCGGGAAACCAACGGCAGTCCTTTCACGGAGAGATGCTGGAGCAGGGGAAACCTGCTCCCGAATGTGGGATGTAAACACAATCCTTACAAACATCTTTTTATCGCTATTCTTTTTTATGTTCCTCACCATCTCTTAATTCTTCTTACACTGCAGCAACACCTGCAGGCTAAAATTGTCATGCAAACTCCCCACGGTTGTGATTTGTCATGAAGTTTTACATTCACTGGGGAGAGTTTATATCTAGACCATGGAATCAGAGAATCTTAGGCATCTGAGAGCTCATTAAGCATGATTTTCTGATCTTGTAGATAATAACCAATGCTGAAAAGTGAAAAAAGGGTATAGCCTTTGAGTGGCCCAATCTTTGGGTGAATTATTGCCTAGGTACTCTTGGGAGCAGGTGGGCTAAAGGACACAAACATAAAGCCCACTCTGAAGGAGCTATATATGTATATTCTTATCATTTCTCTGCATAACACAACACTAAGAAAAAAATACTATATTAGCAAGAGCTTAGTGAGGTACAAGTTACAAGCAATGTAGTTTAGACGTTTAAAGCGTTAATGAGAATTGACTAGTTAGGAAATACTTTAGGGAGAGGGTGAAATTCTCACACTGCTGCCTTTTCCACACTGGCAAAGGAGAGGAAATACATTCACTCAGGAGATTAAGTATGACTGACTCTAACTCTAGTTGATAAAAAATTATTTTTATCTTTGACATTTATTTTTTTTTCTTTTTACTTTGTTCTCGAATTTTTCCCTATTCTGTTGCATCAACACACTGAACCCATTTCAACTTCTGTAGGACACCTGGGTATCTGCCCAACTCAGCTGCTCAACTCTCTTTGGAAATTGCTCACAGGAGTAGGTCCCCAGGTGGCTGGTCTTCATTATTTCACTTCTCTACTCACCCTACCCAACTTCACTGGAAAGAGATGATTAGATCAAGGATAAATGGCTGATCCAAATTAGGTCCATCTACCTCTCCCAGGAACTTGGAATTAGATGATCACAGAGTTTAGTCTTCACATTCAATTAGAAGTATATCCACACCTCAGACAGCTGAGTGCCAGCCAAGTGTACCAGAAGCAGAAAGAGAGCTGGATAAAGAGTACTTGCTGGCTTTCCTGACAAAAGGAAACTAGGACTATTTCAATCCCTTTCCAAGGACTGGTTGCCCTCCTGCCCTCAGGTACCTGATGATGTCTCTGTATTCCTATAATAAATTCCCAATATTCACTTAAGTAGCTTGAGTTGTTTTCTGTCATTGGAAACCAAAAAGTCTAAATTAAACCTCACATCCTAAATATTTTCCCACTAGTTCCATCTGAAAAGATATCCTCTTTTCCTAATCATCTATCTAGTTCTAGAACCAAACCATTCCCAGGCTTTGAGTTAGTCCAAATGGTCCATTATTCTTTTCATCCTACAGATCTGTTAAAATAATAGTATGGTAAAGTTCAAACAGGATTTAAGAACAGTTAACTTTAATCACATTTCTCTTAGCAGTTTTTTCAAATATGTAGTAATTGAATTCAAGGAAGTAACCATCGGGGTCTCCAGTGCAGCCTAGCTCCTAGTGTATTGACTTATCAGAGCAGTCCCACTTTAAATACGACTTGAAATAATGTTGTTACTCCATGCTTTATACACTAAAATTTCTATGATTTCTATGTTTTAATATGGTGGTTTGCTTTTAAAAAGAAAACTCAGAAAAGCAAACACATGCTTAGACAATAGCATGACACAGTTATTTAAAATAACTTTTGGTTTTATAATCAGATTCTTAAGTAAATCTGAGCAGAGAAAGAACTGGCTATGGTTAGAATTTATTTTGCTAATTTCATGTGCAGGTCTGAAAAGAGAAAAACATCTATGAGAAAACTGAATATTTTCACTGGACTATCAACATACACTGTCCCTTCAGGTAAGCATGTCAAGAACAACACTTTTAGAGACTTTGGTTCCTACAAACAGACCGATGTTTTATAACGAATCACTAATTTCCTGTTTCTCCAAGAAGGTCACAGAAACCCAGACGCATCACATCCCTGCTCCGTGCCTTGTTACCAGTCTTCCCAGCAATCTCTCTCATCACCATGGAAGGGCTCAGGAACAGATCTAGGTTACAAGATGAAGCAGAGCTCTGTTTCAGTATCCTCTCTCCAGAGGCTCTTGAAATCCCCACATTACCTCTTCTGACCAGGAATCCTTCATGTGATTCTGCACTCCTTCCCCACTCCAAGCACTTTTTTCCTAGAAAATACCAGGAAGAGTGAGCCCAAAGTGCTCCTGACTTCACCATTTTCCACCATCATCATTTATCTTTCGAAGTTCTCTTACCTTAGGGGCCTGATCTTTGTTGATAAAATGATAAGTATTTAGATGATACTAATATATTAATTCACTACCTCATTCAGCTAATTAGGTTTGCATTTGAAGAAGTCTTTTAGAGACAATGTTTATATTCCATAAATACAAATAGGAATATGTCTTAATCCTCTTCTACATATCCTAAAAAATGTAATATGGTTCAGATCTTGTAGTTATCAAATATAAACCTGGATTGAATTCCTGAAGAGATGAGTTATTCTAGGTTTTTCCCAATGTCTTTTCATCCATCTCTCTTCTTCTTCCCCACATATCCATATGTTTATGCTAGAAGAGGCTACATTAGTCAAACTATATCTGGCTCTAGCTAAAAACCACATAATACATCTAGAATTTATTAGCTTATTTCCATGTTATGGTACCATTGAAGTCAGTTGGACATGGTTTATCTCAATTTCCTCTTCAATTAAATGGGATTATTATAGATCTATTACTCCTAGAGCTTTTGGTAACATTCTGTTTTGGTAGAACAATTTGAGAGCATTCTAGGAAATTGTAAGAGAAATCTAAATATGTACTATTAAGATTTTTAAAAATACCTTGAGCACCTATTATACACAAAGTACTGTATTATCTATTATAGCAGACACAATTATGACTAATATTTTCTGACTTTAGAAAACCTATAGTCTAACGTGGAATATTATAATTCAGGTTATTTTACTAATGATAAAATCACAACATGAACAACAATATTTTTTTAACTATTACAGAAAAGAAACAAATATGCTTTTTACTTATCTTTCAATATTTTCCCCACAAATAAATGAGGAAAAAATTATGAAGAATTAATTAAAAATTACTGAAAAGATGTGGCCTAAAGAATGTAGTCAAGTATCTAAATAATTTCCTATGCTTGATTAGGTAGCTGAGCAGAAATTGACCTTATATTTCAGAATTGTCCTTTGAATGCCATTTGTCTCTGTAGACTCTAGGAATTTATTGTATAGTACCTTACTAACAGAGTGTTCACCTTGTTAACATTAACCATGAACTTCAGGTCCTTCTGGATAGACTCAAGAGACAATATAACACAGAACTTCAAAGCCCAGGAGACAGCTAAAGAGAAATGAAGATAACGGTTAAGTTAGGGAAAGCTGGAAAACTTTGAGTGGCTCTAAAAAGACACACCCCTGAGTCAACAGAAAGCACATCAGGTCAGATGAGTGACTAATATACTGACCCTGTCACACGGTTTGGTTGCTAGGGCAAATTTATATTATTCCAAGAACTTCCACCTCTGGAAAGCATATTCAACTGTAAATGACATGGCGTTACATGAAAGTGCTTAAATTTTAACACTTAGGGCCCCTCTACCAATATTACCTTATGGAAAATCCAAGAAATTATAAGGTCAAATGTATGTAAGGATGCTCTGAACATTCATCAAAGGTGCTACTTGTCTCTAGGATAAAGGAAGACATTATTTTTCTCCCTATTTCCTGATCATATGGGGAGGGAATGCACTTCTGAAAAGAATACCCTTTGAGTATTCACTCCAAAAACAAGCAAGGAAATTTAAGAGTGAATCATATTCTCCCATTCTGGACTTGAAGGCTGAACCGCCAGTGTCCAAGAACACTCCAAATGAAAAAAAAAAAATTCTTTTCTAAGAATACAGATAAAAGCTCTCACTTCAAAACTTTCCTCTCTTTGTAAGTCACAGTTTTTGAGTCAGGACATGAACCCAACATTAAATGCAGCTGTCCAAGAAGTAGGTGTGTACAGGAAATGGGAGGGTGACAGACAGGGAACAGCAAAAGGACATTTTTATCTGGTTTCTGGAAAGCTTTATGGAAAATTTTTCCAAATATTTTATAGAATGAAAAGAAGAGTCACATGTTTAGAATTTAGGTAAAAACTTTAACCTAGGAGAAACGTGGCAAAATTATTAAGGCACAGCATTCTCTAACTTTAGGCTCAGGGAAGTTAATGCTGTGTGTGTGTTTGCATGTGTGTTTGTTTTAATTGGGAACTGCTAAAAATAATTCACCTTAGACAATTACATTTTTAATTTTTTATCCCCAAATGTTCACCTATATTGAAATTACAGGCCTAGTTCATTTTATCTCTTACTTGAGTGTGACCTTACTACAGAGCTGTGATTGATGGATCAATGAATCAATAAGGATTTTCTCTACCTTCTTCCTTCCAAACATTTTTTATGATAATCCTTTCTGAAAACCACTCCCTACATTTTTTCCTGTGTCTACTTTGTGAATTCAGGACACCAAGTTACAATATTGGGTTCTAAATTTGTTGTGTTGCATGCCTGCAAAGAAAGTGAATCTGATTTATTTAAAAATAAATTCACCTTAACAAACACAACTCTCAACTCGGAGCAGAAAGAAAGATCCTGGCCATCATTGTATCTCTTCAGGTTGCCCTTTTTCATATTGATCCTTGACCTGGTCTGGAGACAAATTTACAGTTTCAGAGAAGCCTGGAGTTTAACATAAAAGCTGACATCCTCCCTGTGTATTTGCTCCTTATCCCTTTGTATCATTTTGTGTTAAAATATCCAGCTTGTCAAGTGCCTTGGCTGTTCAGAGATGAGCACTAGAAATACAGGAATACGTAGATGTCTTTTTATATGGGCTTTTTCTAACCAAATTTAGCTGCAGGGGGACATAAAAGACAAATGTGTTGACAAATGACAAGATGTTACTCACTGTAAAAGTATTATTGCATGCACACAATTTCCTGTTATGGTGCATATATTGACTGGAACTTTATTCAAAATGAACTGTATATTAAGAGAGACATCTTGCCTTCTGATCTGTTCTAGCTTGATTTTGAATTCTTGGGAAGTAGCTGTATAAAAAAAACCTTGCCCTGAACCTAATAATCACAAATAGATGTGAATTTCCCCATGAGAGGCTACAAATTAAAAAATGGATTTTATTTGGATCAAAAGTGGTTTTGGCCTGAAATAGATAAAAATATTTCAGATAAAGTATATGAAGGATGTGGCTCTGGAGACACATTAAGGAGTGTAACTGCCAACCTCTGCTGAAATGAGCGTTCTTCAATAATGATGTACAGATAGGCATGTGGCTATTTGAATTTATTATCTATATTTCACTTAAGTCAAAGTCTTTAAAGACAAATTTGGCATCAGAAGTATCATTTGTGTTTGTGAGAGCCTTAGAAACTCTAACCTCACAAGTGTTAATGTATAATTGATTCTAATATATTGATTACCCAAGAATATGTATTATAGTTTCAATATCTATAAGTAATAATAAAAGGATCATGTAGTCCAATTTCTTATTTAGCTGAATTGGATTATCTTTTAGTGTAAGATATCAAATATTAAAAATGATGTAATCAAGAATTCATATATAATAGTTATTATTTTTCATCAAACCTTGGCATACTTAAATCTAGGCTAATATCACATCTCATAATCATAACGGATGAATCAAACTTGGAGCCAGTATCTGGAAAAAGTTATGCATAAAGAGAACAAATCTGAACACATTCTTCTTAAGCAACCCAGAACTCTTGAACATAGAACTCATTTGGCTTTAGAAAAAATTATGTCACACAGGGCATCAGACCTCTGCTAGGGTTATGAGACTAGATGTCTTATTCTACTGAACTCAAACATTTGGGCCAAAATAGCTCTAGCCAAAGGTTATTCAGTATTACCAATGTTAATTACAGTTGTCCTAGTGGTTTATGTTATGTCTGGAAAGAACATGACAAGCAAGCCCATTCTGGATTAGACAAGGCACATAGTAGACACAACACTGAACTCAAAGTCTGTATTTGGGTATCAGAATGGGCAACTCCTAACTGTGTTTGGCAGCAATGCAGGTCTAATGATCCTTCCCAAGACTAATCCAAACACAAACAAATGGCTGAATTTGGTAGTCTTCAGCATACCACATTTCAGACAATGTCCAGTCTTTTATCCGACGTCAGTATTTGACTCTACATATTTCCTATTGCCTGCCCTAGCCTACATATCTTACAGAGCTACCACACACAAAGAGGCAAATATTTTTTCTGTGGGGTGGGGATTCTATTGAGGTCAGTGTTTCAGAGCTTGGTACAGGATGTCCCTTCAGCTTTCTGAATCCTGGCTCAGTGAAATCACTGATAAGCCAAGCCTTTACTCTTGATTTCCCACAGAGCTGAAAAAAAGTATAGCCTAAGTGACTCAGGAGAAATGGGGAAAATGTGTTTTCCCAGCCCAGCAAGCTCCTCTTGCCCACCCCCCAACATACTCCCACACACCATCTCTGTCTCTTTTTTATTTTTTCCTTCCTCTTTGGCTTATGCTGTTCTTTTTTGGTCTCTGGCCCTAGTTATGACAGCTGATTGACATCGCTGGCAGTTCCCCTGGTGTCTGGTTAGGCAGAATTCCCCCCTGCAAAACTAGGATACAAAACAAAGAGCAGACAACAGTGCAGAAAGGAAGGCTGAACAAAACAGAACCAGGAGAGATTCAATGTTGTTTGCTGAAAATATTTTTAAATTTCTCAAAAAGAGGGAGCAAACCTTTAAAAGATTGTTTTAATTGTCTGTGTTGCTTTTTTCTTCTCTCCTCTCTTTCTAGCCATCCCTTCCCCCATCCCATACATACTGCTTTTTGGCTTCCCTTTCTCCATCTGCCTTCTTCCTTGTATTTTTTTTTTCCTGAGTCATAAACATTTTATCAGTAGGAATTTTCCCTATTTCTGACCTTCGTATGAGCCAAACATTTGTTTTATCTTATTTATTTTTCCACCTGAAGGGTAGAATCATGATTGCTTCAAACAAGATTGTGAGCAATTATTGCTCTGCCTCCTCCTATTTGAGACTTTTCTTCCATACTTCTACAGTAAACTAGATTTTACACTGATTTTACACTCCCAATACTGCCACTATGCAAGATCCAACACTCCCATCCTAAGACACTCTCTTTTCTAAAATTTTTTCACACAATAGATAGTTCTATTTTCCCTTTATTTAGACATCTACTGAGTGGTCATTTCCTTGAGAAGTTTCTCTCAGTTCTCTATCATATTGCAAAATACCACATAAAATTGTGTTCATTAAAATGTTGGTAACTCTGTATGTCATCCTTTTTGGTAGTATATGCCTTTTAATAAATATTATTAAGGCAAAGAAATAAACATCTAATGATGGAAATTCAGGCTTCAGCAACAGGCCTTCTGAGTTATTATATTTTCTGATTTGGTAATAATGGCAACCATCTATAATGTTTAGGGCAGAGGTTTGTCCTATGTATCAGGCAGGATCCTAGCCACTCCTTAATCCTCTTTTTCTTACAATAACTTTGTATAAAATTTGAACTCAATACTTTTATGTTTTCTGGTGCAGTGGCACATCTGTAGTCCCAGCTACTGGGGAGGCTGAAACAGAAGGATCCCTTGAAACCAGGAGTTCAAGGCCAGTCTGGGCAACATAGTGAGACCCTGTCTATTTAAATAAATAAACAAGCAAATAAATAATTTTTTAATATTTTTTAAAAAATACTTTTATGTTGCTCATTTTTGTGTACTTACTTTTCCTGAATATTTAGATGAAGGCTTGGCATCCATAGCTTTTTTCTACTTTCACAGAACATTCTATTATATTATTTTTGTGTATATGGTAAAAATATACAGTGTATCTGATAAAGGACTTGAATGAAGAATATGTAAAGAACTCTTAAAACTCAAAACTAAGAAAACAAGTAACACAATTTAAAAATGGCAAAAGATTGAACAGACGCTTCACCAATGAAAATCTAGCTGGTGAATTTGCATATGAAAAGATGCTCAATATCTTTAGTCATTAGAGAAATGCAAATTGAAATCATGAGATACCAGGACACACCTAGTAGAATGATTAAAATAACATGACCATGCCAAGTGTTACTAAAGATATGGACGAACTGAGACTCTAATACAGTGCTGATGGGAATACAAAATGGTACAACCACTTTGGAAAATAGTTTGGCATTTTCTTAAAAACTTAAAGACACACCTACCTTATGATCTATAATTCCACTCTTTGGTATTAACTCAAGAGACATAAAAGCATGGATCCGTACAAAGACTTGTACAAAAATGTTCATAGAAGCTCTATTTGTAATAGCCCTAAACTGGAAACACTGTCCATCAACAGGTGAATGGATAAACAAATTATGACATATCTGCATAATAGAATAATAGCATTAAAAAAGAATGAATTAATGGTATATAAATAAATACTAAAATGATTACAATGAATGAAAAAAGCCTGAAAAACAGAGTACAAACTTGATGATTTAATTTATATAAAACTCTAGAAAACTGCAAATGAACCTATGGTGACAGAAAGCGGATCAGTGATTACTGGGAGGGGAGCTGAGATGGTCAAGAAGCGGGGATGACAAAGAAGCAGGAGGGAACTTTACAGGTACTGGATATGTTCACTCTCTTGAGTCTGGTGATGCTTTCACATGGCAAAATTTGTCAACTGTACACTTTAAATACGTGCAGTTTATTGTATGTCAGTTTTATCTCAATAACACTATTCAAAATAAATATGACAGCTTGCCTCCTGAGATATCTTTGCTGTGTTTTCCACCCCCTGCATTTAACAGTCTCTCTCCCCTTTGGATGGATGTCCTGGAAGGTAGCATTAGCATCAGTTTTGAGAGTTCATGGGAGCTAGACAAAAACTATTGAACTTTGAACTTTTCTGTTCTTGGAGTGAGAAAAATTTCCAGGTCTTAGCCACTGCTCTGAAATTGACCTTCCACATTTCCAGAGAATACCTGTTGGCTACCTTGGGGCTTTCTTTTTCTTACCCCATTGCTTCTCCCTACTTTCTCCCTCACAGATATAATAGCATGTAGCTCTTGTGTCTATAAGTGCTTTGTCCCTATTCGCTTGTCTTTTGGGGGTTCATGGAGATGCCTTATCACCTAGTTTTATCTTAAAGGTTGTCTGTAGGTTTTTGACTTTTATTATCTATTTTTTATGTCTGTTTTTATGCAGACTTGGGAAATTTCAAAAACTATGCTGCTACTGCTGCCTTTATCTTCTCAGAATCCCTGGTTGACATTTTCTGAAATTTTTTTGAGTTTTTCAAATTATTTTTGTCAGGAATACACTGATTGCTCTATTGGCAAAAATCAAACATTGTGTTTTGGTAAAGCAACACATACTAAAACTGGTCATTTATTAAGTAATATTTATTGAGTGTATACTATGCACCAGGTATGGTTCCAGATCTGGGGGATATAGTAGTGAACAAAGTAGAGATGGTGGTCCCTGATCTCATGGAGCTTAAATTTAGTAGACTAATAAATAAAATATTAATATATATAATAAGAAATTATTGCAGTTTTGAAAATTATCAGCATGCAAGTAATAACTGAAGCCCTGGCTATAGATGATGTGACCTGGGGAGAGTATATTGAATTAGAAGAAACAGAACCCTTAATAATATCAAGATTTTAGGTGCATAGAGAGGTGGAAGTAGATCAGGAGAGATCAGGATTATTAATGAAAATGGAGAAGAGTTTGGAAGAGGGCGATGCCAAATGATTATTTCATAGAGCTTGTCCAGGAAGAAAGGAGAGAGAAAAAACAATAGCAGAAAAAGCATGCAAACTCCCAACAGTGTGTTTTGTTAGAAAGAGAGAAGCTTGGTGTTGGAGTTGTGGTGAGGAAGCAACAGGGAGGATGAGAGTATAAAGAAGTAGTGATTTTGTACCACTAGATCCCTGTATGTAGCACTTCCAAAAATTCCCTAGCATGCTTTGATAAAAGTAGGTCATATGGAGATGTGAGACTCCACCCTGTTCTGCCCCATGAGATACTCATAGTCTAATGAAGAGGGTAGGCAAATAGACTTACTTAATTTATTAATTACATTTACTGTATGAGATTATAAACTAGTTGGTGGAATTTTATTCCTGGAAGGGGCCTTAGCAAATATCTACTCTCTTTCTTATGTAATTAAATTAAGTCATAAAAACATAAACAGCTCATTAATAGAAGATTCCCTATTAGACAGGAACATTGTCCAGACTCCCAGGAACCTTTTTACTTGTACAGTACAATACCTCACTAAAAGTGTGCACATTTATATTATTTTTAAATACTCCATGAATGTTTAAATATTTAAAATCTATATGGTCAATTCCAGCAAAAAAAAAAAAAAAAAAAAAAGCAGACTTAGAGAAAGCTGAAACCATTCTGCTATCACCATCTAGAAATAATGGAAAAACAGGACAAAATTTTTAATCGATATCTAAGTTTGAAAGAAAAAAAAAAGAGAGAGAGAAAGTACCAGGTGGCAGAAACAGGGGAATTAAAGCCCTAATTGTAAGCACACAAGCTGACTCTGCAGCAGCCTTGGGGTAGGGTCCTCAAATTTGGCAACCGTCAGGGCTTAGAGTTGCAAAGCATATTCAAGGACAGGAGACAAGACCTTGGGCCTACATGATGCAAGCATTTAGAACTGAAACTGAGCATAAAGTAAGGACTTTCAAAGCCACACCCTCAGAGAAAAGGAGAATAGAAAATAAATAATCCACCACTCAAGGGATATGACAAGGAAGCTTGTCTATGAGCTCCAGGGAAAAGAAAATGGTTAAAATCCCAAGCCTGCAACATGCACAGATTTAAGACTAGACTGAATTTATACAACCTCCATAGTTCAGGATTCTTCCCCAAATGATAAATTAATAAAAAATCAGCTTTAGGGACACAAGGCAGAAGTAAAAGTAAAACCACTATGAAGAGATACTTCTTAAATCCAGAAGGCAGAAAAATTACATACACATACACACACACATATATATATATTAATATCCATAAACAGCACCACTAAAGATGAGCTCATAGCTAAAACTTATAAAACACACATAAGCAACAAAATCTATGGGAGGATTAACTTCCTGTAGCAAATATTGATTACACTCCTATAATGCATTGGACCTTAGACCAAACCACTTCATGTTCATTGTCAACTTCCAACTGCAGATATCTTTGTATCTTTGCCTGAGGCCTGCCTCTAAAGCAGCAGCATAAGCCTTGCATATAGCAGGCTACTTGTTCCAAGTCTCAAGATAACATCACCACAGCAGCCCTCAACCAATGACAAATACATAGACATCCTAGCTCCCTCAATCCTAGGTAGGGGAGGGATGTGTGATAACTCTGAAGTATGTGTTCTACCATGTTTCCCACATATTTCCTTCACTCCCACTTGAATAAATAAATTACTTGTACTTGAATCTTCTCAAGGTCAACTTCTGGAGACACCAGAACTAATAAAATAATAGAATAACAATTTGGATATGAATATAAAATGGGTATATTTAAAAGTGTTAAAGACATGAAAGAAGGAATAGAAACTACAACTAAAGAACTAAACCTGTGGCAAAAGAAGAGGTAGATTTACAAAAGAAATGAAAAGAAGTTAGAGAATAAGACATTGCAATTGTTGAAACTTCAGTAAATGGGTTAAATAGAAGATCAGACACAACCATGAGTCAATTAGTGAATGAAAGTATAAATGTTGGGAAACTACCAAGCATACAGCATAGAGAGTAAAAGATAAAAAAGGACAAAAAACATGAAAAAGAAGATGAAAGCTATGGGGATAGACCAAAAAGGGCAAATATACCTCTAAAAGATGACTTAAAGGAAATGAAATAGAAACAGTATTCGAAGATAGAAATGGTATAGAATTGTCTAGACTTAAAAAAATTACTCAATTCAAGAAATACAAGTTTTAAAGAATGAATAATATTTGATAGCACAACAAAGTAACCAGGGTCAACAATAAGTTATGGTATACTTTAAAATAACTAAAAGAGCAGAATTGGAATGTTCCTAACACAAAGAAATAACTACTTGAGGTGATAGATACCTCAATTACCCAGATTTGATTATCACACACTGTATGATTGTATCAAAATATCACATGTACCATATAAATATGTGCAACTATTATGTACCCATAATAATTAAAAATAATTTTTTTAATTAAGTAAGGGCTAAAAAAAGTTTTAAAAGAAACACAAGTTTGGAGCAGAATACATAAAAATAAATTTATACTTAGATATATTCCTAGTAAAATAGCAAAAATCACCAAAAAGTAAAAATCTGAAAAGCAACCAAATAGAACAGAATGCCTACATGGGACTAACCATTACAAGTACAGGAGAATTCTCTCAATGGTAACAATAGACATTAAATAATATCTTCAAATTGTTAGGAGAAAATAATTACCAACCCCCAATTCTATGCTAGCTAAACTATTACTCAAGAGTAAGGGCAAAATAAAAACTTTCCTCAGATGAACAAAAACTGGGACAATCCCTATTCACAGGATCTTCTTTAAAAAACTACCAAAAATTGGACTTCAGAAAGAAGGAAATTATGGAAGAAAAAAATGGAATACATTATGGAAGCAATAGTGATCAAAGTAATAAGTAAATATGTAAGACAACTCAAATAAACATTGACTATGAAAAGTAATGATTACTTATTTAGAAGGAGGGGTTAAAGCCAAGCTTGTAATAAAATACAAAGTAATAATAGCATGGAAGTTAGAGGTGGTAATAGAAGTTAAAATACTCTAATGATCTTGATCTTGTATTGCTTGAGAGGAAGATAGATATATTGATCATCTTAGATGGTTTTCAATTGAACATGCACATTAAAAATGTCAGGATAACTACTACGAAAAATGAAAAGTATTTCTACTAAACTAGTAAAGAGGAAATAGGAAAAAAAAAGTTGTGAATCCAATAAGCAAGGAAGGAGAAACAATGAACAACAACAAAAACAAACAGTAAAGAAACATCACAAAAGAGGCTGTGAACACATGCACACACAGCAGAAATTATAATGAAAGTAAATGGACTAAAGGGAGTCTCAGAGGGGATTTTAAAAATCTAGTTATATGATATTTTTAAAAGACTCAATTATGGCATAGGTGAGACAAATATAAAACTAATAATAAAATGGCATATTTTAAAATAATATTATCAATAATTAAAAAATGAAAGAGACCATTAAAAGGTTAGAAAAAATCATATTATTTGTATCAGTTAGCTATTGCTATATAACAAATTGCCCCAAAATTCAGTGGGTTAAATATATAAGTATTTCTATTTTCATATGAATCTCAGGTCAGCTGGGAACTCATGCTAATATGGGGCAGGCTCAGCTGACCTTGACTGGGCTCACTCATGCATCTGCAGTCAGCCAGGGTGTTTGGCCAGCGATGCTAGTCTAGGATGGCTTCATGTGTATGCTAACTCTTGGCTGAGGTAAGGGAGGGGGTTGTGATTGGGTCACATGTCTCTTGTTATCCAGTTGGCTAGGTTGAACAGTTGCAGGATTCTAAGAGAGAAAAGAAACACAAAAAGCCTAGGCTTAGAAGAGGCACACTGTTGTTTCTGCTTCATTTTATTGGCCAAAGCAAGTCACAAGACCAACCCAGATTCAAGGGGTAGTAAATTTTCTTCACCTCTTCATGTGAGATGCTACAAAGTAATGGCAAAGAGCTTGGATGTCTATAGAAGCCATTAATTGGGACAATCAACACAATCAAACTACCACACCCAGCAAATACTAACAAAAGTAAAGGTAATATTGTTATAATATCATAGAAAATAGATTTTAAAGTTAAGAAGAATAATAGGAATAACCAGAGTCAGCATATATGAGAAAGCTTTAATAATATGAAATCTATATCTGCCTAACAAAAACAATCCTAAATAATTTGGCTGAATTGTATGGAAAAATTTACATATTTACAATTATAATGAAAGATATTAAGGGATCACACAAGTTAATCAAAAAGATTGAAAAATTAATAAGGATATGTAAGATGTAAATATCAATACAATCATAATTAATCTAATAAACATGTATAGAACTCTGCATCTGAAAATTAATACATACATCCTCCTTTTAACTTTATAGTGGAACATTAATAAAACTGGCCATGTATTTGGCCCAAAATAAAGTCTCAATGAATTTATATCATACCAACCATATTATATCTTTGACCATAATTCACAAAAAAGTCATAAATATATATCAAAAAGATAGCTATTCCCTCAATGAAAAAGAAAGTCCCCTAAAACACCCTTCAGTTTGGAAATAGAAAAGTGCACAGATATAATAGATCAAAACTGAAACTGTCATGGAAATTAGAAAAATATTTAGACCTGAAGAACAATGCATGTGCTACATATCAACATTTAACGGTATAGATAAGGCAGTACTTAGAATAAACTGGGGATACCAACTAGCAAATAAATGACTGAGAAAAATATAACAGCTAATGTTAATCCAACCTTAGTGTTCTGTAGAATTTCATTTAAGCTCAGAACAATCCATTGAGTATTAAGTAGTACTTTAGTATAATAGTTAACTACCATCATTCTCTTTATTTTACAGATGAGGAAACTGAACCTCAGAACTTTGTTAATTATACAAGTTTCCACAGTTAACAGCAAAGATAGGATTGAAACCCAGTCCTTCTTTCACCAGAACCCATGCACTTAGCTGATTTGTAACCATATATCTACTGCCATGGAAAAATCTTCAAGACACATTTATATAAAAAAGGAAGATTTTTAATAATTCTTATATGTAAACCAATTTATATGATAACAAATTCAAAGACTAGTGTATGTGTATGTAAATATAAAATGACTTATAAAATATTTATAAAATGACTGTATTATATGTTAAATATGGGGAATGGAAGTGAGAAGAACACAGTGTGAACAGGGATGTCCAACAGTGAATATGACCACATATTCACTGTTTGAATATTTTTACATTGTGAATGTATTCATATATTACTTATATAATTAAGAATAAGTAATTCTGAAGGGAGGGGGAATGGTAAATTAGAATATGATGTTGGAAAATAATTCTAATAGGAAAAATTCAAATATAAATAATTGCACATGCATCCATATATACGCATATAAGAGCAACCTAATTGTTTAAACTTGTAATCAAGAGAAATAGGGCAAGATTTGTGTGTATACTATATACAGATAGTTCCAATGTGCCCTTTGCAGTGATTTTTATGACTCCTGGTTTGGATTATTTTCATACTGAAATCACCCTCAATGAGAGCTAACAAAGACTTCTTTACATAAAGATTCACTTCATTTATTTAATTGTATACCAATCACTATTCTAGATTCTGGGATAACACTGAATAAGATCATAGTAATTTCCTAAAGAAACTTATGAGTCTCTGTGCTCTATATTCAATACTAGAGATATCAGGAAGTCAGTGGTAATACACAGTGTTTCTGGAAAAAAGAGAAATCAAAACTGATTAAAAATATAATAAATCAGTAGGTATCAAAAAATCCAACCAAAATTAGCAAAGATAAGGACAGAGTAAACAGTGGTGGTGAGGGGTGACTAGGAACATATTTTTTCCCTGAAATAGCCTACATGTATAGCTTTTTAGACTATGAAAAAGTCATTTTTCTACTGCTACCACACAACCACCACCACATGTAAAATCTCCATTTTGTATCATGTGTCCTACCCTTGCTTATATAGCAAGAAACTTCAGCAGCACATACATTCCAAAGGTAGGATGTGTTTCCCTCCATCAAAACAGTTTTCAAAATCAGAAGCCTTTCAACTTGTTCTGAACTTATTATCATTCTTTCTTGCTTCATTTGAATTTAATTTTCCCAATTTAGCTGACAATTACAGAGCAGGCAGGTAAATTCTCTATATAGTTATGCCTAGGGGGTTCCATAAAAGAGTAATGTTCTTATAGACCATCAGAGCATTGGATTGACTAAATAGTTTCTGAGAAAAAGGTCAAAAACAGCTGAGCATGTCAAATTAGACCGAAATCCTAACTCTACTGAGGTATAGAAGAATAACATATGGACCAACAAAAAATACACACGCATGCGTGCACACACACACACACACACACAGGCTGTTGTCTTTATTATATTTCTAAAAACATGTACAATCCTCCTTATGTTTGGGCAAAGAATGGTACTACAGGAAATAATACGAATGATTACAGAAGGCAAACACTTGAAGTACAGTATTTTAGGAGTTGAAATTTGAAACTTTAACAAAAGTGCTTTTGGTGTGTTCTATATTTAAATTTCATTTTCTCATTTTCTTAATAGACTTTTCATTCTATCAATAGACTTTCAGAACAGCAAAGGAAATACAAGTGCTTCATGTTAGATAGGAAAGCAGAGATCAAAAAAGTAAAGTGACTTAACTAGAGTCACACATTTGGATTTAATGCCTCTGTTAATTAGCAAAAACACAAGCCTGTTCCTTCTAACTGTCTTTGACCTGGGGGAACATCATATTACAAATTTAACTCCATCACTGAGGATTCTCCTCAAGTCACCTAAGTTTTCTGAATTTCCAAAGTATGAGACACACTTGAAGCTAGGCCTCTTATTGAATAGATTTCCAAAGTCTGAGACAAAGAAAGAAAACTGATTATCTATATTGGATATTTGTGTATTCTCTGATAATTATTGATTTTAGTGCCTTAGTCACAGAGGCACATGTGGCTGGAGACAAAATAACATACTGTCTGATTAAAAGACGTTACAATTATGCTATTCAGTTGGGAATTATTTTTTTAATTTAGCTCTTGATAAGAGAGAAATATATATATGCTAAATGGATAAAAGAGAATAAGTGTCAATGCATTGATTTGAATCTTCGGCAATAAATCATGTCCTTTAGGCCAGTTAGTTGTGAATAGCTAATCATCTCAATACCCCTTTTTACTGCACAGAGAAGATGAGACCCTGCTAAATATTTATGAATGGCAATTGTCTATATAAACTATGCCATTTTCTGACGTGAAGGAATGCAAATAAGTCTGAGCAAAACAATAAAGGCACCAGCTTGCTTTTCCTAGGAAAGTATAACCTGAGACTCTTGGTGCCTTTCTATTTGCTAATTCTATATTAAGCTAACCTTGAACTAAAACATTGCGAGACAATGAAAAACAAAACGAAGAGCAAGAAACACAGAGAATGGTTAAGGAGGCCATGTCATTAGTCATGGACATGTAGAAGAAACAAGAGAGAGAAATCAGAGTTTATAATCTGGTTGGGAGGAGAATACCTACACACATGAAGTGACTTGTCGAATATGACAGATTATTGTCAAATGTAAATTGCTATGCACAAAACTTCTATTAACCAGCACCATTAGATGATTAGTATGGACTGCAATTAGTCTTATTTTTCCATTCGTATGTGTTTGGCTTGGGAGGGGAGGGGATGGAGACACAAAATACAATTTTATTGTTTAAAAACTTTCTAAAATATACTTTTGGACCTTTGCTATTCTAGCAAGTATAATTATAGTAATCATAGATTTAAGATTTTCTGGGACAGCTCCCATTTGAAATATTTGGCCTTATTGCTTCCAGAAGTATATTTGTACACGTCATGCCATGTTTCCAGATTTGAGGTAGATGATCTCCATTAAATCTTTCATTCAGGATTTTGTAAAGACTTGGGCTTATCAGGCTGAGCACCAGCAATCTCCTATACAACTGGAGATTAAGAAGTTATAACAGATTGCCATAAATGCATGCAACGACTATACTTAGTAAGTTTCTTCTGTGAAAAAAAATCTATAAATTCATTTTATTAACTTTTTTAAAATAACGTATATCAAAAAGATTATAGTTTGTCCAAAATCCAGTTAACTGATTTAACAAAGAGTTCACAAATATAAAGGAAAAATTACAGAGACTTTACCAGAATTAATGTAGTTATTTCAGACATTACTCACAGACTTGAGTAATGGCTGTGAAAATGTAAACTGGCATTTTTGATACATCATAATATTAATTATAACATCATGTTAGACAATGTAGGTTAGTCCACTCAAAACTTATTCCCAAAAAGTTTTTTCCGTGTTTTCATCTACTCTAAATATTGGTAAGTTAAATTTTCAATTTCCTAGCCCCTGTTGTAACTAAGATGGCCGTGTGACATGGTTCTCCACAATGAGAGGTACAATGAATTCTGAAAAGACTTCCCTTCAAAGATAAAAAGGCAAAGCATTCCAAGGTAATGTCTTCCTCTTTTTCCTGCTTGGAAGACATACTGATTGTCTGGAGGTTCAATAGTCTCCTTATACTAATGAATCAACACAGCAGAAAAAGGAAAATACAATCCCAGAGAGATGGGCCCTGATATTGTTAAGCTGCTATGTCATTGCCACATTGCCAGAAGCAACCCATTTCTGGACTTGTTTTGTATACAAGACCAAAAAACCCAATAAGCATCTTTATTTCATCTATTGTTTACTCTGGTTCTTACAGCTGAACACACCCCTAACTAATAAAAATGTCTTCTATTTTTACAAAGTTTAATAGAGGTGCTTTCCCATCTGCTGTTATCTCATTGTTCCTAACCACAAAACTGTGCAGTATGCTAAGTAGTATTAGTCATAGAAGTAGTGACAATAATAACAATTATAGTAATAATAATAATAGCAGCTTAGATTTATAGCACTTACCATGTGCTGCCAGTATGCTAAGGGTATTGTAGACATTATCTCACAGAAGACTTAGTCTTTTTAAAGCACCCTCAAGATTTTTTAAACTGTAAGTTAAAAAAACACATGGCAAATCATTCTTACATCTTTATCACATTCAAATTCAAAGTAAAAATAATTCTTAGATATTTTTAAAGTCAATTTTTCCAAGAAACATCAATAAGAGGCATATAGCCACATTTTATTTCTATATATTTGAAAGAGAAGACATTCTTCCTACCACCCAGCCCATGGAGTGGGATTGGTTGCTACTCCTTTGCTCCCATGATGCCATGTGAACATACCCACCACACTTTTGGCCACCATCTATTGGAGTGGTCTCTCTGTCTCCCCAACAAGATTGTCTTATGCATTTTTGTATTGAGTGCACCTAGCTAGCATACTTCATACAATATTGTAAGTATTCAATATGTATTTGTCCAATAAAAACTAAACCTTTTAAAAATTATCTTCAACTTTTTTCTACAATAACCTTGCTCTTCCCCTTCAATTATTTCATTAGTTTATATTGTCCTCTATATTTCTGCCTCCAGAAAAATTTTTGAAAAATCCGAAAAGGGCTTACTGCAAGTTGACTTTTTGATTGTGAGGACTGGTACACTTTCAGGATGTTAGCCTATTTTGTTTAATTTATAAGGATGGTAAGCCTCTGATGATCCTTCCCCTCATTAAACAAAAAGGAGCCAAAATAGTAAATTGTATGTTCAGTCAAATTACCTGTTTCACTTAGGTAATTGCCAATTCAAACACAATAGTAAATAGTATCTGTTAATGAAGCACAGTTCAAATCCAGATTATATGTCCAAAATGTGAAAAATATTTCTGCTAAAAATATATATAACCGTACATCACCACCACTCCTTCACACACCTACACACATACACATATTCTGTGAACATATTTACATATTTGGCTCACTACATATGTGGTGGAATTGATAAAACTGTTAAATTTGAACCTCAGGACTCCTTAAAAATAAAGGACAATGAATCCCCAAAGTTGATCAAAAAAAAATTTTGCCTCTTAATCCTTTAAATGAATGATTCACATTCACAAGGTCAACTGAGCTTGGCTTTTATATTTACTATCCTAGTATATACTTTGTACATTGAGAAAGCAATTCAAGGAAAACAATGTGTCTTTAATATTCTTGGAAATAATCTCATTATACTAGCTATCAATACAGAAGGTTTTATCACGGGGTTATGTAAATATTATTGGTCTATGTCTTGTTTTAACCATTATCAGTTTACAATTATATGCTTTTTAAAATGCATTGAGTCATTGGATCAATAAACATAAAAGGAACTAAGGAAGGAAAATTATAATTGTTGTAATAGTTTCATGGGTCTGAAAGCTACCTATGGACAGATTTTTTTGATGAAAAAATTCAGTGATAAAATTATTGTTGCATGTGGTTAAACTGCACATGCTTGGGATTGTATTATATAAGACAGCAAAATTGTGAGCATCATCTTTCCTTTCTTCCTTCTGAGCAAGCAAGATCCCCAAAGTAGCTTTGAGGATACTTTATTTATGGGCCTGCTAGTTCAGGAGCCACACACCAATTCATCATGCTCCTGCTTTGTGCCATCTGTTATAAATAAATATCCCTGCCTGCAACTTTCTGTCGGGGCATGTGTTTACTGTTATGCAGATGAATGCAATATGGGAAGACATTAAAGTTAAAAAAGAGAAAAATTGCTTATGAAAATGTCTATCGAATGTATATATTCCTACTACTTGTGTACAAAGGTTCAGATCACATGCAGGCCTTAGCCGGAGCAAGCACTAACTCAGAGCTCCTCCTTTACCTTGCAGCTACCAGGGGAATAGCTGAAAACAAGCCAGGCCAACATGGCCAAGTTAACAAAGAAGTGCATGGCAAGCGCCTCGTATCTTGAGTCCTTTTAGCCATTTCACACAACACATTGCTGTGACTTTGGGGATAGAAGGACAGACAGGTGATGTGGGAACAGTGTTAGAGAATTTTGAAGGCAGCAGTCAGCATCCAAGCTAAAGAGTGAGGAGAAGCCTCAGGGGGGCTGTGAAAAGCAGAGTGACATGGTCAGAGCTCTCGGAAAGCAAAATAATTCTGAGAAATGTGTAGAAAATGTTTGAAGTGGAGAGAGCCTGGGAGACTGGGAATCAAGCCAAACAAAAAAATGACAGTGACTCTGAGCTTAAGAAACCCTGAACAACCTCTGGAACCAGTTACTGAATGCTCACAAACGCCTAGGTCAGTAGAAGTCCCTTTTCTTCTACAGTATTTTATGACTCGTCTATAGGTTCTTTGTGCCAATAAAATTAAGATGAGCAATCTAAAGACATTCATTTGACCTTTGGTTGCTTCAACTGATTAAGTTTATATAGTAATTATTAAGTTTATATGCTGTTTATTATTAAATGTATAACTGATTAAGGGTATATATAAATAACCAAACATGGTAATTTTGTGGTTATTTTTCATACCAGTTGTACATGTCAAAAAAACAAATCATTGTTTACAGTGGTGAAATAGATAAAATTACTTGTATCAAGTACCAAATTTACCTTAAAAATCTATTTGCAATCATAATTTGTTCTTTATGCTATAAATTTTTTTTAAAAAACTATATAACTTGGCTATGAATTTACTGGAGGTACTTATGGCTCAGGTAGAATGTTTTACTTGATAAATCTATATGAGGAAAGGGTACCTCCAAATTAACATAAAAGAATAAATGATTTTCTGACTTCAAGATAAACTACAACCCTCATCCCTAGGGTGTCATTAAAGACTTGATGTATTTTCCAAAGAATATTTTTGAAAGTCTCTTCTATCAACATTTTAATATTCTGCAATGTTTTCTGTTAGTCATTTTATTATCTCCCTTAAAGATTTAATTCAATTTTCTTTGATGTGTTTCTCAGAAGATTGATTGTTCCCATTATTTACCTTTAGAATAAGACTTCTCCTTGAGAATAGGCCTTGATCCCTTCCTTTTTTATTGAACTTAAATATTTCTGGTTGGGCATCAGGGAGTTTGCAAATAAATTTAAATAAAAAGAAAGAATACCTTTCATTCAACGTGGATATCATCACTTTAGACCAATTGGTTTTGCTCATGGTATTGCTCAATTGTGAAATTTTCCAGAATGCTAATTTTAAACTGGTTTTTATAAAAGATAAGTTGCTGATAAGAAAGTACTTACAATTACTCATTATTATAGCTACCAAATCGTTTGACGCTGGGTTGTAGTCACTGCTAAAAGTGCTAAACACTAATGAATTGTAGGGAAAATTAATAAATACCCAATTACACTTCTCAATCATGATCTAAATAGATTTAGGAACATAGGCATCACCTGTGAATTCTTCCAACCAGAAGGGCTAGAAATTAAGAAACAACTTTCACACCTGGAACCTTTAAATTAGTGGCGTAAACTGTACTTTTAACTCTCATGCTTATTTAAGCTACAACACCAGCAGTTATTGGAAATGTGCTTTCGCTAAACAAAATCCACACTGTTGAATAAAGTCAAGAGTGCAGAATGATTCTCTATGGCTAAACCTAAGGAGGTTAGGGTTGTGGGGGGTGGTTGCAAGTTTCAGGCCATGATATCGTCTACTTTGCCACTCAGGCTGAGTGTTTCTTATTTCCTTTCCACCTGAACTGTCTGCCAGCTAGGAGATGGCAAATAATGAAACTGATAGTAACTTTCCAGTGAGTAAGAACAGTTTCTTCTATCTGAGAGGAAGAATGTCAAGTCTGCAAAAGCCAAATGATCCAAAGCACCCAAGAGAAAAACACCCGAAGTGACTCCAGCACCTTGGGTCTCCTCCCCAAATAGTCCTGTGCTGCTATCAGTTTTGATAAGCAGGCTTTCCTCACCCATGAGGCTATAACATGATAATGTCATTCAATAACCCTCACACCCTTTCCTGCTATTTGTCTAGCACAGGAAATTAAGGATTTTCTTGTCGTGTGGACACAGCGGAAATATCTAGCTAGCAAATACTGACCCTCGCATGCAAACAGACCCATATCCTCTTTCCGCCTGACAACTTCCTTCCTGCATGCTAAGAACAATCTACCCTTCATTTTTTTCCGGACTTTATACTAACTACTCTGAAAGCCCTTGGGGAGAAGACCAATGTAAACTTCCACTCAACGGCTGGATTTTTAGACAAATAGACTGACATTGAACATGGCTGAAAGTATTGGAGATGCCCTCTAAATATGGCAACATTGTCTTGGAAACTGTGTCTACATGCCACAAGGAAACTCTGTCCTTTGGCAATTACCTGAAGAATTTGGCCTATATGGATAAGTGTACTAGATTCAGGCCCAAATCTAAAATATTTAAAATTTATCATAGTCTAGAAAGATTTCTTCTCTAGCTATACTGCAGAACTGAACCTGTTATTATAGTATGTTCTTCAAAGCTGAAAATTTAAAGATATAGAAGTTTAGACCTAGACAGGGCAGAGGATCTTATGTTTGCACATTCAAATAAACAGCTAAATATACTTTGCTCAACCAAGCAGCCTAGGCTATTCAAAATCACTATTCATTTTTGAGCTAGGTGGTAGGTAAGTTGTTTTGCTGCCTAATCACATCTTACACCTCAAGCAAGGGCAATGTGACTTTTCAAATTTCTTTCTGAAATACTGAAAGCTTAAGACAGACCGTCAACAACGTTGTGATTGTGGGCTACATTTACTCATCAGAATAACTTCTTGATATTCAATAGAAAAGAACTCAAGCTCTGAAAGCCTAACCCAAATCTGAAAAAAAATGTTTCTAGGAAGGCTTTGCATTCTTTTATGGAATTAGTTTCTTAGAATTTGGTGGTTTATAATGGGCAAAGTTAAAAAGCTCATTTAATACTGTTGTCAATAATTCCATTTGGTTTAAAACATTTTACTTCCTGGATAAACTTAGTGTCAGGATATGCCTCTGCAGCTAAGGCTCAGAGGTGTATAATAGGGATGAGAAAGCTATTAGTTGAAAGCAATGTTGCCAAGCATGAAGTTTGTTATCCCCAGCCACCTCTTGCCTCATATGTCCTTAAATGTTCCCTAAAAACTTCTACGTATAAAATGATACCTAACAATGGCAGAGAAGAATAAACACTGCTATTTCTTCATGAGTTGTTGAATTGATAAATAGTATCATTACCAAATGATTATCTTTTATCAATTTATCCAGCTGATGAGTTTTTACATCTTTAAACCACACAAAAGATTATTGAAAAATATACAATACTAAAGGAAGTTAAAAGGTGTTTAAGGTGTTGTCACCAGCTCAGTCTTCCAGTCCCTAATCAATGATTTGTTTGATTATATGAGTTAGCATCATGATTGAATAGAATAAACATAAAAACAATGAAAAATATTCCAAACATTTATTGTTTATTTTGTGCTAGAAAATTTTCTGAGTATTATATGGATTATCTCATTTAAACCTCACTGCAACTCTAAAAGGCAGATATTATTTTACAGTATTGCATTAATAACTGACACAACTGAGCACTACATATGCAAGGCACTGTTTTTAAAAACTAATTAAATTAATCCCTGAGATGGAAGTGTATCACCCCTTTTACAGATAAAGAAACTCAGACACAAAAAGACTAAATAACTTGGCTGTGGCCATAGAACTTGTAAGTGGTGGAGCTGGGCCTAGGAATCAGGGAACCTGAATTCTAATCACTCTCAATTTACAGTCTAAGACCTTGTCTCTAACATGAGTCTAAAACTAACTGCCCCTCGCCCCTCAGGGGGCCATTATTTGGACCAAATGAGAAAAGGTGTGTGAGCAATTAACATGGAATTTATCTTAACCTTAACATATACAATTTAAAAACACTAGGGCTAAAAGACGGGCTGTATGCCAGTTAAACACATAATCCACATTTCTCGTCTTGTGGCTTTTTGTTTCTTCACTTTCTTTAACAGTTTCTGACATTTTCATAAGCTGGTTCAAAAGAAAGCAAGCCATGCCATTTTGAGAGCAAAGAGCAATTTACTTCATAATTGATTGGATAAAATGTCAAGAAAATGTAGAAACAAAAAGGTATTGGTACTGGCTACAGCCATAAAAACAACCCAGCATAACTTGGATGAAAGTTCCTAAAAAGCACTTTCAATAGAAAAGAATCTTACACATCTGTACTATAGTTATATGCTTAAAGATGCTGCTACATCAGCTCTAACATTTATCCCTGGAAGAAAAGAGGTGGTGATTATTCAATTTTAGTGCAGTGCTTCCTGAGGGAGGCCTGATCACAGAGTGAAGGTGCAGGACAGTAGGAACACTCAGTATCTCCATCACAGGACCCCAGTCTTAGGGGTGCTCCTGCTCACGTGCACCCCATCCACACAAGGCCCCGGGCCCACAAAGACAGCTTGTGGGATAGTGACCCTCCCAAGAGTAAAGGTTGGCACATATGAACAAATGCACCAACTTCTGAGTGGACACTCAGTGTGGTCTGAGAAGACAAGATTTCAGAGCTGGAGAGGAGAGAGTTTCAAATAATTTCAAGTATTATCGGCCTCTGTTCTCCCTTCCATAAGGATATCTGGATGGTGATGATAACTAACGCTTACTGAGTACTTTTCCTTATGTGAGGTATTCTGCTAAACTGTCCATATCATCTCTCCTGATACTCACCACATTCCTCAATGTAGGTATTGTTATGATTCCCATCTTAAACATAAGGAATTTGAGAAACAGAGGTTAAGGGTGTACAACTCGTATGTGACAGAGCTGTGATACATATCCTTACAATTTGGCTCCAGCTTCCATATTTCAAATATTAAGGGATGACTTCTGACCAAAAAAAATCATAATAATTAGAAGAATAAAAAACAGGAAATTAGCCAGATGTGGTGACTCACACCTGTAACCTGCACTCTGGGAGGCTGAAGCAGGAGGATCACTAGAGCTCAGGAGTTCAAGACCAGCTTGAGCAAGAATGAGATCCTGTCTCTACTAAAAACAGAATTATTAGCTGGGCACAATGGTATGGGCCTGTAGTCCCAGCTACTCAGGAGACTGAAGCAGGAGGATCTCATGAGCCCAGGAGTTTAAGGTTGTAGTGAGCTATGATGACACCACTGCACTCCAGCTCGGGTGACATAGTAAGACCTTGTCTTTAAAAAAAAAATTAAGAAAATAAAAAAACCAGGGAATTTACTTCAATAAATCAACAGATAATAGTACCACACTAGGTATAAAGGATTGAACAAGGTATATGTATATCTTATCTTTGTCAACATGGAGCTTACTGTCTAGCAGAGAAAAACAGTGAACATATAATTTTAAGTGTTAAATCTTTTTTAGAGTTAAGTACATGTGTTAACAGCACTTCTCAAGGACTTTTTACTTAGTCTAGGGGATACCTGAGGAAGCAGCATTTAAGTGGAAAGAAGAAGGATGAGTAAGTATTATGTAGATACAAGGAGTACAAAGTACCTTCCTGAGATAGGCAGTGGTGTGACTATGAAGATAGGAGGGAGTACTTCAGTACAAACCAATTCCATACATCTCTACCCACCTACTACTCAGATTCAAAGGATGATGCGAGTGGTCTAAATTATACAAAGATGAGTGAGGAAAAGCTACCCCTTCAAAAACCGACAATGCAGTAGGAGAGGCAAACTTATACATAAATGCAAGGAAAATGGGAGTAGTTGGCATAGGAGAAGCAAATAAGAGGTCATTGGAAGATAAAGAGAGAAATTAAAATTGATACAGAGGGAATCTTTTAACTGGTCCTTGAGGGATGGGTGTAACCTCCAAATGTGGTGAATTCTCTACTCTTAAATGGAGAACAAATGGCAAAGCAGGAGTTATCCCAGCAGGTGAAAGCTCTGTAACTCCTCATACCCTCCCCAACCACATATGAATAAGACCCTGAACTGAGGGAATCAGAAGTAGCTAATGAAGATCGAGTCAGGGAGATGACAGCAGCAGGAGAAGGCTGTGCTGAGCAAATTCCTGGCATTGTTCACAATTGGTTTTTACCTCCCCAGAAAGTGTGGTGTTGGAAGGGCAAGCTGAGTTAAAAGGCATAGACAAGAAGGGTTAGATATCTGCACCCTATGCAGCAATGTGAAAAGAACCAAGAGGTTAAAAAAGTGTGAGAAAAGACATTGTCATACATCAGAGGACAACAACAAAAAATGTATCTCAGAGACTTCTCTGTAGTTGGGACCACAAAGCCACTGAAACACAATAACTAGTCATTGGGTAAGTATAAAGATAATCTCAAAGCCCCAAAATATATACATGAACTGCACAGAAGCAGAAACAAATAAGATGTAAAACATGAACACAGTAAAGAGAAGGAAGAAACTGGAGAACTGACTTGTGACTAATAAACAATTGTCAACTCCCTAGTACAATATACTGTAATAAATAATAAAAAGCAGAAATATACCTGTACAATATGGCTGTAATAAATAATAACAAATAACAAATATTTGTAGAATTATTTATAGTACCTGAAGCATGTATTTTGACACATATTATTTCAACTAATCTTGTAAACCACCTTGTGAGATAAATTCAAACCATGTCAAAATGGAATGCCAGTAGATATGTTATTTATTGAGAGACAAATGGCCAAGAAATAAGATTCTAAATACCTAAATCCTGTCCTAGATCAGTCATCCCTCTACAAGTTCCCTGAATTAAAAAAAAAGTCCAATGGGGCAAAGAACAATTTATATATCTGGGCCTTGACCCCAACACTGACACAAGACTCTAGAGTTCTGGTCTGATCCATATGGAGGGCTTCTTTTGCCCTAACAAAGTAGACTCAAGTAGAGTAAGGCCAAAGCAGTTCCAAAGGCTTATCCTGCCCCTTACCACTACAATCCAAAACCTGAATATCAGATCCATTCCAGTGAAAGAAAAGGGCAATCCCGAATGTATGTGCCAGTAGGAAGTAGTAGAAATTGCAAACGCAAGGGAGTAGCTGCCCTAGATCTCAGTTTGGATGCTGGTGACCTTTTCCAAGTCACTCTTACTTCACCAGTCATGTGCTAGTAAGAGAGATGGCCTGTTCCTCCAAAAGGGACATATCTAAGCTCAGGGATTGGGAAGTGGAGTGGGCTTTAAAAGGACCACAGTAATGTCTGAGCCAGTCTTTAAGCTGACACAGCCCTGAGCACTGTGTCAACAAAATGAACCCAATTTATAACAGTATTCCTCTAGGGAAGAAACCTTCAGTTTCTTCCTCCTACAAAAAAGTATTAGTATCCCTACTTATGGCTAAGAACATACAATAATGAAAGTGAAATCAGAAATGAAATCTAGATCTCCTACTTCAAATACCCTGCTTTTGATTAACATGAGAACTTCAGTGTTTTATTAAATTAAATGTTCTTGGTGTGATTTGTATATTCTCAAATAATACCTTTGCTTCCAAAGTTCCAACTTAAAATATCATTTTCTGGAGTAGAAATGCCTTAAGCAAGGTGAAATAAAACAGCAATATTGTCATCATGTTGATGTCTTCTTGGACAAGTGTCCATGGAGAGACTTGAGACTGAGGGCCACAACCCTTGGTTCATACTGCTCTATGAAGAGGGCCCATGGAAGCTATAGACCTGAGTGCATGTATAATTGGTGATCCTGAAGCAGAGGCTCTAGCTATTGTGTTCCTCAACATCTTTGCAAACACAGAGGAAGCACCACTAGTTGTAAATCTTGTTCTAAGAATCAAGGTTCTGTCACAAAGGAATAGCATGACCTGCCAAGTTGATGGGTATGTTTTAGAAGCCATTTTAATCTAATATATTGCCTCATGAGCACTTGTTTGCTTTTAGTAAAAGTCTTTAATAAAGATGCATTCCCCAGTACATCATTTCTCTCGCTTCTAATTTAAGAATTTGGTATATAAACGCATAGAGAGTGTGAAGGAAATGGATCATGACCTTATGACATTTGGCATGATTTCTGAGGCAGGTGTCAGATAGGTTGATAGCTACTATCTTGCCAAATCTTATCAAAACCTAAAAGAGAAAAAAAGAAGAAAAAATACACATTTTATTATTGACATCAAAAAGGAAGTCATTTTATTTTTAGTTCATTTGCTTTGGAGGGAGAGCCAACTAATTGGAACAAGTCCATAATTTAACCAACATCAGATCTTCTTACATTTCCCATTGAAACTTAATAAATGTTAGTTTCCAGATTTACTGACTTTACAGTTTCTCCAGTTAATGATCAGCAAGAACCTTTTATGACTTTAAATGAAAACAAAATGAAGACCTGAAATCCTGTGATCAAGAATTGATTTCTGGCAGACAAGCAAAATTGTTTGGTCTATTTTTATGGTTAATATAATTATATTCAAAACCCATAAACAATACACATCTACTTCAATACTTTTTCAGCCTATCTTTGGTCATAAACTTTAATTAAAACAAAACATCCCTTAGGTAAATCAAAGGAAGTGCCATTGAAATAATATAAACACCCGAGGAAACCTTGGGCTGTTTCCACACTCAAGTCTGATTAGATGGAAAAGCACCAAGCACTTGTATCAGTAGACCAACCAGTAGAGTTTGTGATTATGAGAACTGCTTCTAGTATTAAAGATATTTGGCATAGTTTCTGGGAAAAGTTTTGCCAAATTTCTCTATTCCAAGAGAGAGTTTTCCACTTGGAGGCTGCAGTATCTGCAAAGGCTATCTTTCATGAGCAGGGTACCCTCTATTTAGCTGTCAGAAGGTCTGTCTATTGCAGGATTCAGACTGTCTGTCCCATCTGGCTGATATCAGAAACTTACAATCGAGTTATGGCAGAGAAAACATGTTTTCCATTACGCCCACACCAAAGTGTTGATTAAGGTGGCACATGTCAGACCTGGGAGTAGCCAGCACTTAAAAACAGTGTAGACCTTTTACAGATGCTGAAATTGTTTCCAGAAAATTCAGCATCCAACTTATCTTTTTGTTCTTTTTCGGTTTTTTTGCTTTTTCTGAGAGAGAAAAGAACCTCAGGCCTTTTATGCTTACTTTTAAGCTAGCTAGTACTTTAATCATGTCTGATTTTTAATTTTTTTGCCATATTCAGACCTTTCTTTTGTGTTTGTGGTCAAAGAATCTTTTGATAAATGACAAATGGATTCTATAAGAGGCAAAGGTTTCAAATTTTATTTGAGATTTAGTGCTCTCTGTAAAGGGACTCTAAGAAAATCATTCCTAACCTTTTTAGAATGCTGAGTCCTTTTAAAATCTATCAAAATTGTGCATTCTTTCTCAGGAAACAATTGTGTGGGATCACAAACTCTACATGGAACATGTAGAGATCCAAGGGCTTCAGGTTAAGGACTCCCATTCCAAGTGAAACCAGAAATAATTATATAGTTGGCAGGCTGTATTTTTACTTGTAGGTAAGAATGGAGTCTCTCCACAAAATGTAAATACTGATGAGCCCAGGTAGTTTTAACAGTTGTTGGGGCTTGGTTGATTCTTCTCATTCTGGAAAGCAGGAAAAAGCAGAGGTTACTCCAAGGGCCAAAAAGCCCGTATGTGTAAGTCCTCTATGGAAGACCAAAGCCTTGGAGAATATATTGGTTGCTAATTACCATCAGTCAAAACTGCACTGCTTCTCTTTCAGAAAATACACAGACCACAGCTTCAAGGTGACAATGACTACGGTTGCCAGATTTAGCAAATAAAATACAGGATACCCAGTTAAATTTGAATTTCAGATAACTGGTAAATAATTTTTAGTATGTTTCAAATATTGCATGGGACATGCTTAAACTAAAAATTATTTATTGTTTCTCTGACATCAAATTTAACTGGGTGCCCTGTATTTTAGTTGGCAATACTATAATGACCCAATAATTCACAGCCACATCACCAGCTACTTCTGACAGTGGGATCTGGGTTTCTAATATTTTTCTCAATAATGAGTGAAGAGAATTATAGCTATATTTCACAGTGCCACTTCAATGAACTCTTGGGCTATTAGCAGTGACGACAAGCCAAAGTGATAAGAGATTGATAATACCCATTCTGGGTTTTTTTTCCCTAATTATCTGACTCTGGTTCATTAACTCATTTCTTCTTCTTTCTCAGTCCTCTACATTTGGGTCTTTGGCAATCTTCAGTTCTCATCCCTGTCTATTCTTTATCTTTTCAAGCTTTCTTTGCATTTTCATCCACCCCATCACTTCAGTATCTTTACCAATGTCTCTCAAATCAATATTGTTATTCTTTCTAATTCTAGATTTCTTTTTCCATTTGCCTGCTGAGCCTTATGTCAGAAATGGACTTAGTAGACCCTTGTAATAGCATCTCAACCTACCACCAAATGGCAAAGCATCATTTGTCCTCTTATTTCCCTTTTCCCCATATATGCCAAGCAAAAAGACCTATTCCTCATCTTTCAAACATGCTTCTCACTTCCAATCTTACCAATCTAGATTTTACTCTTACCTTCTCATCCAGGAACATTTTCTCCACACCCACCATTTACTGGCCAAAATGGCACTGTTGCCTCCTCCATGAAGTCTTTTATAATTTGCCCCTCTGGATGAACTCCCCCGTCCCCTGTGCATCTTTTGACATTTATTACATATACCTTGCAAAGGTACTGCCAGTGATTGACTTATCCTACTACTACTCCTTAAAGAAAGAGCCTGATAGGCCAAGCACACTGCCTTCAACAAAGTAAGCATTCAATAAGTACTGGTAAAAATTAAGTATGATTTTCCAAATATCAATTGCCTGAAATCCTCAATGCCTAAGCTTCCCTTTTCAAGCATGTGGACAACTCAGAGTTGACAGTTTCTCATTTATAAATGCTAAATGATATGTAGTGCCAATAAACTGCAACCAATATTTAATTCTATAAATATTACACTTTATTAAGAAATTTAATACTTATCATCACATCTCATGAACTATCTGAGTTTTGTTCTTAAGTTTTTGTTCCAGTCCACATTTTGGATTTGCTTTGTAGAGTAGATGCTTAAGATTCCTCACACATTTTTATACACTGATTTACCTGTCTACCAGGTGTTCTACATTGCCCTCCAACTGCTCATTTGAAGCTATTTAATTCTGAAATACATGTTTCATTGCTGATATCCTTAGAAAATTTTTCTGCCTGGTAAAATAAAATCTGTTCCTTGTCAGCTTAATAGGGGCTACTAAACTACTCATAGAAATACTGGGAAATAAGAATGGCATAGGTGACCAAGACTTTGCTTCTGAATTTTTACCTTATTGCTTTTTGACTTTTATACAACTTACTTAAGGACAAGGATTGAATATTGCATAGTCCTCTGAGGGCCATGCATTCATGACAGGCATTTCCTTTGCCCATGTAGTAACTCATTTCTCACCACCTCTGAGACAATTTTTTTTTTCAAACCCTTTGAGATTTATGAAACTGCAAGGTATCTGTGAATCACCATATATGTGAGTTACCATATACGGTGAGGGTAAGCTTGGTAGTCTGGCTGCTGCTGCTGTGTTGGCCTTGGGGTATGAGCAACAGCCTCAACAACAGGGCATATACAAACCTTCAGCAGGCAAAGTGACATAAAAACCAAACTATCTTCCAAGGTATAGAGAACTTCTCTCTGTCAGATATAGCTGGTAAAAATAAATAAATAAATAAATAAAAATCAAATCAAATCAAATCTGGACAAAGTATTCTTTTTTCCAAACCAGATTTTTGGGAATCATCTTCACTAGGGTTGCTATATGTATTCAGATTCAAAAAGTTATGGCCTATCCTCTTTCTCCCAAACAATTCAGCCTTTGTAGCAATTGGATTTTAGGGATGCAGGCAATTTTGTGTTCCATACGGTGAAATGTGGGCTCTAATTTTATTCTTCTGTCTTAGTCTGTGATCACTGCCAACTCATATTCTAGGAGGTAGGTAGGTAGGCAGGTAGATAGATACAGATAAATGTACAACAAAGCCCTAGGAAGCTAATTCTTCCTGGGAAGATTAAAAGTTAGAGGAGAAAAAGTCAGAATGCTTTAATGTTTTCTTGAACTATTTATTCTAGTCAGAATTATAAGCCATTGACTTCCATCCTCCTTTCTCTGGGTTGACACAGGTACTTGCATTTTTCTTATCTATACCCAACCAAACGTGAACATATTTCACTACAATATAAGCCCCTGAAGACCATGAATCACATCTTATTCATCTTTATTTGTCTTCACATAACCTGGCCAAGGGCTTTGCATGTTTTAGATGCCCGGTAATTGTTATTGACTTTGAATTAGGTCAACCTTGTAGTATAGTATCAGGTGTGGTCTGAAATGGCTTTGCCAAACCTCTCTTAGCTACAATTTCTCTCTGTATATTGATAAGTGTTGAGATTTCAGTTTGCAGGTGAAATTCTCAACTAAAATTTATCATACTGGTATAAAAACTCATTTATCTTTCAAAAATTTGAAAAAAATAAAACAAGTATTTTTTAGAAAGAAAAATGAAGAGAAATGAAGAAAATGAATATTAGAAAAGTAAAGACCTTACTATATTAATTTTTAAAATTACCAACAAAAATACAATTGAATTTTGTTAATTATACATTTTAGCCAAGTGTTTGGATTGTCCAAATGTCTATTGTGATACATTGTTTTGATATAGTAATGACACTGAAATGAAACTCAGTAAATTGCAAATAACTGGTATTTAACTGCAATTTTCATTCCCAAACCGATACTTCTAAAAGCATCCTTCCAAAAATGCTCAAATAATAGTCAAAGTCTACTTCAGGGAAAGTTCAGCCAACATAGAATGAAGCATTTATTTGTCAATTATATGTCAAACATTAACAACTTGTATAATAGTGATTCTATATGCAAAGTCATGAAACACTTTATACATCTTCCAAGAACTTCTACACACTGCTTTAATTCTCATGATATTGAGGTGAATAGGAAAAGCATTGTTCTTCTCAGTTTACAGGTAAGAAAATTGAGGCATATGATGTTAAATAACTTGCCTGAGTATAGCTTCTTTCGGTAAGTGGCAGAGAGAGAAATGCCACCAATCAGATTTGTGCAGACTGTGCCTTTCTCTTATATTTGCATACCATCAGAACATGCATAGCAGAGTGCTAGAATATAATGAACACTCAAATATTTCAATCATTCATTTATTCAAAAGCAATTTTTCAAATATTCATAATGAAGGAAGGAAGGAATAAAAGCCATCTGACTCTAAGACCAGAGTTTCATCCCAACTGTATAGACAGTAAATTTAGAATCAAGTGGAGGATGCTGTGGTGCATCTCCTAGGTTATCCTTCAGGACTGAGGCATTCTTTCTCCCAACTCACAAATCATAGCTATGTCCCTCTCCAAAAATTGCCTTTGGCCAAGGAAAACTGTTTTGTTCAAGTTTATGTTTCCTTTTGGGCGACAGCTTATATCCAGTGACTGGTCAATCCAAGATTACCAAGCCTGGCCCCTTTTTCCGAATTTGGGAAATCTCTGAATGATGTCCCCAGCTTCAGTACTCCCTGTGGGATCATCTGAGGGTGCTATTGCAACTACATTGCATCTCAATGTCTTCAGCTACCCAAGCCTGCTTCCCTTACTCCCTCAAAGGTGCTGATCCTGAGAGGACCCCTCATTAAAACTCCTGCATCCAAATCTCTAAGTTTCAATCAAGTCTGTTTCCCCAGCATCCTGAACTGTGACAGTTGGTACCAGAGTCCTATGGGTCAGAACCTAAAATGGGATTTTGACTTTTGCAGTGCACTCAGAGTCCCATTAAACTTTAAGTTTCAGGGGCCTCTTGGTCATTTTGAGCCCCTCATCAACAGGTAAAGAAAGGAGTCACCATCCTAATAGAGACAATTGATCTTGATAATCAGGAGGTCAACCTATTTTTACACAAAGAGGACAAGGAAGAATTTGTTTGGTACCCAAGGGATCCACTGGGGCATCTCTTAGCACTCTAGGAGCTAATTTTAATGGTAATTGGATGAGTACCTCATCCATGGCCTGATAAGAGTTTACATTAGTAAACTCACAGTTAAGGATTTCATCATCCTTCCAGGTAAGCCACCTAGACCAGCAGAGTTATTAACCAATGGTGAGGGGAAGTCTAGAATGCATAGCTGAGGAGGGAGTTGAGTATCAGGCAGAGCCTTGAGTCCAGCTGTCCTGACTAGGGCTGTTGTACCTCCAAACATTTTCTTTAAGGTATCCCCAAGAAAAGAAACCAACCAGAGTGGAGTAACTCTTCCCAGACAGGGTGGATGCACTGCATGAAGCAAAAGGATTTTGAGTGGCAGAAGGAGTGCACTGTACTGGATACTGTGGTGTGCTCCCAGATCTCCCTCAAGTGCAAGGCATTTATCTTCTCAATGTTACATTTGGCCAAAGGGACCTGCTTGACCAAGTTTATGTTCCTTCACCAGGTAAAGACTACACCCAGTGATTGATCAATGCAACAGCACATTGCAAGGGGATTATAATCCCCTTGCCTCCCCTTGCCTTCATTTGGGACATCTCTAAAGGAATATCCTACCTTCAGAGCTTCAGAACGCCCTGTGAGTTGCCTGAAGCTACAGTTGGGACTGCACCACAGTTTGACTTTTCCCTTTGCTCAGTCCTGCTTCCCATTGATACTCAATAAACTGCCTGCAACCAAATAGCCAAATTGGAATCTGATTCCCAGGATCTGTAAACCCCACCTTGGCAACCAACAATCAAACTGGATATCATTTCATTCCTTATATTAAATATGAAATGTCCAATTTTGAATCAAAAGTGTAGTTTATTACATCTCAAATATGAAGCAGTGCAATTAATCAAAGTATGCACGTAAACTATCAACAGAGTTTTGCCATCTTAAAGGTAGCTTGTTTATGCCAGCAGTGAAGAAACCTGGAAAGCAAGTTCCCATAACATCACAAAAGAGGTTTTCTATAGCTTGTTGAGAATTGAATATTTTTCCTTGCAAGAAGTGGTCTGAAGCCTGGAAGAAGTGGTAGTCAGTTGTTGCAAGGTCTGGTGAATACAGTGGATGACAGAGAGTTTCCAAGTCCACCCTCTGTAGTTTGAACAGCATTGTTTGTGCGACATGTGGTGGAGCATTGTGTTGCAAAAGGATTGGGCTGTCTCTACTGACCAATCTCATCTGCTTAGTCACAAGCAAGCCTCATCATTTCATCCAGCTGGTTGCAGTAGACATCCACTGTAATCAATTGACCAGGTGACATAAAGCTGTAGTGGATAATACCAGTGCTGGACTACCAAACAGACACCATTAGCTTTTTTTGATGAATATTCAGTTTTGGACTATGTTTTGGCACTTCATCTTTATCCAACATTGTGATGAAAGCTTGTGATTGTCAAAAAGAATCCATTTTTCATCACATGTAACAACACGGTGTAGAAATGTTTCACCTTTATATTGTGACAGCAAAGAAAGGTAAGCTTTGAGATGATTTCTCTTCTGATGTTTAAATCATGTAGAACTCATCTATCCAGCTTCTTTACCTTGCCAATTTGTTTCAAATGGTCCAATATTGTTGGATAGTAATGTCAAACCTTGCTTCTAATTCATATGTAGGTTGAGATGGATTCACTTTCACTACAGCTTTTAGCTCATCATTATCCACCTTGGTCACGGGTCACTTAATGGCTCATTTTGGGGATTAAAATCACCAGAATGGAACTCCTCAAACCAAAGAAATACTGTGCATTCCTTAGCCACATCCTTCCCAAACACTTCATTGATATTTTGTGTTGTCTGCATTGCATTAGTTCCACAACGGAACTCATATTCAAAAATAACACAAATTTTTGACTTATCCATGGTTTCACAAAAATTACTCTAAAAAAAATTTGAAAGATAATCAATCATAAGCCAAAACATGTGTTTGAAAGACTGAGGAGGTGCCTTCAGAATAAAAATAAAACAAGAAGTGTCAAAGTGAAATGTCAGAGATATCAACTGTCAAACTTAGTACTTAAGGAAATCGGACATTTCATAGTTAATAACCTAATATTATACATCCTTAGAGATCCAAAATTTAATTTTTCCCTCTAGGTTAAAATTTACCATTCAGGTGACAGAAGAAAAAGCAAAAAGCAAAAAGAGTACTTCATTTTTCCTCTAATGATTCTGGCTCTTGGGTTATGATCACCCTACTTATCAAAAAACTGACTATAACACTATTTGAGCTTTAATTTCATCTTATGCAGCAGCTTTTTTTAACAGCAAATATTTTATAAGTCTCATCTGCCTGCTGACTCAGAACCCATGTGGTAGCAGGTCTGACAAAATAGATTGTCATGATCTATTAAATCAATAATCCATGCACTAAAGAAAATTTACATTATGAGTTCCACTCTACTCTCCAATATGCATCACTACAAAGCTTGGGGAAAATGCCAGCTGCTGCAAATGGTGCATAAAGTGATAATTTCTAGGTTTTTTTCTCATGTGATACTGGAATCAATGAGTGGAATTCAGTCCTAAGGCATTCTAGTCAATCATACCAAAATTTAGCACCACAGAATCAGAGATATCAAATTGAATGGGACCTCAAGAGATCACTTCATGCAACCTTACTCAAAGTAAGGTTTGCCTGAATTATTTCAAATACAATCTTTTCTAAGATGTACTTATAGCTTTCCAAATAAGTTGCCCATTCTAGGACTAGAAAATCCTCACTGACCGTAAAATTTGTCTGCAATGTAATAATAGGATATTTTTCATTTCCTCTATATTGAAAAAGTAAAGCAGCTGGCCAACATCTTCCTAATGATCTTTCCTATACTTAGAGAAGACTCTGCCAACTTTTCTTTAATAAACTTCTTTTAACCTATCATTAGATCTTGTGTTTTCTGTTTTCATCTAAGTTTTTTTTTTTTCATTTTAATTTTTGTTTATTCATTATTTTTAGGCTTTGGACCAGGCAAAATTGCTAGGTTAATAAAGGGCATTTATATATCAATATCTATAACTATTTTTTTTATTTCATCTTATTATTATGGGGGATACAGAAATATCTTCCTGTTAAATACAGAGGAGTTAGAGTGAAGGTTTAACTAATTGAATAAAAATTAGTGGAGTCCTCACCAGTAACATTTCATCTTACGAATGCTAAATAGAATAGATTAATTTCTGGATGACACAGCTGATTGACTAAAACCCCATTTCCCAACCATGAGGTAACAAGAAAGTGAACAAAAAGCTAACACAGTAAAGAAAGACAGTGGAGCAAAATTGTAGGAAAAAAGCTTGAGTCCTCAGTGGCATCTTTCAACAACTAATTCAACAGCAGTAATAGTCTGTCTCCAGATTTTTTGTTATATGGGAAGGATTAAACCCTGTTTAAGTCACTATTCATCGGGTTTTCTGCTAACTGCAGTCCAACACAATCTTGATTGATACCATGATCATAATGATGAGATATTCACTGTGTCACTTCTACAAATATATGTGCATTCAAGCACCAGTCTTCCCTTCTTAATGCAAATGTTCAGTCAGTGGTACACTATTATACATTTATATTATTTTAACTAATTCAAAATCTTTTCCAAACTATGTAAGTTGTTTTTACTCCATAACTGCACCACTCTTTTCAGTTTGAAAGAGGGTAAGAAATGATAAATGCAGTGATGGCAAGAGAGAAGGCATAGGGTAAATTATAGAGCCTTTGGTTTTAACATTACCACACACTACTCACAGAGATTTTGAATGAAATTATGTCATGCTGGCTTTGGGTGGGTGGTTGGAGAGGGGTGTGGGCAGGGAGAAGAACTATTAGTCATCTCAGGATATAGTTGCATCTAAATTGTTTTTTCAGTAGGTGCCTTGTTTCCGTTCTTTGCCACATGAAAAGTAATGAGGCAAATATACTAAAACCTCACTCACAAACTTTTTTTAAAGAAAAATTTCTGGCAAAGGCAATTTCTTTCCCAACCAAGAAGGATTAGTTTTCAGTACCAAAAGTCTTCTTAGTAACAGTAGTCATCCACTGGGTAGTCCTATGGCTTTAATTCCAGTGACAGTATCACGAGATTCCAGTTTTTACTTTTGTGTCCAATGGAGCCAGGCATTTGCAAACATCTTATATATGCCAGTGTTATCAGCAGGCTCAGAATACCACCCTTCTTAGCACTACCACTACCTTACCACAACCACTGCTAACTGCTGTGGTAACTTCCATGGTAGATGTTACTTATTTCTTGGTTTCCAAAAACAAATTTACTTTATAAATGTGAAAATACACAGCTAATAAAAAAACATGATTTTCCATGTTAATTTTTTCAATATGTGTACAATTTTTAAAAATTACAGAGAGCAATAGAGAGAAAAAAAAAAGGACAGAGAAAAATTATGTGCAGTGTAAAATGTTAGATTACTTTTATTGAAGTATTTTCATATTCCTGAGCTTATGAAAGTAGTAATCATATCCACAGAGTTTAAGTAATTGTTTTTAGGAATTGACAGTTGAAGAAACTAGAACTCAGTAAGCATTTTAAGCTTGTTATGTGGCTTTTCTAATTATGATGAATAAAACACCCCACTGTTTTAGAAAATGAGACAACTTTGGCTTCATCATAGAAGTGTACTGGATATCATTAAATAATCTAAAACATCCTATTCTTTCAAATAGTGTTTTTAAGAAAGATTACTATAAAATCATGGGAGTCCATCATAGAAATATAGATAACATTTTGAAATTTATCCATCACTCTTTTCAAAATTCAATAAGAATGTATGAGATCACTTATAAGCAGACTATCATCATCCACCCACCTGCCTTCTTTAGCCCTTATATGAGTCAGTACAATTCTTTTCTTTACAAAGAAATTCATTTACTTTATTGAAATCTGTAGGAGAACCCAGTTTCCCTAAGACTCCTTTGTAAAAATATCATAATTAGTGAACACAAGATGCCAAACTCTATCAAGATTTGTCAGTGATTTTCTACTACCAGACCAACTTAAGCACAAGTTTGTACCTTGCCCAATTCCATCTAAAGACTACATAATGAAAAACCTTTTGACAAGTTGATTAATAATACTGAGCTGTTAAAGTTCAGCTGACTGAGCAATTAAACATTCCAAACAGCAATGAACCTTCAGAAGGTAATTTATGATAATTTTATGCACAAGAGCTCAGTGGCTTTTTAATTTGATAGAATGTTAGTAGCAGGAATTTCTAACAAGGGAGTGTCAGGGTTCCATACATCACTGAGATTACTTAAACATTTCAAACGTGGCTGATGAATGAAGTTTCTTGAGATGTGGGGAGATACAGAAGGTGTTGGAAGGTTGAGATTATTCATCATATCAATTATTGAGAGTGGATGCACTGACATCATACTCCCTGATCATATTTTATGTCCACAGTAAAGATAAGTCAAGCTTGAAATAACAGACTTTCCTAACTACAGTATCTGCAGGTAATTCAACTCCCTTTACTTCCCTCCCTTTCTTCCTTATGCCTTCCTTCAAACTTACTGTCATCTCTTTCACTCCTACCCAGACTTTTAAATATCCAGACTTTTAAATATCTGGATATTTAAAGTGAAATACTAAGTGAAATAACTAAGAATAAGGGCAAGAAAAGAAGAACAAAAGATAAAAAGAGAAGTGAAAATGAGTAGAAAGCTAGAATCATAGACACACAATAAGAAAGAATTATTAAAGGTTATTAAATATGCTTTAATATTAAAGGTAATTTAGCTTAGCTCCTCCCCTTTTTACCAATACACATAAATGCACAAATACACAGACTTGCATGCATGTGCGCGCACACACACACACACACACACACACCCCAAATGTGGAAATCCCCTCTGCCACATCCTCGGCAATGGCCATCCCACCTCCCCTTTGGGCACCTCCGTCCCTTGAATTAACACACTACATCTCTGGCAGCCTTTTATTTTCAGATCACTAAAAAGTGGCATGATGTGTTTTAAGCAGAAGTGAATTCCTTCTTGCTGCAATTTTTACCCTACAATCGTTGAATTTTAAAACTAAGAAAAACCCCAGAGAACACATTTAGACTAATATCCTCACTTTTAGCTCATGGAGCCTGTTGACATGATTATTAATATTTGACCCTCACATTGTTTTTTCTTCTCTCTCTCTTTATTTAAATGAATTACCCACCTTGCAAAACTGAGCCACTTTACACAAAATCTGATTTCTAGTTTGAAAAACTGAAAAATTAGAAGCACTGGAAACACATGTTTCTTCATCCTCACATTCCTAACAGCAGCTGCACATTTAGAGAAGGCAGGCTCTCTCCAGTTCATTACAAGCCCCATTACAAGACTGTAGTCTTACACCTGGACATATTTATTCATGTATGATATCAGCCAGGACCATGTAGAAATTTGAGTTTGTGATCCCTAACTTAGATTAACCTCTTTGTTTTATAGTTGAGGAAATGAAGCCAATAGTAACAACATGACCTTAACCAAGGTCACTCCACTAGTTAGTGGCAGAACCAGGATCTTTTACTCCTAATCCAGTGCTCATTTCATTACACTATAATTTTAGCTCAGCTCATCTTTCTCATCACTTCTATGTGTCTTCTTTTAATGTAAAAGGGGAAAAATATGTTAATCTGATTAAAATATAAGTTAGTGCCTTTGTATCAATTTCCATTCAGACTAAATTTAATTCATAATCAATTAAATGTTTTTGATGTTGGGGTGTTTTGTTGTCTACTCACTTCTCTCCATCATAGAGTTTCCTGCTCTAAAATCAAAGTAGCACATTAATTACAAATTACATCACTGGAGTAATAAGTATCGACTGCCTTTATACCTATTTGTTTTCTTCTATATATGTTATATATTTACACAGCAAATATCAAATGCCTACATAAAGTCAGTTATATTTCTCTGCTATAAACACAGAGATTGACTGCAAGATCACAGTGACTATTTTCTAATGCTTTTATTTCATCAAATGGGTTAGAAAACAAAACCAAACAAATAAACACAAGCTCATCTAGCTATCATCTCTGCAGATGTCGTTTCTTGGTAATGTGCTATTATAATTCATGTCAGGTAAACAGTCTTGCAGATGAAGTCAGAATTATTCAGGCAAGTTTTTCCGTACCACCCTGTAAAGCTGTTTCCCTCACAGGGAAAACTTCCACAAAGACTACTTGTTTACAGAGACCATGTGCATCATGATCCTCTTTTGTGTTTCTCCCTCCCTGGTACCAAGCATATGTTTTTAATGTTAACACTCCCTCATCTATAGAGACCATCTGCTTATTAAAAAAGAGTGTTCTCTTCCCTTCTAAGCCAGTTTCTTTGCATGAAGAGTCTCCTCCGCCAGTTCCACAGATTCAGGGGAAGGAGAAAAGGCTGTGATCTCCAGGTTCAAAAAAGAGGGTTTAGTGAACTAGGTGGTCTTTGTAGAAGGAGTGGAATGCACTGTGGGAATCCTGAAAAAGAGAAGTGTCACATACCCGAAAGCCTAAAACTGCTTTTTCTGCCCGCACAGCCAGGGTATAAAGCTTAATGGTCCTGTCTCCCCTATATCACCACCACCCAACCATATAGATCCAGGTGCTTTATTTTCCATCTTTACTTCTGTGCCAATCCCAGGAATTCAGATATTATGATATTGAGATGTCAATGTCCCTGAAAACAATGCACTTAGCTTTGAAAGTCAAATAGGAATTGGTCAGGCAGATGACAGATACAGGCAGAAAGAATTCCATGTACAAAGGCATAATGTAAGACCATGTGATCTAAAGTACTATAAATTACTCAGTATTTTTAAATCTTAGGATACCTATAAAGGAGAACCAAGAAACAAATGAAAGAGAACTGGAGGAAGACAAAATATAGAACATGAAAAATCTCACAGTTATTTAAGGCTGATTTGACTGGTAAATTTGTAAGTTAAATTTTGACACCTCTGATTTGAGGGGGCAAGATCTCAATTTAGAGAATAAGAAAGGGTGATACTAATTATTGCAGCTGTCTTGCTTTGGAGACTCAAGAAGGAGAATAATCTTGGCACAAAGTCCTTACTTGGGGTTGTATGTCCAAAAGCACAAGAGTCCTGAGAAACCTCAGCTGTCATCAGCCTTGTGGAGTCTTCTCCACCTAAACCACAGCTGCTGTTCACAATCTTTCTCTGCACTTCCTAGAAGAGGAGGGGTTGAGAAAGAAAGTGTCATAGTGTAGTACAGTGAACTTTTCCCCAGGGAAGTGGTGCCCACTGATAATTTGAAAAAAACTTCATAACTTAATAGGGGAGTAATGGGGAACAGGTAATGGTGAGCAGCACAGGATGGCAAGAAAGGGAAACACGCCTCCTGTGGACTGAAGCACTGATGTCCCACTCTGGAAGGAGAGAAGTGGCAGGAAAACTGCAGGGAAAGCAAGCTCCTGGGATGCAAGCTCTCTCTTCCCCACCCCCAGGACATTTTGAAGCCAGGAGAGGAACTGGAGAAGAACTATAGGTAGTTAACGTATTCAGATGCTTTATTGCCCAAACTAATATGTTTTTGAGACTAAAAAGAGGCACAATTAATAACTGTATGACACCAGTCATAAATTAGACTGTCCTGGGCACACCCAGACAAATGATCACTCTATTTAAGACATCTGGATTTAAAAGTCTTCTCCTAACTGATCTCTCTTTACTAGCCTCTCTTCCTCCCTCTCTTCTCCCTCTAACAGCCTTCCCTGACTTAGTGGTCAGTATCATCACCCACCAGGTGACTAAAACCAAAACCTTGATTCCTATCTCCCAGTCCTTAATGTTACTTTCCTGCTTAACACCCCTCAAGGTTTCAAAACATGCCCATCATACTTAGAAGAAAATCCACATCCCTGATTATGACCTACAAGGGCTTACATGATCTGGCCCTTGCCCATCTTCTGAGCCTCAACTGATGTCATTTCCCTCCTTTCCTATATATCCCTTTGGCTTTCTTGCAGTTTCTAGAGCCAGCTGTGCACCTTTCTGCCTTGTCGCCTTTGCATGGCTCTTCTGAACGCCCCATTCTACAATCCCCCTAGTTCTTCACATGCCTGGCTTCTCATCCTTCATCTTAACCCAAGCATCTCTCTTGGAATAGGCCTTCCTTGTCCCCTTCTAAGGAAGTTCTCTCTCCCTAAACACACACACACACACACACACACACACACACATCGGAGTAGCCTATTTTATTTTCTTCACCGCACTTATCATAGCCTGGAATTATCTTGTTTATCAGTTTGCTCACTTTCATATTGCCTGTCTCTCTCACTAGCAAGCAGGAAGTAACACTGTTTTGTCTGTGCTAAATTGCCAATGAACTAGTCCAGCACCTAGCTCCTGGTACACACACACTCTTATTTTGAGCAAATGTTGAATCACTGAACAATGTCTAAGGAAGTTTTCCTACATTAGAACTACCACCCTTAATCAAGACAAAGAAGAAAAGGAAGATAATAAACCCCCACTCCCACCTCATAAAAAAGGAAACAAGACCAAATCTCACAGGACAAAGTGGCATGTTCTTAGCCTTTCCCTTGAGTATCCTTTAAAACTTTCAACACCCTGCTGAAGAAACTACATCCTAAAGGATTATGGGGACCTGTATGGAGTCCATCCAGGGCTGTCCCTTCTAACTCCCAGAACTTCTCTGCTGCTGTCTCTAGTGTTTCATAGACATCAGCCTGATACACTTTGAACATGGCTAAGAACCAAAACTGGGCCTGCTGGTGGATTTCTCATAGCTCCAGGCTAAACATCTTTAGTTATCTGACAATCAATATGCACGAATGTAATTATTTGTTTTCTAGGAGTTAGATGAACAAGATCATTCTAAATTCTTGTGTTATTAATACATGGTAATGAAAGTGAAATATTAATGACTTAGTCAAGTGTATTAAGAATTTGAAGTGCTGTGCAAACTGAAAACTTGCAACTTAGAGGGGGATAAAAAGCTCAAATGCACCAGATGGCTTGGTGACAGCCATTTTATTTAGTGCAGTCTCAGCAGATATGTTTGATAGCCTTCAGGAAAGGCCATCAACTATGCAAGGGAGGGTGCTGTACCTGATTGTATGGGAGGGCTGTGCCCAAAGAAATCAAATGGATGGTGCCGAGCTGTGCTTCTTTGTGTCTCAAATGTGCTTAGCACTGAATGAGATATTAGAGCATCTCAGGCTATCAGTGAACTACGGTGGCATAGTCTGCTGGTTCACCCCTCTCCCATGAACTGAGCTGTCATATCTATGACTGGCCTTAGAGTAACGATCTTTATACAACTTAAAATGTGTTGGAATGGGACGAGCCCCAGACTAGGAGTCAGCAGAACTGAGCTCCAGCCAGCCCAATCACAGAAGGGGCTCTGAGCAAGCAATATCATACCTTTGGGGTGAAGTTTGCATCTGCAACTTGAAGACAATAAAACCTACCTCTCTGCCTCTCTGGGATTGCTGAAAAGGTTAAAAGAAATAACATTTTGTAATAAATTGACTATGCAGAAAACAGAACATGAAATTTTTTTGAGGCTGGATTTACTTTCTCGACTCTGTTATATTTTTATGTCTGGCTTATTCATACTTATGTAAGGGGCATATCATTCAATAATAGTTTCCTCTTGTAGTAAATATTTACTCACAAATTGTTTTTTTTTAATTTTTTGATGATCTACACATATACCAACCGCATATATATACATATATATATGCCTATTCTGTCATGTCAGTGTACTATACTTAATTATTCTACCTGATAATTTCAAGATTAAGAGTACAGAGGTGAAATAACAAGAGATATCTATCTATTTAATACATATGTATGTAGATTTAGATAGAAATCTCTTGTCATTTTACCTTCTTAAAAGGAAACTAATTAACTAATGTATTCACATTTGCCCGGTCTGGTGCTATAATTGAATATCTGTTAGCCACAATTTCCAAACTACACCCAGGATCAAGAATGCTGATTAGCCCTAGAGCAAATGGAAAGGACTGGCCCAGGTCACATGGCAGAAAATGGAAGGCAATAATGACTGGGGAAATAATTTCTGCTTTTTTCAATAGTGATAATACTCTCCTTTCTTGTACTTGGTTTATTATTATTCTACTGACTCCGTGGAGAAGATTCCCTTTGAACCAGAAAGTATTAGCCAGACAAAGAGCCTCCAAAGAGCTATGACTGAGAAGCAGCAACTCCTATGTTATTCTCCAGCGGAAGGTGCCTGGTAGTTTAGAGAGTAAAGGCTGAGGTATTTAGAGGACTTAGTACAAGGAAGGGAGTTTGAAATAGAGAAATTCTGCTAACTTAACAGCAATTTTCATTTTTAACCCTTAATCTCCTTGTCTTGGCTAAGTTCTGCTCCTGATGCAGATGTATATTATAGATACTTCTGGATTTTATCACCAGTTATTTCCTCTGGTACTATCCTAATGATTTCTTCTTGTAGCTATCCCTAGTTTGTTTACTTATACATTCAACAAATATTTACTGAGAGCCTGCTATGTTCCTAGCAATGACTTGGACAATAAGAAGGATATACATGAATGCAAAATCTCTAATCTCAAGGCTCTGATAATTAAGTCAGGGTTGACATCGTTCAAATATCTTTAATGATCTGCTCATCAACATACATAAATAAAGTCATTACTCTGTGTCATCACATTGGGGATTAGTAAAAAAAATTTAAAAATAAAAAATCATTACACTGTAATGATCATGGTAGAATAGGCTATGCTTTAGTAACAAATAAAAATGCCCAAATTTCAGTGCCTTAACATAAGAAATGTGAATTTCTCACTCATGTCACAATCTGATGCAGTTTTCATTGCCTTTCTGTGTTGGTCTCTGCAAATGGGGACTCAGAGACTCAGGGTTCTTCCAACTTAAAACTCTGCCACCTTAAGGCCTTTCGTTTCCAACCACAGATTTTTTTAAAGTTTTTCTTTAATTTTTAATGATTATGGGTACACAATAGTTGTATATCTTTATAGGGTACATGAGATATTTTGATCCAGGTATATCATGTGAATTAATCAAATCAGGGTAATTGGGGTATCTAACACCTGAGGCTTTTGTTCTTTATTCTGTTGATATGATGCATCACATTGATTGATTTGCATATGTTGAACCATCCTAGCATCCCTGGGATGAATCTCGCTTGATCATGATGAATACTCTTTTTAATGTGTTGTTGAATTTAGTTTGCTAGTGTTTTGTTGAGGATTTTTGCATCTATGTTCATTAGAGATACTGGCCTATAGTTTTCTTTTTTTCTTCTTGTGTCTTTGTCTGGTTTTGGTATCAGGGTGATACAGGCCTCATTGAATGAGTTTCAAAGTCTTCTCTCTTTGATTTTTTGGGAATAGTTTAAGTAGGATTGGTATGAGTTCTTCTTTGAAAGCTTAGTAGAATTCAGCAGTGAAGCCATCAGGTCCTGGGCTTTTCTTTGATGGGAGACTTTTTATCACTGCTTCCATCTCATTCCTTGTTATTGGTTTATTCATGTTTTGGATTTCTTCCTGGTTCAATCTTTGTAGGTTGTACACATCTAGGAATTTATCCATTTCTCCTAGGTTTTCCAATTTGCTGGCATATAGTTGCTTATAGTAGCCTAATGATCCTTTGATTTTTGTAGTGTCAGCTGTAATGTCTCCTTTTTCATCTCTAACTTTATTTATTTGGCTCTTTTCTCTTTTTTTCTTAGTCTGCCTAAAGGTATGTCAATTCTTTTTATCTTTTCAAAAGACCAACTTTTCATTTCATTGATCTCTTGTATTTTTTTTTGTTTCAATTTCATTTATTTCTACCCTGATCTTTATTTCTTTTCTTCTACTAACTTTGGGTTTGATTTGCTCTTGTTTTCTAGTTATTTGAGCTGAATTATTAGGTTATTTATTTTAACCTTTTCTACTTTTTTGATATAGGCATTTATTGCTATAAACTTTCTTCTTATTACTGCTGTTGCTGTATCTCATGATATTTGTGCTTTCATTTTCATTTGTTGTGAGGGATTTTTAAATTTCATTCTTAATCTCATTGACACACTGGTCATTCAGGAGCATATTGTTTAATTTTCATGTGTTTGTGTATTTTCCAATGTTCCTCTTGTTATTGATTTCTAGTTTTATTCCACTGTGGTCAGAGAAAATACTTGTTATGATTTCAACTTTTTTAAATTTTTTTCAGATTGGTTATGTCCAGCCATAGAGACTTAATGTCCCTCTTACTCTCTCCTGCCTCCAACCAGAATGATGCATTCCTTCTGCTCATGTTCTATTCATGAGAATTAGTCACAATCCACCCAGATGCATGGGATCTGTGAAATATTGAGGAGCACATGAATTTTTGGTGAATACTAACATTCTCTGGCACAGTTTTCTAAGAGAAATTAAACAATCCCTAGACTGTCATTTTATTTCATATTTTGCAATATATGCAAAATACTAATGTCCACATGCAAACTAAGTTCTAGCATATCTAATATATATTAGGCACTCAATAAATTTTTGTGAAATATAGCAAGTCAGTGGGACTAATGATTTATACACATATTAAAGATATACATAAGTAGTTACTTAAAAATATAAAAAAGCAAACATTATACTATTATATATTATCCTTAATTGGCCCCCAAGTAAATTGTACAGGTAATAAGCATTTAAGAGATGGGAGCAATCCCCTTGGACTGCACAGTAAAAATATTAAGTTTTGTTTTATTTTGTTTTATGGTTGTGGCATTTAGTTGAAGAAATGGTAAAGGTTTGAACAGGGAGAAAAGTGATGCCTGGTAGAGACCTTTGTGATCAAAGATATACAAGTAGGCAAAGGCAAAGTGTCTGTAAGAATTAGGTCAAACAACCTAGTTGAATAAGAAAACTGATGTAGGGAAGTTATTACAAGAGAAGTTTGGAGAAAAAGATTCAGTAATGGAAGCTTAAATTATGACCTGCTATATATAAAAGTTCTGATCAGAAGAGTGGCAACATAGAAGTCACAGAAGGTAAAGTCTCCGGCTGCTGTCCTCAAGCAAGCACATTCTAGGTGTAGTTTTTAGGGCTAAGTCCTGCATCTAAATAAAACAGGAAGATAAGTACAAAGAAAATATAAAGAGTACTACACTAAACCAATATAAAATAACTTCCCAACATTATGGCAATGTCAAGCTATATGGACTAAGGGTTGTAAGCTTTGAAATTGGTGTAGCAAACTTTGGCCAGTTTTGATATCCCTGAGCATCTGTGAAGGACAAATAACTCAAAGATGTAAAATGAAGTTAAAACTAACTTGGGTACATCAGTCAAACAGGATACATTGTCTACTTATTTAGGGAAATAATTTACATAATTTTATAATTTAGGATTATATTCAAAACATTTCTTTTGGCAAGTGAATGGGTATAGATAATTGAGTTCATATAGATGTTTTTGTGGTTCTCTTTAGAAAACTAGTTTTAAAAAAATCAAATATACAAAAACAATAATTGAGCCACAGGAGTAGTTGTTCAATTCACAAGCATATTCAATAACCATTTTCTTTAAATGATTTTTTCCTAGTATATTTCAATATGGTTCCCTGTTTAAATATTTCAGTTTAAGACTCTTAAAAGTGATTTGCAAAGCACTTGGTTGCAAAGTTTATCCCTGGCAACACTGTTCAGCTTCTTCGGTAATTAATCCCCAAACAGGTCACTACTTTGTTGAGAGTCCAGGGGTTAGTTCAGACATTTGTGATCAAGTACAATGATATCAAGTCTCATGAAGATATTTATTTTACCCAGAAAATAAACAACATTAACAATTATTTTCAATAACAAGACTATGGCTAAATGTATTTGAGTAACAAAGGAATAAACGATAGGTCTGAATCCATTTAGCCAATATCCTGTCCATAATCTAGAGCAGTGGCTTTCACATTGTGGGTTGCCACCCAACTGGTCAACCATGACATCAAGTTAGTGGGTCATAGATTGTATTTTTTAAAAAAGGAATACACTAGAATAGATCAAAACATAATTCAAGTAGTAAAGGCAGATATTTATAAACATTTTGTTTTAGCTGTGTTGTGTGTGTGTGTTTAGGGATGCAACATAAAATTATGTCTTACTGTAAGTCAGGATCAAGAAGTTTGAAAATCACTGACATAGACACATTGTAAAGAACATACAAAACTTAGTCATGTCAAAATAAGAAAAAGGTTATTAGGATTCTTTGTGATTATAGTATTGAATCACACCCACAATTACACATTTCTTCTTAAGGATCCTAAGTAGATTTTGAGAGCATCTGGGTATATTACTTAACTATTTTCACAGAAAAATTTCTCTTTTAATTGTGCTAGGCCTATTCTTTCTTGACAGAGAAGAAACAAAATTGGGATTAAGTAGTTCTGCTTTATTTGTTACCCTTACTCCATTTGCTCCTAGAAGACCAATGCCTCTCTTGTTTTTCTTGAGCAGAGCATAACTGAAACCAAGCTCTTTTTGGTCACCCACATTCTCACCTGAGTCCACTCCCTCTACTTTTAGTTTCCTGATCCCATTCTAATTGATTTGTGCCATTCTCTATGTTGACCCTGGATCATGTACCCTTTCTTCTATTTTTGGCTAATGACTGTTGAAAAGATGAATTCATTTGAGATCTACTATACAACAACAGTAAGCTATTTAGCTGTCTTCCCTTTTCCTGTCTGTCATTTACAATTTCAGCCAGTAGAAGATTTTGCTTATTATTGTTAACCATCACTTTTGGGGTTCTTTGGTGAGCAGCCTTGAATCCAACTTTCCCAATCCTACACCTTTCGTTGGCTCATATCCCTGCCTGTGTCACTAGAACAAATCTATTCCTACTGCTTTATTTTCCACTCACATCTGGTCTAATTCATTTTTTAAATGCCTATTCCCCTCTTAATTCTCAGATATACTTTTGGCCTTTTGGTAAATCCTTCATTTTCTCCTGCCTCACTTGACCTTTCTCCTTGGCATCCATGCATGATTCTTTATTCTTCAATTCAATTTGAACATTAAACCCTGTAGCTATTCCCCGTGTAGCAGTTCCTTCAGATTTCAGTATAGAGTATATAGTTTTTCTCTTGACATTATTCTCTACCAACCTCTTTGCTGCCAAAAACTGGTGACCTAGTTTAAGTAGGTCTTTTATGAAGACAGTTTTCTTCATTTCCTGAAATATTAGCTACTTCCCCTGTAGTTATTTCACTTTTTACAAAATAATGAGCAAGGAAGTCACTGTGTAATAAATACGGCATCTCTCGCTATGATAATAAATCATAGGATAATTTAATTTGATGAATTTTGGAGTTCTTATAATTTTTCCTTTACAAAAGGCAAACAATGCTAGTAATTTTGAAGTTCTGTTGTCACATAGTGGGGTATTGCCTCCTTTTGGATTCCTTACTAGGACATAAATCATTGCCCTGCAATAACCTACCTGGAAAGGAGGTAAAGGACATTTTAGCACTGAATCACCAGAAGCTTGGGAAAAGCAACACAAAGAATATTTTTTCAAACTGTTGACTTGTTTGACTCCCACCTTCCTCCTCTCTGAATGAACCATGCATTCCCTTCATCTATGTGCCATTCCCTCAAACCCAGTGCTCTCATGTACCCAAGACCACCCATGACACGGCAAAAATAAGTCTGGTAGCCTAGTGTTTACTTATGTGCTAATGACTTACAGTGATACCTCTCACAAGAGAATCTGATGTAAGAAGTAAGATACTATTTTCATTGGGAAAGTCCAGCTCTGTGAAATGTTTCAGGAAAGAAATTGAAAGCAGAGGGGACTTGCAATATCTACCTTATAGGTAACTGATTTCGGTATCCTCATATAGGTCTGAACAAGAGCCTAATTTGAACTAGGCCTGTTTCACTTGTCTCTACAGACACATCCATATTCTAGGGAGCTGGTATCTCCTCTTAGGCAAGAGAAGCCCATTTCCTATTACTCATTACCTCTCTACTAAAACAAAAGCAGAGCCCAGTGACACAACATATACCTTGGGCTTTTTGGAATGTGGATAATAATCAACTACACAGAATTGACCAACATAGTTATTAATTATTAACTCTGTCACATTTTGATTGTTCAATAAATTTAAGATGACAGACTAAAGTGGAAAGGATATGAATTCCAGGTACAATACAATAAAGATTTGCAGGATTTTGCAAAACCTTTGCCCCTTGCAAACATTAAGAGCTGAATTTACATGCCCTTTAGCCTAAGACAGAATGGTATCTGAACAGCCTCAGAAATTAACATTTTTAAATTCTGGTTGAACCCCAGGTGTTGGCTGTACCATATTGCTATCCTTCTTTAATAGAAACTTATAAGTATCCAGAATTCACAGGAGTCTGGTTGGCGTCCATCCAGGACAAGAATGTAGAGGAGAATTAATCAATATGCCCTAGCCTGTCCTGCAAGGTTTATTTTAAAGATTACTTTAAGTTATGGTAGGGTCTTTGTGAAATAGATCATCCTTACAGAGTAAAGCAGATCCATGGAGGTGTCCTGGATGAGTCTTTAGGGAACCAGAGCAAAATGTCAAGAAGCCCTCGAAGTCTCTGTTTTTATTTTATGAGGAGTAGAGGGTCGATAGTAGTGATTGGTAGAGCCTAGTTGATGAAAAGGTCCATAACATGGGAAAATGCTTCCAGCAGTGATTGGCAGAGGGACCAGGTTGCAGCTTAGAGGCAAGAATTAAAGTTGCATAAGCAACATGAGCTGAGCCCAAACACTGGGTAATCTAGAAATAGCCTTGTCAGAAAAGCTATGCTGGAGAGAATTACAGAAATCAATTTTGGTTGCAAGCAAAGCCTTGTTTAAAATTTCAGCTTGCTAGATACTAACAACTATGAGAGATTCTTCGATTCAAGAAAATTGGAGGCAAATGCTTTAGGATACTACTGTGTGATTGACATGGTTGAGTTCCAGGACAGAAATGTGGTGTCTTTGTAATGAGGTTGAGAAAATCTTCCCATACTGTTACACCATAGTAGTTTTTATTAATACTATCACTTTAAACATTACCAGTAGGCAAAATAAAAATGTTCATGAAAATTCTTTATAAACTTTAAATAATTTACATTTGTAAATAGTTGCAATCAATTTAATACAATATTAATTTATTCTCTCAGAATTAACAGAATCTTTTTTGCTGTTGTTTTGGCAATCAGAGCTTGTGATAGGTGAGCATATTCTGTGACAACTGAAAAACTTAATCAATAATTTATAATTGGGGACTGCTTTTGGTGGTGATGAGAGAAGCAGATGGAAGCTATTGGAAGTCTATTTAACCCATGATCCTGATCAGATAAAATACATACAATGGTAATTTTACTAAAGTAGCTCCTCATAAGCTTTGGATCATGAGAGAAATTTCTTGGCTCCATTGTTTTTCCTTACTACATCTCATCTCTTCCTTCAATGCTTATGTTTATCCCTCAAGTTTCTAAACACTTCACTTGATCACTTGATCCTGCCATTCCTTATGTGTATGGGGTCACAACCAAGCCTGCTTTGATTTCATCTTCATTTTTAGTGTAACTTTGCAATCTATCCTTATCCCCATAATTACACTGCAACAAAATTTCTCCAAGCTCACCAATGGTTTCTTCCACACCACACTCTTTCAAATTCTGTATGACATTAAATGCTTTGATCACCGGCCTCCCCTTTAAGAACTGGTTCTCACCTAACCTGTACAATTGCTTTCTCTTGTTTCTTGTTTAAACTTTCTAGAGATCTCTCTCCCCCCATCCCACAGCTATCACTCAAGTGTTAGTCTTTGACCCTATGCTAACTGCTCTCTGTCTTTTCTCCTTCACAGAGTTCATCTATTCTTGAGGCATCAACCATCATCTTTATCATCCAAATAAATGCCAGGTAACACAACTCATACATCTCTGCCTAATTAATCTTCAAAAACCACTGCTTTGTTCATCATGCTCTCCATTTTAGAAACCAAAAAAAAAAAAAAAAAAAAAAAATCCTAGATTCTCTCCTAATCACACTGTTCTCCTCATTTCCTTAATTACACATTATTATCATTGTCTGCTCTCTGAAATGTTATCCCCTGGTATTGCTATTAATACAAAGTATGGACTTCTCTGAAACCCAGCCTCCACACTTGACCTCTTCCTTGAGTCATGTCATGACCAATCTTAGTTTGACAATGATATGGTCTCATTAAGCTTTTGTACCATTTTTCTATGCCACACAATCTTGAATGTGCCTTTCCTTACTTTTTATTATCTATTCTATATAGATCATCAGTCTCAAAAGATAATAACTGTATAATTCCATTCATATGACATTTTCACAAAGACAAAGCTATGGTGATAAAGAACAGATCAGTGGCTGTCAAGGGTGGAAGGATAATGTGACAATGAAGGGATAACACAGGGGTGATAGAACTGTTCTGCATGCTGATTTTAGTGGTTGTTACACAAATCTATCCATCTGTTAAAACTGATAGAACTTTACACCTAAAAAGTCAACTTTACTATATGATCATTCAAAAATAAAATTTAAAAAACATGTAGAGATTTGAGTAATGTTTTCATCTCTTTTTCATTTTGGAAAACTTTGTAATAGAAAGGAGGCTATTTAAATACTAGGGCTGGTCTGTGTATTAAGTTTTTAAAAATCAAATTTATCTTGGGTGTTATGCATAGCTCCACAATGAGGACATGAACACACATGTATTGACCATAAACAAGAAGCAGCAGCAGGAAGTAAATTAGGGTTTTTACAATAAGTGTCACTCAGCCAATTTTGCAAATAGGCAAAGCTAAGTCTCCCCAAATACCTTCCCCTAGATTGCAGCTATGAGTAAACAGGATGGTAAAAAGCTAAGGACTAAGACAAGGCACACAGTATCAACTCTGAGGGTGACAGAACTTAAGAGGCATCTTAGGTCACAATTCTTTCTCTTAACCCTGGGTCATTAATAACTTGCAGAGTCTAATTTAACACAGATTCTATAGCTTTTCTGTGTTTTTACACCTTATCTTGATGAAACATTTATGATATTTTTACACTGCCATAGAACAAATACAACAAAGACTTGTTTCAAAGTTTATGCAGCTGACTTCATGTATTTTTTGACAACACTGTCATGTCTCTGAGTTATAAATTTTTCTCCTTTTGCAATTTGGGGTCTGATGGGGGATTAAGAAAATATATCATCTGTGACTACCCTCTGATGCTACATTCATGGCTAAGTGCTTGACTCTGGGTGAGTTTTACCAAAAACTCTTATTCTTTGGAGGTCTTTCACTAGTCTCTCACAGTCTTCATCAATCAAAAGTTAACCACCTCAGGGACCATGCCTTCTTTCAGGCAGCTATAACTTCCACAACTTTTTGTTAGGCAGAACTTTTCTAACCCAAGGCATGATCAATATATCTTAAAACTAGAGGCAGTCCCCTTTGCTAAGGTTATCTGCAACAATTTCTTTTATTGCCACTCACAGCTGGAGACTTTCTTATTGAAATGTAATCAGCACTATAACAGCCTTGGCACTCTCTCAAAGCTCCCAGTGATGTCTTCAAGGCCTTGAAGTACTCATCCCTGAGAAAGGCTGGATAGAGCATAAGAGTTTGTGTAGCACCTACTGCAATGGCTGTAGGCTGTCTGTGGGACACCTCAGATGGGCATTTGCCCCTCTTGAAGCATAGCATCCAAGCATGCTACTCAAGGTTCAAACGCTTCCTTCCCAGGAACAGAAACAGGCCTTGAACACAACCCCTTTTATAGACACTTGGTTCAGTCAGGGAAGAGCTTTATTGCTTGCAGAATGCCTTGTCCAAGCTAAGCTACATAACCATAATGTCAAGGAGCCCCACAGAGGCCCGGAATATCAATACCTCTCCCCTTTGCCTCAAGCACTATTCATATGGGCACTGTCTCAAAACTATTTTCTTAAAGAACTCTGTGTCAATTGAGGAAGGTTTCTTTAACTACCTCTAGGAGTTTATTTCTGGTAGTTTACCTAACTACCCATTAGGGAGTTTAACACACGCTGTTACTGGCAGGCTATATAACCCTATTAGGGAAATTTTTTGGAAACATAAAGCCAAACCAGAGAGTACAAGGATCTTGTTCAACTTTAGGATTATTCTTTATGCCCCATCACTCATGGTGAAGTAGACCCCTAAGTTGTCAGATGTCAGGTAGCACCTCCCTGGCCCAGCTGTTGGAAAATGAGCACAAACGTCATGGAAGAGAAAGGATATGAAATAGACAAAATTAGGGTAAATGTATTGCTCAACATCCCAGGGACAATCTCTACTCAATGAGGGATAATTACTTACCCTTTAGAGGGAGAATTCTGGAGCATATTTCATACAGTATCTCAGGGGTTCCCCAGCAAGAATGAGCCCCACTTGCCCACAGTGGAAACCCCCTCATCAATGTACTCTTTGTTTCCTTCCCCTTCTTCCATCTCTCACTTCCTCACTCCCTCACAATGCTTCCTGAGGTAACCTTCCAAAGAAATTTCTTGTACACAGTCCTTGTCAACAGATTTGTTTGGGGAGAAACCCAATTTAAGACAGTGTCTGTGTCGTGTGCACAAAATTTTTGTGATTTCAGCCTGCCAGGCTTTCTGCTGGTTGGGATTGATTTATTTTTATTCAAAGAATATTTACTGAATGCCTCCTAGACAGCAGTCAATTTTACCTTATGGAGGACACTGCATGCAAGGAATTCTTAGATTAGAAAGAGAAATAAGAGCTGCAAATTAAAAATGTATTGGATACTAGAATTTATAAAATAGAAGTGATTAGAAAGTTCTAAATGTGAAAGGCAGAAAGAAGGAACTCAGAGGACCAGGACAGAAGGATTTAAGGATGTAACAGAACCAGGACTAGGGCATCCAAAAGTCCTGAAGAAGTGCCTGCTGGGCAAAGGAAAGGATGAATGAAGATACTGAGTCAGGAAAGCACAGGGTGTGTATAAGAAACAATGAGTGGTTGCATTTATTCCAAGTACAATATGCGATAAGGACAAGTAGTGAAATACAAAAATCAAAAATTAGAATATTGTCAGATCTTGATTCTAAATCTACATAGTTTATCAGAAAAGCAATGGCATGCCACTGAAAATAAGAACAATATCATATTTTTCATATCTCAAATTATCAGTTCAGGTACACTTACCTTTACCCCTTTATACCAGTGTTCCTATCTCTCAACTCTATCAATGCTCTTTGCTTTTTTCCCTTTTATAGCATCATTAGAATATGATATTTTTATTAATTTTTATCTCATATTTTCCATTCCTTGGTGCCATGTAAGTTCCCAAGTGACCTATTTAATATTATATATCCAGTGCTTTTTATAGCATCCTTCAAATAGCAAGTGCTCAATTTAGGTCTGTTGAATAAATGACTGAGTGGTTTTGGTTTCTGATCATTCTAATACTTTATCTGATATTTCTCTGATGAAAGGTTTAGCCATCTTTACTTTCTCCTCTTCTCATATAGTGGATTCAAACTCAAATCAAACCCACAATATCTAAGATACCCTATGGTTTCCAGACCCACACAAACAAACTTAACTTTATGGCTACACATGATTTAAGGATGTGACAAGAGACCCATTTGACAGGCTGTAATACTCTACTTAATCTAACTTGAATGGAGAAGTTGGCTCTTTACTCTCCTGGCACATCTGAAGTCCCAGACCTGAATGCTTTAGTTGAGGACATGCAGAGCTGGTTCTTCCACCAGATAAAATTTTCTTGCCACTTCACAGATTAACCCAGCTGAGTAGAGGAAAGCAGCGTGGCATGCTTCTGTTCTGTTTGGCACAAGCTTGTGATTGTTCCAGCCAGGCCTCTGTCTCTATAAGTCCATACATGCTTGGTTAGAACATAAATCTGTGTGTTTGTGATATTGAGTTTTAATGGTTGACACTGAGTGTGCTGTGGGAACCAGAGTCTTTCATCTCCAAAATAAAGAAAGGATTGGTATCAACCCAGAGAAACAACTTCCCGGGGTTCACCACAAAAAGAATAAACTCTTGAGCAGACAGATGGTATCTGTGACCACCTGATCTGAGCAGAGGTTATTCCTCCAATACTAAAATAATGGCCTCAACACACCATTGCAACACTGTTACACAAGAAACATGTCACAACCGGCAGCCCTGCCGACTATTAGCTAGAAATGCAACATATCAAAAAATAATCAGAGCAGATAGAGAAAAAGGGGGTTCTTCTCTCTACTCAGAACCCAGAGTGACATGTTCAGGAACTCAAAGAAAATCACAATAGTTAGTCACTAGCTGTGTTTAACAATAGCCGTGATCATAACAAAGAGAAAAACAGAAAAAAGATACCACAAGTCAAATTTAAACAACAGGACAATGACTAGATAAAAGGGAGAGGGGTGAGAATAATTTTGATTTCATTCTGAAGATGCTGGATGTTGAATCTTTCTGCAAGATCTCACCCTTTCCAGCTTCCATTGTTTCTGGCCTAATCTTTCAGCTAGTTCCATCGGTGTCTCTTGCTTTCATTTGTCTAGCCCAGACACCCAACTGCTTCCCTGTTCACCCATCCTCCTTCTCTTCTTACTTCTCTTTCTGTATCCTCCTTTCCTTCATTTCTTGTTTTCCTCCCTGTCACCCCATACTTGTTAAAATTGTTATTTGCATACAGTTTTCATAACTTCATATCCTGACTTGCATGGGGAGGCTTTTGATAAATATTCATTTAGGATGACTTTTTCCCCTCTTCCTTTGCTGCAGCTCCCCACCCCACCAACCCATGGAGCCATCGGTCTTTTTGTAGTTTGCAAAATGAATGAAGTGCAAGGATTTTACTTCACGAAGAAACAGGAATCAGGACTTTTGTCACTGACTTTCATGAACTGGGCTTCCAACTTTTAAATGTGGTGCATAATTGACACTTTGATACTTTTAGGCTATGGTGTATTCTCACACTCTCGTGGGGAAAAAATACTTGCTGACACAATCAGGAAACAGATGGTGACAAAGATCTTATACTTTGGTGCCAATCAATATGTTTTACTTGCCACTACTAAAATCTCATTTGTGGGACCCAGGAATTTAAAGGAATTTTTCTGTTCTTTTTTCTATCCTTTAAAGACTATTTTTAAGATTCTTCAGAGCTTAAAAGTTTTACTTCATTTTTGCTCTTCAGTTTTATTAATGCAATTCTAGGAGGGTTTGGCTTGTATCTCCCAGAAAAAAAATATAGTGAATTAAAGTATTTTTTTTTTTTACTGTCAGTGACAATAAGTCTCTTAACTCTTTCCCCCCAACAGCTAAACACTACCCTTGAGTATAGCTACCCTGGCCTTGAAAAAAATAATCTTTTGGAGAATGATGAATTCAGCAATTGTGCAACGAGATAGCAACAGAAATGTTTTTTACCCAATCCTTTCATACCTGCTGGTTTACATTATAGTCACTACTTGTCAACCAAGCAAACAAAAGAAATGTTTCTAGAAAGGGTAACTTTGTTAATCAGAATACAAAAAATATAATGAGTTGAAATTCTGGGAAAAGAAAGAATCAGATAATCACATCTGACTAGGAACTCCTCCACCGAACCAAGTTTCTGAAGGGCAGGGACAATGGTTTATTCTACTTCAGTGCTCACACATTTGCTGGGTTGAATCTGTAGCTGTATATGAATTGGCCAAATAGATGTACACCAAAAGAATGCCCCCTTGTTTATGTATCCTTAGTAAATTTGATTTGCATTGTGACTTTTAGAGTTTTGAATGCCTAGAAATGTATAGGTGAGTGAATCTTTAAGTATCATCTTCCCTGGGCAACTGTGGAAGCCTGATTTAATCAGATATCTTTCCTTTCATTGTACTTTGCTCACTCATGCTCAAATTGGCCATTGATATATCTTGAATAATTCGAAAATATTTGTTGTGTATGAATTCCATGGAGGATACAGAGGAAGAAAACTACAATATGTTTAGCATAGACTTTATGCCAAGTACACATAAAATATATAACTTTACCCTACAAACAATTGTGCATGGGTGCTGTTATTATTCCCATTTCACAAAGAGGAAACAAAAATTCAAAGATATTAATTAACTAGCCTAACACCACACAGATTGTGGCATAGCTAGGGTATAATCCTAAATATTTCTAGTTGCAATGTCTATTGCACAAGAACATTAATTTTACCTGAATTTCCTTGAGTCTACTCCAATCCCATTTTCCTATTTTCTATGATCATAAACATTACTTCTAATTTCTCAGTTACTTTTCCAGTAACTTAACCAGCAAGATTTTTGGCCCTGACATCCTAAGAGAGCGCTTCTAATACAAGTTTGGTTTTCATCTTTATTTGTAGTCCTTCATAGAAGTTCACAAAAGGTCTAAAATGTCCCAATCTAACTCTTTGTATACAAGGCTTCCTGAGAAATTCTCTGAACTCTAAACTGGTTTCAATATTTCATAGAAACAAATGAATGACACAGGCATCATATAATTCTTCTGTTCAAGACTTTCCACTAAATTCCCGTGTTGCTCAAAATACAACTCTTTGGCTTTCCCATGGCCTATAGGGCATTACATTGTCTGGGCCCTTCTCCATTACCTTTCCGATGATCCCTCCTACTATTCTCTCCCTGGCTCATGCTTCTCTGGCCAGCCTGTCCTCCGTGTGTTCCAGTCTTGCTCCCACCTCAGGGCCTTTGCACTGGCTACATTCTTCCCCAGGTACACATATAGCTTACTCCCTTATCTCCTCCAAGTCTTTCTTCAAAAGTCATCTTCTTGATGACATCTACCTTCATCTCCCTATTTAAAACTGTATCCAAACATGGGCAAGAACTCTAAATTTCCTTTATCATGATTTTTTTATAGCATGTATCACTTTCTAACAGACTTTGTATTTTAATTATTTCTCAGGCTCATTATTCATTGTCTGTATCCACTACTAGAATGCAAGCTCCACAGGAACAAGAAGTGTTTAAAATTTTGTACATCCAACAAGCATATCTATCAGTATAGTCAAAGATCCAACCAAACACATTTCTTCAAAAGGCAATTGGATACCATATGCACTTTACTTTTAGTAGTAAAGTGACTTATTCCAATCAGAGACCTCAAGTCCATGTCTTGGGGTGCGGGGAATATAATTTTACATAAACTGAAAAGCATATACAGGTCAACATAAAAAGACTGGCCAGATTCTAGTTTGCCTTTTTATCTGTCTGTTCATCATTGAGCCTCCTGCTGCCTCTTTTCAGGCTGTGCTATTCTCTTAGGTATATCCCTCTATTTCTCCCAACTCACGAGGAAAACAGTCTTCCATCAAACATGGTGCTCTAGCTCAGACTTCCGTAAGCACTGCATCAGATTTATTGCTGGCTTCATCACTTATCAATAAAACCGGCTTACACACCTTGCTCTATCTGGACAGCCGTCTCTCCAGATGTCAGGAACCAAGGTTTCCATAGACTCCTGACTTTATCTGGGCTTTGTGATGTACAATATCATGACAACAAGGCATTTTCTCTTTGTTCTGGGGAAACTTAAGCCATAATGTGCCAGACTGGTATTCATGCGATTGTGATAAAGAGCAACACACTCGAGCATTTTCTCTCTTCTTTCTCTTCTCTTTTTTTTTCTCTCCTCTCTCTCTCTCTTTAAAGAAACAGGTGTTGGCATGGATTAGAGAAAAATTACATCATCTCAAAGAGAAGAGGAGGAATGGAAAGGAGAAAAAAATACGGAAAAAAAAGTGGCAACCAGACCCAAATACATTTGCACATATAAAGCTGTTCTAATGAGAGCCAAATTGATTTGACATTCAGTGGCAGTTTGAAGCCAAGAAAAGCAAAGCAGCCTACAAAAGGCCTAGCTCATTGTTTATGGAGTGTCATACTCTATCATCTGCGAGACCAATAACAGGGATGGGAAGACCTTTAAAGGCAGGGTGTGTGCTGGGAAGGGCTGCTAGATACCACCAATGTTAGATCTGTTAGACGGATTGTACACGGCTTCCTGAGCTGAGATGATGTTTGTCAGATGAGGCAGATATTCTCTGCAGATTACACATTAGCTAGCAAATTTGTAAAGTGTTAGCATTCTTTGAAGATGTGTGTTATGCACAAGGAGGCACATTTTGTGTTGGTCTGGGGGAAAAAAAATCCTCCTAAAAATATTAACCAACAAAAGAAAGTAATGAATTGTGTGTCATTCAAATGGAACCACATACATATTGTTGTAGAAGCACATTACCATCACAAGAAAGGATAGTTCCCTCACAGAGAGCAATATACATTCCAGGTATGCACATGTATACAGTTTACAGAATGAAGAAAGTCATATTAAAATAGAAAGTCTTTCCATTAACCTTATTTTTCAAGAGAGAAGCTATATAAATGTTTAGTCATTTCAATCCTGTTAACTGGCCAGGGATTTACTATTCTGCAGCTCACTGTTTAAAATACCTGGAGAGAAATGAGGTGTTTATTAAATGTCAGCACATGACAATATGAATTAAATAAGTCTTCCTAGAAATATGTAAAATGCTAGAGTATTACAATGTGTGTAGAAAGAATAGTTTCTCTTCTTTCCTACTTTCCAGCCTCAAGACCAGTTTAAGTATTACTTTGATATTAGATTCTGTATACAATTCAGATATTAGTGTTTTCTTTTGGATCTCACAAAGGAAAGCTGATTTCATAGCAGGGTATTGCTGAATGATATCAAATCCAAAAATTTCAGCCTCTTTCATCTCAATTTTATAAATACTCATAGGCCTAAGAATAGAATTTGACCTTAAGTAATCGAGACTTCACTGTGTCTCTCCAGTATGCATTTTATAGAACCATAAAATTCTGTGTATACGAGACAAAGAGTAAATACCAAAATGATGTCACAGGAAGCAAATTAATACATCATGAATAACCAGAACTCCTATTAATTTAAACATATATATCTTTAATATAAATTCAAAAAGAGAAATGGAAAGAATAATAAATGGAAACAATAATAGCACAAATGGGAATTTTATTATTCACATTTATCTTGTACAACTGTAAGATCCTTACTTGATATTCCTCAGTTCTCAATATGCCTTGATGTTTCTTTGCCCCATATGATGCAGAGGGTCAGGAGTGGGAGAAATCTGAGGAATTACACATGAAAAACAACTGGAAGCATTTACCAAGCTCCCCTTACCTGCATTCAGATTATGGGTTGTAGAATATCTGTAGTACCCTTATGGAGCATAAGCACCTTACTGTGAACCAAAACAGAATCCTTTAGCCTGTACCCTATGCAAGATACAAGGATGAAAGCTAGGACAGTGGCCAGGCTTGGACACAATGTTTGACACACAATTTCTCTTCATCCTTGTCACCAACACACCAATGGAGTCACCATAAGGGATTCAATTCTACAAACATTTATTGTGCCTACAATGTCTTGATGCTGGGGAAAAATAGTTAAATAAGACCTTAGTCCTTACTCTCAAGAAGCTTTACCGTATTTTGCTGAGTATCAGACAAGGATAACTCTTACTCCCTTGAGATCTCAGGCTCTCATGCCACCACCCAGGCTTATGCCATCTGGTGGCATAACTGTACGCCTCACTGAACAGAATGATAAACATTTCTTCAATAGGGATCTGATGGAGCCGGAGACTCAGAGAGTATAAATGGACAGGTATGGTAACCTTTACCTATGTGTTATGTAGCCAAGGAAAATAATAAGTTACAACTAATTGTATAATGGTTGTTTTCAAAATGCTTTCACAGAGGTGATTTTCTTTGATAATGTCAAATAATTTGGTCATCTGATGAGACAATTAGAACTAGGATCTGATGGGTGAATTATAGTTACACTCAACCTAAGAGAAAGATCTGACATAACTAGTCTAGACCCCTCAGAGAGTTTATCCAAAACATAAAGATTCTTCAGGAAGTACCCTGGCTCTCTAGGTGAGATTTGTGCCCCATTTTTGTTTTGGGTTATAATTACTAAGAATAGCAATAACAATACAAAAATGATTTAAATTCATCTATATGTAGGTATTCAAGGGTTTTACGAAACATCTTAAGGATAATTTTGGTTAAACTAATTAGGGAAGTCTATGTGTTCCATAAAGCAAAGCAATTATTACAATTATCACTTCTGAGTCTTTGTCATATAAATTGATCCCTGCTAAATTTTTGTGCTAAAATTGCTGTCATAATCATTTTGCCCTCTTTAGCTTAATAGTTAATAGCAATCTTCCTTAGTGTAAATATTGCCTCTGCCTTTTACTAGCTAGATAACCTAAAACAATTTAATTAACCCTTTTGTACCTCAATTTCTTCATCTGTAAAATAGGGATAATAAAAGAGGCACTGCAAAGATTAAACAAGAAGAAAACATTGGTAGAGGGCCTATAATACATATTAAACTAATGATGTTAACCATGACAATAAGTTTTAATTTAAGGAGTAATCCCAATGATTTTAAATTGATTTTAAAATTCAATAATTGTTTGTTTCACTGGATTTGTGGTGAAATTTTTATTTTTCAATTTGGACACTCTTTCTTTAGTGTTGACAGTAATATTACTTAGGGAAAGATGAAGGATGGTGGCAGTTAGTGATCATTTCTGTTCATCAAATAATATTCCTTTAAAAAGTGGGAGACTATTTCTATGTTAATCGTATTCTTCTACCTGCATGTGTCTTCGCTGGAACATGAATATGCAGGTCTCCATATTGGCCAAATCAATAGTCTGTTTCCTGATGTGAAACCCTTTGTGGATTTCTCATGATGTATGCTGTCACTGCTTTTCCTCACAGGCCATGGCACGTCCTTCTATAAAGTTGGCCACCGTATCACGGTTGAATCATGTGAAAACCCAATATCAAATATTACACATGTGCTGCTTTGTGTCAGAAGCAAAAACTATAGAGAAATATTCATATTTCTTTCCTCTTTGTCTAGAAACTGTCTACTGGGCTAAATACAACAACAATAATAGCTACTCTAACCAAATGCCAGGAAGTAGGAATTATTACCATCTCTGTGGCAGACATGAGTAAGGAAGAGTTAAGAAAAGAAGAGAAGGACCATGCAACTGCTATGTGGCCAAGCCAAGGATTAGCACCAGTCTTTCATGTCCTTAATCCCTGTTGCACTTGGACTGCCTTGGGATTATATCTGTCCCCTTGCCTCACAGGGATCACAGCCTGTGTAGCTGAGCTGTAATAGGCATCTTTCAGCAGTGACAAACTGGCTGCCTTTTCAGATTCAACAATTAGTGATTGTAATTTGTGGCATGTGCATCTCCAACAGGTTCAACTTTTACAGAGAGCAAGCAGAGCATTGCAACGTATTTTTTTTTTTTTTTTGCACACATTTCAGGTAATCTGGAGTGGTGAAACTCATATTTTTTGGTTATCATAAAGTTTAGATGAAATGCCTTTATCCTCACTAAGCATACGTTTTTTGTGGGAAATAAATAAAGTGAATATTCTAAATCCAGGATATCATAAAAATACAAAGTTGAGATTGACTCTAATAAATTGAGTTTGCGTACTGTAATCTCTAGAAAAACCATTAAGATAATGGTTTAATGTATAACTAAAAAGCTAATAGAAAATGGAATAATAAAATATACTCAATAAATACTAAAGAAGGGTAGAAGGCAGAGAAAAGTGGAAAAAAGAACAGATGAGACAAACAAAATATAGTTGTATAAGCATACAATTAATGATAAAAATATGATGAAATAGATTAAAATATCCATTGAAAGCCCACTGATTTCTCACTAGAAATCTCATATTCTACTTTTAAGCTTATCAATACATGATTAATATGGGTAGTTCATACAGGTCACGTGATTATGCTTAGCAGAGCACTATAGTCTAAATAAGTTTATAAAGTAACATTACTAAGCATTTGGCAAAGCTATTTTGCCATGATTTCTTGCCCCGTCTTCTTAATTATTATACTTTGCACAGAATGTCATGTTAAGAAATGGGATGTGAAATAATCGAAGACATCTTAGTTTTAAGTTGATACATGAGTTTGGCACCCTAAAAGAAATAGTTCAGTGTTGGATCTCAACAAGCTGAAGAAAAGCCTTATGCCCCTTCCCAATGCAAAAGGATGCATTCCTGTTTGACATGCCAGAATAGATGTATCGTTTCTGCCTCGGTCACAGGGACATTTATTATATTTGAACTTCAGATATTTGAAACTTTGTCAGGCAAATAAGTTTAGATTACAGCTCAAACAATGCCTGTGATTAAGCAAAATGTCACAAAATCCATCATCACATCTTATGCATAGGGTCTGAACTCTCAGAACATATTTACACTTGCTTTCTCTCCAGTTCAAAAGAGCCTGTTTTTTCCGATTTCCAGTCCCACATCAGATTAGACGAAACAAATTAATGAGTGAATATCACTATTTCCAGGCACATTGAGAGCACTAGAATGCACTGCTTGGTAGTTTGATAACAAGAAGAAATGTGGAGAAATATATAAACAGACAAAATAACCTACTCCCACCAGGGGCCATTTAGTGTTGGAGCAAGCAGCTACTTAAAAGTCAAATCCCACAACATTGCTTGGATCATTAATATATTATAGAAAACTATAATTCATATCTATGATGATTACCTTGTATAAATAGGATGTCACAAAAATCATGTTGAGTATATTCTGTATAAGAAAGCAAAAATGTTTCTAATATACTTCAAGAAATATTTCCACATGAAATGCTTCAAATTTCATCTTAGTTTTGATATTTAAAGGATAAACACTAAAATAACCAGAATACTCAAACACAAAAAATTATACATTCCCTGAAGGCTCTAGAATGCTGTGGTTCTATTAAATATAATTGTTTTTAAAGAATAATACGGGTATGTCTGAACTGGCTGGTGCCCTTAATAGCTCCCACTCCAACCACAAAGCCAAGGGTTTTCTATAACCACAATTCTAATCCATGTTCCAGAAAATATCTCTAAGCTCCATTTCCTACCCACCCTTCCAAATCCACTAGCTCTGGCTTGGTGTCCCCAGTTGTTACCCTGTTACTTTGTACCTGCTTTGTGTTTCAGTGGTCTGTTTAGTTCCTATTTCTGGCTTCAGCCCTGAGTATAATTCAGAAATCCCATAGCTTTATGCCTTAGAGTAGTACTGTCTAATAGAAATATAATGTGAGACACATACATAATTTTCTAGTGGCCACATTCAAAAAGTAAAAAGAAACAGAAACAAATTTTGTAATACATTGTATTTAACTCAATATACTGAAAACAATCATCATAGAAATATTAATGAGATATTCTACATTTTTTTATACTAAGTCTGAAATCTGGTATGTATTTTACACTTACAACATGTTTCATTTTGGACTAGCTACATTTCAAGTGCCCCATGGCTACATGTGGCTAGTGGTTATCATACTAAACAGTGCTCTTGAGTAAAATCAACCTCAACTCCCAGAACCCCCATCCTGGCTAGAGCATCAGATTCCCTGGTGGTCTCTGAGGGTAATTCATGCAGTATGCCACAATATTATTCACTAGAGACTGTATATGCATAGGTACGTACATAATAATAATAATATCATTTTTAAACAAATTTGCCATCTGTTTTCCACCAAAATACTTCTAAATCCTTTTTTTTTAGTTGTTACCCACACCAACTACATAAGGTAGACAAAGAAGGCATCAATATCCCCATTTTATAGATAAGGAAACTGAGACTTAGAGAATTTTAGTGATTTGTTCAAGGATGCCCAACAAAGATAATAAATCAATGGAAACTTTATGATTCTTAGTTTCTTTCTTTCTATGGCTCCTTATGATCCCTTAAATCATGAACCTATTTATTGATTCTTGTATGCAAATTCCCAAAGAATGCAGACATCTGGACAGCAGTAGCCCTAGTTACTCTTTTGAGCAATATTAAATAAAAATTGAACCATGTAATCAACCCATAGATATCAAGGATAATAAAAGAAAGCTTGCATGAAATATGTGGGAAAGAGGTTTTCTTTTGACATATAAGCAGAACTAACACTTGGGCAATGATTAAATCACACTGAGAAACCTCAAAGACACATAAAAAGGGAAATTCTATGGGAGGTTTGCTTCTTGTTTATTTTTTAGAAATGAAGTGATCTAAAAAGAGAGGACAAGCTTATTCAGTTATAGCTTTCATATAATTACCACAAACTCTAATGCAAATTAGACTGTAGGTCTGCTCAATGTACATTTCTGTGCTTGCCAAATTATGTTTGGCAATGTGGTCAAGCAAGAACAGATGCACACTGGGCCGAGTTTTCTTGGGCTGTTCAATAATTAGGAGGACCATGTATTATAATAAACCACATCCCCTTGGCTAAGATTTGGATGCAAATTGCACACTAATTCACTTCCAAGTTTTTTGGAAGCTCACCAAGATAGATGAAAATCAGGGAAATATACTGTTTACTTCAGGAAATTTGTTTAAAACTAAATATGGCTCGTTTATAAGAGGCGTTGGGGAACTCCATAAGGAATGTAACAATAGCTTTTTTCAGGTTCCATTCAGCAGGAATAAGGAAGTGTTAACATGTTCCCTTTGAAGAGCTTTCCTGTGTTACATGCCAGTTCTAACCCTCTCCTTATGAATGCACTGGGAGAGTCCTAAGTGGAGAATAAACAGAAGTTTCCCATATCTGTAAAATGTCATGTTGCTCAAATGGAGGGTGAAATCAGTTCAGTGAGTGAGACTTTGTCAACATTTTCTGCAACTGACTGATAGGTAGCAGGCTGCCCCTTAGATCAGAAAGTGAATGAGTTGAAACTTCTCTGCAAAGCCAAAACATTCATTCTGATAATAAAAGACCTTGTATCATTTCAACTGGCATTTCTTAGTAACTCAACAATTGAAAATACTATCTAGAATAGAACATAAAAAAAATTTTAAAGGCAATATCTAAAAGACCAAAATGTATGCCACATTCACTGTATATCCTCACCAACCTACAGTGAGATGCCAGTGTGTTCCACCATCACTCCTATTCTTAGATGACAATTACCTCCAGTGGTGTTGTTAAGGAGACCTGCATGATTGTTTTCAGTCTCTCTCTTCAAACTCCATTTTTTTTTTATTATTTGCTTGAGTCCAATGTTAACTCATTCACTGACCTGGGTCTTTGTATGCCAACACAGAGATTCACTGCTTGAATCTTCCTCTTTAGGTAGGACTTGCTACCCAGCTGTGAAGAGTGCAGTCCTCAGACAGCCTCCAGCTATCTGCTCTTTCAGGACCTGTCTCAGCTAAACAGATCCACTTCATCTGAGGTCATGCCCATTGGGCAGCTGAGCAAGGCCACTGAGGACAGCTCAGGCTGACTCTGAGAAGCAAAATTCCCTCTAGTGCTCTATTCTACTCAGTCCTTTACCTTTTGTTCATAGATGTTAACCCCCAGTAAACACCCCAAATTTCATTTCATAGACTGCTTCCAGAAAATCCAGCCTACACCCAAGTTTTTGTCAGTGTTCGTCTGCCCACCCTGGACCTAAGACTTGAAATCCAGCACTTGTTCATGTCTCTCAGTTGTACCACACATTCCAGCCTCTGATCTTGGCATTCTTTTCACAGCTCACAGTTAATCACTCCTCTCAAGAGGGTCTCCAATCTTTCAGACCTGATCCAGTCAGCCACTTAATATAATTCTTCAGATTACTGTCTACAAAAATGATAAGTACAGACTTCAGAAGTGGATTCATAATTGCAGTAAGTAATCATTTTCTAACTTTTCATTTTGAGATAATTATAAATTCATATGCAGTTGCAAGAAATAACACAGAGAGACACCCATATACTCTTCACTCAGTTCCCCCCACCCAGGGTAACATCTTACATAACTATAGCATAGTATCACAACCAGGAAATTGACATTTACACAATTCATTGATCTTATTCAAAATTTACTAGTTTTACATGCATTCAACTGTGTTTGTGTGTGTTTGTAATTCCAGGCAATTTTATCACATGTGACTACTACAGCAGTCAAGATACAGAACAGTTCGATCACAAGGATTCCTGATACTGTCCTTTATAGCCACAGCAACCTCCTTCCCAACTCTCCACCTTATCCCTTAAAACCACAGTCTGTTCTCCATTTTTATAATTGTATCATTTTAAGAATATTATATAAATGAAATCATACAGTATGTAACCTGAGAATGGCTTTTTTTTTTTTATTGATGGTGTCACCAGTAGTGTCTTATGGAAATAATGTACCACAGTTTGTATTTCCAGTTTGGAGATATTAAGATAAAGTTGCTCTGAATATTCATGTACAGGTTTTTTGTGGACATACATTTTTGTGTCTCTGAAATAAATGACCTGAGAGTGTATTTTCTGGGTTGTGTGGGAAGCACATGTTTAGCTTTGTAAGAAATTACCACAGTCTTTACCAGAGTAGCTGTATTATTTCACATTGGCACAGTATTGTGTAGTGATCCAGTATCTCCACATTGCCGCCAGGATTTGGTATTATCTCTATTTTTTTTTATTTTAGTCATTTTGATAGGAGTGAATGATATCTCATTGTTTTAATTTGTCCTCTAATAGCTAATTATGTTGAGCATCTTTTCATATATTTATTTGCCATTTGTATATCCTTTTCAGTGAAATGTTTGTATATCCTTTTAGAACTCAGGAAAATCAGAAAGAAAAAAATCAAACAACCCTATCAAAAAGTGGGCAAAGGACATGAACAGAAAGTTTTCAAAAGAAGATAGACTAATGGCCAAAAACATGAAAAAATTGCCCAATTTCTAATTGGACCATTTGCTTTTGTACAGTTGGGTTTTGAAAGTTCTTTCTAAATTCTAGGTATATTTCTCTGTCAAATTTATGGCTTTTAAATATTTTCTCTCAATCTTTAGCTTGTGTTTTCATTTTCTTTACAGAGTCTTTGTTACAGCAAAAATTTTTGATTTTGATAAGGTCTAATTTATCAATTTTTCACCTTTTGGATGGTGCTTTTGGTGTCATTTGAGTAATCATTTTTGTCATGACTTTTTTATTTTGATTTCTTGACAAGAATTTTAATTCTTGGAAATATAAGCACATGGCAAAAATAAAAATCAAAAGTCTAAAATTCAACTAGCCTATTGATCATAAAATCAATAACGTGTTTTCAAAGAGCAATTGCAAATGATTTTTAGAATCAAACAGCAGCAAGCCTCACTTTACAAACAGTAAAGTAGGGAGAGACAACCAGGATGTATAATAGTGATTATAATTAAATATTTTATTGTAGAATATTTGCAGATGATATATTTTTCCCAATTCAATAAAATTCATGGTTAACTTATAAATGGGGATAGCACATACTGCATATTTTAATATTTTAAATTAATATTTATTCATTTATTTGTTCAAACAATATTTTGAATAATTTCTGCATGTTTGGCATATCTGCCACTCACTTTAATTAAAAAATCCTAATAATGTAAGTTTACACTGATTCTTAAAACAGTAGTATTTCTTCTATATTGTACCATAGTTTCCAGAAAGCATAGTTATAAACTTCCAGTTTTTGTTCCAAATTAGTTCTTAATTTGTTAAAGATAAAGGAATTACACCTAGTTTTATGATGGAAAAGTCAGCAGTAATTTCAAATGGTGGAATAATTTTTAAAAATGTGAATTTATATGCTGTGTATTTAATAAATTATTCAAATGTAAAAATTATTGACAGCACCAGACAATTTAGTTGAGATAAAGTTGAGAGAATTATGGTTTCCAGAATAGCCTTAATAATGCTAGATAGTCTGGGCGCGGTGGCTCACGCCTGTAATCCTAGCACTCTGGGAAGCCGAGACAGGAGGATTACTCGAGGTCAGGAGTTCAAGACCAGCCTGAGCAAGAGCGAGACCCCATCTCTACTAAAAAATAGAAAGAAATTAACCAGACAACTAAAAATATATAGAAAAAGTTAGCTGGGCATGGTGGCGCATGCCTATAGTCCCAGATACTCGGAAGGCTGAGGCAGTAGGATTGCTTGAGCCCAAGAGTTTGAGGTTGCTGTGAGCTAGGCTGACGCCACAGCACTCTAGTCCAGGTAACAGAGTAAGACTCTGTCTCAAAAAAAATAAAAATAAAATAATGCTAGATAATATAACTGGACTATGGAATGAAACATAAAATTGAATACAGATAAATATAAAGTATATACAATGGCAGGAAAGTTTCAAATTATTTGTAAACACATGAATTCTAAAACGCTCGTAATCACTCAAGAACAACAGAAACATTATTATGAATAGATCAACAAAACCATAAAAACTGTTTTTAAAAGTGATACTTTTGACTATGCAAGAATAAATAATGTGGAAAATATTATATTAACTATATTGCCACAGTGAATATTGAAATCAAGCTAGTATTCTTACATACCAAAAACTAATTTCAAGACTTAATAACAATAAACATATTATTAAAAATAGTTACAATGTTGTTAAAATAATATTTAATAATATATTTTCTAATAGTCTCAAACTGTTTTGCAAATAAATTCATTTTGTAAAGAAAAATACCCCCCAGAAGGAGTTTCTGCAAGTGACTGCAACAATAATATGTAAATCTGGTAGCTGTGGAATAGGCACATTTAACCATGCAGACTAGAGAAAAAGAAAAAGCCATTCCACAGATATTGACAAAGATGCAAAGATGAAAGATAGGAAAAGAAGATATTGCCCGGGTTTCTGGAGGTTATAAATTTCTTACTCCTAGGGCTTGTTGGACTGTTGTCCTTGAATTTTGTCATATGTCTTTCTATGCTTATAATAACTTTTTTTTGCACTTAAAAAATATTATGTCCAGCCATGATGAAGTAGTGGGTAACTGGATTTGCTCTATTTCCTTAAACAACTAGGAAACCAGACAAAAAACATGAAATGAAATGGGCATCAGACAATAGGAAGGACTGGACAATAATCCCTGAGAGAATGGAAACAAATTATTTGATCCCTACAAGCGTGTTGAGCTCACTGCTTGAAGAGATTTTCCAGGCCATAGCACAGGAAAGGGAATCAAAACAAAGACTGTAGTCTCCTGAGTTTGAGAGACAGAATTCAGAGTTTGGAGAGGCCAACATGGGTAAAATTTAGAAAACAAAGTACTAGAGAAGAGGAGGTTGCAATTAAAAGAAAGAATACTGCAGAGCAGCAGGAAGATTCCTCTTGAATCCTTGGCTGAGTACTAATCTCTATAGGAGTATGAGGCCAGGAAAGGAATCACCAGAAAGGAAGAGACAGATCAATCCTGGAAGGCCACATTAGGTTCTGTTCTCACCAACCAGAACAGAAAGACCTCCTAACACATTAAGTATGGGGTAGAGTCTTCAAAAAGGTATTGCCTCTGCAACGACAGCAAATTAGTATAGACTAAATATCTGGACTGTTGCTAACAAAGCTTGAATGGAAACTCCAAAGGATAAAATTGAGTCCAAATAATTTAACTGTATCCCAGAACGGAGCTCTTAAGTACTTAAAGGATTACCTCCTATAAAAATCCAGAAAACAATAATATAAAATTCATATATTCTAGTATCCAATCAAAAATTACCAAGCATGCAAAGAAGGAGGAAAATACGATCCATAACCAAGAGAGGAAAATCAATTACAAACATATTAAAAAAATGACACAGATAATAGTATTAATTTAAATGAATGTCAAAATAGCTAGAATAAATATACTCCATATGATAAAGAAAATAGAGGAAAGTATAAACATGGTGGGGTATTGGGGAGAGAAGGGAAGATAAAGAAAAATAACTTCTAAGGATGAAAAATAAAATGTATGAAATAAAAATTATAACAAATGGTATTAAGAACAGAACAAGCCTTAAAGAAAAAAAAGATTAATGAACTTGAAAATATAAAAATGTAAACTACAAAATGAAATGCAGAGAGAGAAAAAGAGTGAAGTACAAACCAACAGAGTATCAGTGGGTTGTGGGAAAATATCAAGAAGCCTAACATAAGGATAACTGAAGTCCCAGAAAGGTGGGGGTACAGGAAAACTATTTGAAATGAGAATGACTAAAGATTCCAAATCTGATGAAAACTAAAAATTCCAAATCCAAGAAGCTAAAAAAAAATAAAAATAAAAAAACCCTCAAGCAGAAGAAAAATAAAGAAAATTCTACAAAGGCATATAATAACAAAACTAACATTGTAAACTATGAGGAAAAATCTTAAAAGCAGACAGAAAAGACAAAGATACATCATGTACAAAGGGAAAAAGAATATAGCACATTTTGCATACAATGCAAGCTAGAAGATAATGAAAAACAACTTTAAAGAACAACAAAAAAATAACTGCCAACCTACAATTTTATACCCATCAAAAATATTTTTTAAAAATGAGGGTGAATAAAGACTTACTTAGACTTATAAAAGCTGAAAAAATTTATCCCCAGCAGACAGGAACTATGAAAGATTAAAGGACATCCTTAAGGAAGAAGGAAAATAAAACTAAATGGGAATATGGATCTACTCAAAGAAATGAGGGTCACAGTAAAGATAGATGACAAAATATAAAAGGCATTTTTTTTTTCATTTTTTATCTCTTTAAAGCAAAAGTAATAACCACATATTTTGGAGCTTCTAAATTTGGAAGTAAAATTTATTATAAAAGTAGCACAAAGGCTGGGAGGAGAAAAAAGGAAATACAATGTTATAAGTTTCTTATATCATTTGTAAAATAATAATATCATTTGAAGATAGACTGTGACAAATTAAAAATATATAAGGTAAATTCTATAATAATCATATAAAAATAAAATGAAGCATAACTAGAATATTAATAATGGATATAAATAGAATTATTTTTAAAAAACAGACAAGAAAAAGAAAAAAGAACAAAGAACAGTTAGGAAAAATAAAGTCCAAACAGCAAGATGGCAGTAGATGTACATATCAATACTCATACAGTGATTTATACCCACATCAGACAATCATTCAATAATAGAAATAGTCATTATTGTGACTGTGCTATGGTGATGTTTTCATCAGTGCATGTATAAGTCAAAACTGATCAAATTGTATACTTTAAACATCTATAATTTGTTGTGTTTCAATTATACCTCAGTAAATTTTTAAAATAACTAAAGAAGATAGAAAAAGAAAAATGTAATTTAAAATGGCCTCAAAAATATGGAGTACTTAGAAATAAATTTTCAAATATTATAAGTAAAAAGCATACATTGCTAAGTTACTGGAAAAATCAGTAGTGTCAAACCCTTTAGACCCAAGGTCTAAAAGAAATCCATTTGACAGATCAAGATGGAGATATGTTCAAAGTTAAAGGATAAGGAAAAGGCATAACATAAAAACATTAATCAAAAGAAAGCAGAAGTGGCTATACTCAGACAAAGTAAACCTCAAAACAATAAATATAAATAGGAATAGTTAGGGTCAAATTATGATAGTGGGGTCAACTTATCACAATGCATTAGCAATCCTTATGTGTACTTAATAGCTATCTCTGTACTTAATAATAGAGATTCAAAATATATAGTGCAAAACTTGATAAAACTGAAGATAGAAGTAGACAAATCCATACATTTAGTCATGTATTTCAATATCCCACTCTCAGTAATTGACAAGCAAATTTTTAAATATATATCAGTATGGTCATAGAAGACTTAAACAACACTATCAACCATATATGTTTAAAGAACATTTTACCAAACAATAGCAAAATGCATATTCTTTTCAAGTGCACATGAAATACTTATGAAAATAGATCATTTTGTGTCATAAAACAATAAATAAAACAATAAGATTTAAAAGATTGAAAACATATAAAGTATGTTCTTCAACCACACTGATTTAAATTGGAAATCAATGTAAAGAATGACACTTGGAAAACCTCTCAATTATTAAATGTTAAATGACACATAGCTAATTAGCACCTAGTCACAGAAAAAATCATTAAATATTAATAAATAAGAAAATATTTTTAATTGCACAAAAAGGGAAATACAACATAACAAAATTTGTGAAATGCACATAAAGCAGTGCTTAGAGGAAAGTTTATGACATTAAATGTGTATATTCAGGAAAAAAGACAATAGCAAATCAATGATCTCAGCTTCTACCTTAAGAAATTAGAAAAGATGAGCAAATTAAACTGAAGTAAGAAGAAGAAATTATATAATAAAGATCAGAGGAGAAGTCAATAAAACATAAAAAGAAAAACAAAAGAAAATCAAAGATATCTAAAGCCACCTATCTGAAAAAAAATAATAAAATTAATAACTCTGTAATCAGACCAATCAGGAAAAAGAGAGAAGACACAAATTACCAATATCATGAGAGAAAGGACATCACTACAGATTTTACAGACATTAAAAGATGGATAAGGTAATTTTATGAACAACTGTATGCCAATAAATTTGATAACTAAGATAAAATAGGAAATTTATTTAATGATATGAACTACCAAAACCCACTTCAGTAGAAATAAATAAGCTGTATATTCCAATATCTATTAGATAAATTGAATATGAGTTTAAAAGCTTCCTATAAAGAAAATGTCAGGCCCAAATGTCTTTACTGCTAAATTCTACCAAACATGTAAGAAAGAAATAAAACAAATTCTATACTAACTCTTCCCAAACGTAGAAGAGGAGAGAGTTCTTTCTAACTCAAACAATCAGACCATCATTACTTTGATACAAAAATCAGAAAAAGAATGACAAGGGGAACATCCACCTTTACTTCTTTTATACAATATTGTAGTGGAGCTCCTAGCCAGAGCAATAAGAAAAGAAAAGGAAATACAAGGCATACAAATTGACAAAGAATTAAAACTGTCTGTATTTGCAGATGGTATGATACCTTTGTTGAAAAACCCTAAGGAATCTACAAAAAACCTATGGAGCTAGTAAGTGAATTTAGCAAAGTCACAGGATAGATAGCAATATGCAAAAATCGATTCTATTTCTATACACTAGCATTGAATAATCTGAAACTAAAATCACAAACATACAGTAGGCAGATTTTTTAAAATTAAACATTTATGTCATAAAACACAGTCATTCCACTTCTAGGTATTTACTAAAGAGAAACAAAAGTATATTTCCATAAATATATTTCATAAATGTTCATAACAACTTTATTTGTAACAGCCATAAACTAGAAATAACCCAATGTCCATCAATGGGTGAAAGGAGAAACAAATCCTGCTGTATCCATATAACAAAATATAAGGAATAAAATTATATAAATTATTCATAATGCAACAGCATGGATGAATTTTGAAATCATTTACATTTTATGAAAGAAGCCAAAAATGTTGTAATATTAGATTATTCAATTTCCATAAAATTCTAAAGCATACAAATTAATCCATAATGACAGAAATCAGGTTAATGGCAGTCTGGGGCTAGAAGTGGGAAATGATCAACTGCAAAGTTCATGAGGAAATTTTGAAGGGTGATAGAAATATTCTTTATCTTGATTGTGATGATGATCTCATGGGCATATATTTAAGTCAAAACCAATCAAATTATATACATTATATATATGCAGTTTATTGTACTTCAATTATACATCAATAAATGTATAAAATGAATAACTAAAGGAGACCAAAAAATAAAGAAAATAATTCAGTTAAAATAGCATTAAAATATGAAAAACTCATGCATAAATTTAACCAACTATATGTAAGACCTTTATACTGAAAAGTGCAAAACATTATTAAAAGACATTGAAGATGCTTTAAATAAATACATATATTCCATGCTCATGTATCAAAAGAATCAATATTGGTAAGATGTCAGTTCCCCTCAACTAATCTAGAGATTAAATGCAATCTCATTTAAAGCTCAACAGGTTTTTTTTTTTTTTTTCAGAAATTAACAAATGGATTCTAAAATGTATAAGGAAATGCAAAGGACCTTAAACATCCAAAACAATTTTGAAAACAAAGAAAAAAGTTGGAGGACCTATGCTACCTCATTGTAAGACTTATTGTAAAGCTACAATAACCAAGATATTGGTGTAAAAATAAATCAATGGAACAGAAGTCCAGAAATAGTCCCATATGTACATGGTCTATGATATTTGATAAAGGTACCAAGGCAACTCAATGTGGATGATTAAATTCCAATGTGCTGCAACAATTGGAACTTGAATATTCATGTGAAAAAAAGAGACTACAACCCTGGACCTTTACCTTTATATACAAAAATTAACTTGAAATCGATCACAGACTTAAATGTAAAAGCTAAAACTATAAAACTTCTACAAAAAAAAAGAGAGAATATTTTAGTTTTCTTAGTTCAGGTAAGACTTCCTAAATAGGACTCAAAAATTACAGACTATAAAAAAATTAAAAATCATACTTTATTAAGATAAAAACAAATTTCTTCAAAAACAGTTAAGAAAATGTAAGGGCAAGGTTGGATCTTACTCCAGATCTACAACATAAGTATCTCCAGGAATAGGGTTTCACATAACATTTTGAACCATAACTATAGAGAATTATTTCCTTAAATTCTCAAAAATAAAAATGTAAGAATTTCATTATACAGCACCATATTGACAGCCTCCTTATAGGACCAAAGAAGAGTCATAGGGAGAAACAGAAGACAAATATTTTCTACAGTATATAAGAAAATTAGATCTAGAGAAGAGAAGATTAAGGGATCAATTAATAATGGTCTGCAAATACATGAATTATCTCCAAGCAGTGATCTGGGCACAGAGTGCAGGACACCAGGAGAATAGCAAAATGAAATATAAAATATTTAACCTAAAAATGAAAAAACAGTTTTTGATAGAAAAGGTTTCCAAATGAGGTCCTGGAATCTTCTCAAATATTCATCAAGATAAGTTATCCCTCAATAGATAAAATGATCTTAACCACAAGAAGATAATCTAAGGAACTTAAGTTTCTCTTCTAGGGAATTACTCAGGAAGCCACTCTGTGAAACTGACAATAATGGCATTAAAGTCCTTTTGCCAAGAAGTGCCAATTCATCAGTTGGGTGTCAATAAAATCTCTATACGAACACAATCCATATCCGTATGTCTCCTTGCTAAGTCATACTATGTTAATGTAAAATTGAAAAACTACAGCACTATAGTTTCCTTTTTGTCAGTCTACTTACAAATAAAGAGTAGTGGGTAAGAAGAGAGATAAGGAAGATTTTTAAAACTGTTTGAATTTATATGTATTGGAGACAAGATCCCACCAAGTTCTGAGAGCATGTTCCGTGTCTGTCTGCTCTGTATCTGAATAATTTGAATAATAATTTTTAGACATAGGCTAAGAATCTAAATAATAATCAATCCCCAAAACCAGTGTCATAGCAAGAATTAACAGCTGAGGGTTTGTTTATATTGTATATCCTAATTTCCCCCAGTTGTATTTTAGAAATCAGGATTTATATATCTGAAGGAATATCACAAAGCTGGCACTTTACAAATAATCACTATTTTATTATTACAAAAATGATGCATACTCATTTTAGAAAATAGAGCTAATCACACACACATAGAACAAATTATTTATAGTTCCACGGCTCAAAGATAATTATAACTTACACTTGGGTATCAACCATGTATGCACTGACACATCCATAACACCAAAACGCAAGCATCCAGTACATGTTACTTGTGATCCTGAGAAGTTCATTCTCCTGTCAATATATTGATGCCTCTAGTTGTTCTACCTATTATGTAGGATGAGATTCAGCAAGCCTTAATTAAACATGTGGTCCCCAAGAAATATAAGAGTAGGTTCCTTACCAAAGAGTTCACATCCACCAAATCTCTATGTTGAGACTCTGGTAACCTCATTTAACTCATTGCAGCAATAATAATTTAATTGTGTCTCTTCTTACTTGTCATTTTGTATTCTAAACATTGTTTTTAATAGAAATATCTTCCTTTTCCTTTATCCCCAATTCTCTCCATTAGAAACTATAATTTTTCATTTAGTTGCAAATGGGTATAAATTAGCAGCAGAGATCAAAGGATCATAAATTACAATCCCTTATGGAAATTATTCAGTTCTCTACTTTTTCATGAGTCTTGCCCCAAAACTATAGCAATAAATTTGCTGCATTAAAAAATACTACACAAAAAGAATCTATTCTTGTTGCTCATTCTTGCTGTCCTTTTTCCATGACCACAGGGAGCCAAATTACTAATTCTTTATTGGATTTGTTACTGGAAGTGTTGCCAACATGGAATTGGAAAGAGAAAACAATTGAGCTTCCTAAGTAGACCACAGAGCACAAATCCTCAAATTAGCTCTAATAATTAATGCATCTTGTGAAGGGCTTCAATGACAGGATAAACTCATCTGTCCCTAGCACAAGACCCATATCAATTACCCTGGGCATGGGGAGGCTGGTACACAACAAAGGAAATCAAAATACAGAGGCAGACTCCAGACAATGCCTAACTCTGGTCAAAGACAGCCTCTCCAAGTGTTATCTTTAAGCCAAGTGGTTTTAAATAAGTTTAAATACCAACAAGGGGTTAATTTGAAATCAATTTGATTCTATTTCTGAATTAATGCTTTTTAAAATCTGCTTTTATAATTTCTGCTTATCAAGGATTGCCCTTCTGGTATAAAAACTGAGCCAAGACTCAGTTATCAAATACTATGAAGCGTTCTGTTAATTAGATAGTTTATCTGTGATGAGTTGTTGACACTGAGATGATGTGTGTTAAATAATTTTAAAATATTCCGTGGGGCACTAACTTGGTGGCTCAAAGCATTATTCTTCAATTTTTCAGACCCTGCTTTGAGTCAAGCTAGAATCTCTTTGTAAAAATTAATGTGATGGTTGTATTGCATTTCTTAAATATAGAATCATTCATATCTCAAAATTATACATATGAGAGAATAAATCTTCTGGCGCTCTGTATTAGGCTGCTGTAGACCATTCTAACTAATTCAGCCTCTTTCACATGCTGGTTGGTCTTTAACTGCTTGGTACAGACTGCCAGGAAATTCATCATTGCTGTTATTAAACACAATTCTCTGGATTTGCTCTTTTCATAATGTTTCTTGTAAAAGCTTTCTTGGTGATTTTTCCTCTGGCTTCTCTTTCTACCTTCATATAGGGCGACCCAGGAGAAATCTTAGAAAGTGAAATATTTTTATCCATGTAGATAAATTAATGCTCCAGCTGTTAAGGGTTTTTCTTTCTGTCTGTCAATTTTCTTTTTCAAGTTATGGTCTGTAAAGGCAGAGGCCAAGAACAGTCCACAGGGAATGGCTTAGAGCCTTAGAACAAGCTGGTATCTTTGTATTTTGTAGAGGAAAAAATATTGGACACCAATCTTTAACATGAGGAAAGCTGCTAATTAATTAGCCCATAAATTGTTAAAAGCACAAATCATTCTTTATCTCTAGGTTTTCATTTTAAGCTCTTTTAAATATTGATTTTACTTACAACTAAGTTTCTTTAAATTTTCACTATATTCCTTTCTCACATATTCTCTAAGTGACATGGTATTCCATGTCTCATAGAATCTGGACCCCTAAATTTTTAATATTTAATTAATAGCCATAATGTGTTCAACCAGTATGTATATGACTCAGAAAAAGAGGTGGCTCTTTCGTGGTAGTAAAGCTTGCTGCAAAAACCACTAAACTCACAGGAATCCTGAGTTCAGTATCCTAGTGTTACTACAATTTGTGTGGCCTCAGGCAAGCTGACTGCCTAGATCTTGGTTTCTATGTTTGTCAAATAAGGAGATTAGAATCCATGAATATCCTTTCCATCTCTAATATTTTATGATTTTTTTCATCAAAAGAACTTACTGTTTGGAAAGAATAAAAATGGAGTTCACATGATGAAATACTTGGCAAGCAGCCATTTGAAACTTTTTTTGTTCATTTTCTTCAAAGGAGATTTTGAAGAAAATTATCAACAAGGAAATGAGAAAACTGGCTATTAGGTAAAAGGAAAAAACATTGGACAAGGAGTGGGGACTTGGTTGTAGCCACAGTTGTGCCAGCAACAACTTACTAACTATGATAAAGTTATAAAATTGAAACTTCTGAGGCCAAAGATTGGAGTCAAAATTGAAAAAGCTTGATTTGAATATCGTAGTCCCTTTCAGTACAAAAATGCTATGAAACTATAAAATGGCCCAAAAGCCAGGGAGGAAGATACCTGGAAATAACCTAGCAGTTAATTGAAAATGAACTATGCTCTTTCATACCTGATTAGGGAATGTTTTTCAAAAACATTTTGTCCTAGACTATCAATTCAGAAGTAAAACATACCCTTAGGGATCCTAAACAAGTACTATCACCAAGGGTAACTTTCTGAATCTATAACATGTTAGCTATCATGATGGCAATCTCCTTTGTGCCCACCCTGAGAGTTAAGTATTGTAAAGGAAGTTGTTCCATATATTTTTTTTCCTCTTCTTGATTTCTCCTGTCCATTTCTTGACTCAGAACATAACTGAAATAGCTAACAAAAATCAAGCCACTACCAAAAATATAAATCTTAGTGATACATCTCAAGACCATTAGGACGTGTGAAGTATTTATTTCTTTCTGTGAGTCCTCCTAGACTCTCTAGGCACTCTCTATCATACTGAATTTTTGCAAAACAGCCATATTCCCTGGTTTGCAATACCCATGCATCCAAGGCTTTTAGCAAAAGAAGTATTTTGATTAATATTTTTCAAGCTCTACTCAGTTAAGAAAATTAAAAGAATCAAAACTTGAAGGGAAAAGTATTGCCCAAAAAAAGGTAGTAGGGAGAATAGTTTCCAGATTTTAATGGTTTACCAAGTAAGAAATATAGAAAGTAGTGAATTTTTTTTCTCCTAAAACATCAAGTACTGGACACTACCCAAGGTAAGACTGCAAAAGCAGATTATGTAATCATCCGCTATAGATAGTCAGCTCTCCTGATTCTTTTCTGCTTGCCTCCTTAGAACCCAGCCAGAATCTTCTATTCTTTATTCAGGACATTGACCCTTTCCCTAGGCTGGGACCCTCAATTTTTGTAGCCCTACTTTGGAGAAGTAGCATATTCCAATAGCCCTTGCTTTGAACTATAGTGTAAAAGATGTAAGCTCTGTTCTCAATTTCTTCATGGTCCTGATACGCTACCTGTGCTAACGTTTTAACCAGCCCATCTTAGTCTCATGATTTGATTTTCCTTCAGTTGGTAAAAGAATAATTGGCAACATTTGAATGCACCTAAATAAGTATTAATAATTATGACCCATTGTACTCAGGACATTAAACTCATAAGCAAAGCTTTTTTAATGAATAAATCAGAAATCTTTACTTTATATTTTCATTCATAGAGTTCTTGGATCATAGCAATCAACTAACTTTCCTTAGCCTCCTACACAACCATTTTGAAATGAGAAACCATAATAGAGGGTAAGGGAATTTTCTAAGGCCACCATCCAGGTTTAGAGAACAACTTCTTTGCTCAACATAAGTCATTTACTTTAAGCCCCCCACACACTAAAATACTTCCAATGTAAATCCATAAAGTATACACAGTACCCACTAAACAAAGGAAAAATCTCAAAATACTCATGACTGGAAAATAAATCATAACCTAGACTTTATTTTAATGTCAAAAAGACCCAGTAATTTTAAGACTGTTCCCTCGAAATAGGCTCTCATGTCGTTTTCATATTATACTCCCTGTGTTTGGTACATGTAGAGACTTCAAATATATATTGAATGGACGATGAATTGTTGACAGTAGTCTAAAATAAGGTAGCACCAACAAGATGAGGAATTGAGTGAAGTGAATTGTCTATGGGAATATTATAAAGATAAAAATGAAAAGAATTGGTATTATGGTGTGGAAAACGTGCTGAAGAAGAGAGAACCTAGAGGCATTTCCTGATTTCTGACTTAGGAGATAAGACGGTGCTATTTAATCAGGTGGGAAACATGGGGGAGAGGTAGAGAAGTGGTAGGGTGGGCAATTAGTTCAAGATTATATGTGCTAAATCAAAAAATGTCATGGAACAGAGAGGGGGAATTATTTGATAAGAAGTTGGATATACATAATTGAGCTTAATAGAAACATTTGTGACTTGGAAGTCATCACCATGTAATTGATAATGGAAGTTGTGTCAATGAATGAGATTACCCAATGTGATGGTTAATTTTAGGTGTCAAGTTGACTGAGTTAACAGATACTCAGGTAGGTGATAAAGTATTATCTCTGGGTATGTCTGTGAGGGTGTTTCCAGAAAAGACTGGCATTTGAAATCAGGGGACTGAGTAAGGAAGATCCACCTACACTAGTGTCATCCAATCCATTGAGGACTAGGATAGCACAAAAAGGAAGAGAAAAGATGAATTTACTCTCTGTCTTGGAGCTGGAACATCATTCTTTTCCTGCCCTTGGACATCAGGACTCCAAGTGTTCAGGCCTTTGACCTTGAACTGATATTATACCATCAGCTCCACTGGTCTCACCCCTTCGGACCCAGAGTAAATTATACCACTGGCTCCCTTGATTCTTCAGCTTGCAGATGGCATGTCATGGAACTTCTCAGCCTCCAAAATTGTATGAGCCAACTCCCATAATAAATCCTCTCTTATATAAGTCTTAATATACATATATGTCCTATTAGTTCTATTTCTTTGGGGAACCCTGACCACTACACCCAGAGAGTAAGTATAGAACAGTATATCAGTGTAATTTTAAATCAGGAAGTGTTTGTTCCTGATTTAAATCAAGAACTTTTAAATCCCTCCAACTTTGTTTTTCTTTCTTTCTTTTTTTTTTATTTCAGCATATTACGGGGTACAAATGTTAGGTTACATATGTTGCCTTTGCCCCACTTGAGTCAGAGCTTCAAGCATGTCCATCCCCCAGATGGTGGGCACCACACCCATTAGTGTTAATATATGCATCCCCTCTTCCACCTCCCACCTGCCTAACACCCAATGAATGTTGCTACTATATGTGCACATAAGTGTTGATCAGTTAATGCCAATTTGATGGTGAGTACAAGTGGTGATTGTTTTTCCACTTATGTGATACTTTACTTAGTAGAATGGACTCCAGCTCTATCCAGGATAATACAAGAGGTGCTAGATTACCACTGTTATTTGTGGCTGTGTAGAACTCCTTGGGGTTCAACTTTGTTTTTCTTTCTCAAGACTGTTTTTGCTATTCAGGGTCTTTTGTGGTTTGTGTGAATTTTAGACGTTTTTTCTACTTCTGTGAAAAATATGGAAATTTTAATAGGGATTGCATTGAAATTATACACTGCTTTGGAGAGTATTTTGACAATACTTATACTCCACAAACACAAAACATCTTTTCATTTATTTGTGTCTTCTTTAATTTCTTTCATTAATGTTTTATAGTTTTCAGTGCACAGATATTACACTTTCTTGGTTAACTTGTTGCTAAGTATTTTATTCTTATTGATGCTATCATAAATGGTATAATTTTCTTGATTTCTTCTTCAGATAGATCATTGTTGGTATAAAAATATTCAAATGATCTTTGTATGTTGACTTTATATCTTGCTACTTTACTGATTTTATTTATTAGTTCTAATAGTTTTTTATGTGAAGTTTTTAGGGTTTTATACATATAGGAACATGTCATCTGAAAACAGGGATAATTTTACTTTTTCCTTTACCATTTATATCCCTTTTATTTCTCTTCCTTGTCTGATTTCTCTTGCTAGTACTCCCAGTACTATTTTGAATAGAAGTGTTGAGAGGGGACATTTTTGCCTTTTAAGAGTCTCATGCTCTACCGACTGAGCTAGCCGGGCAGGTCATTTTTGCCTTTTAACAGATCTTAGAGGAAAAGTTTTTAGTCTTTCCCCATTGGTTATGATATTAGCTGTGGGTTTTTCATAAATGACCCTTATTATGTTAGGAAATTTCCTTCTGTACCTATTTTATTGAGGGTTTGAATCATGAAATGTTTAAAAAATGCTTTTTGTGCATCTGTTGACATGATCATGTGCTTTTATCCTTCATTCTGGTAATGTGGTACATTACGTTGATTTATATATGGGCAGTATATTTTGAAATGGTTGTGCGGGGTGCTAATTTTTACTTTGTCAAGGACATTAAATGTATATATAAGTGGCCATGTACTATTATTATTTCATACAAGAAGATAGATATTTCAATACAGAAAGCATGGACACTATTAATATAATCTTAAAACAAAGGAAAATTCTTGCAATTAACCAGTAACGGTAGATAAAAGACTCACTACATTGTCCTTCATTGCAAAATGATTTTATCATAAAATAATACCATACGAGGACAAGCATTTGGGAATAACTGGCACCCGTGAAAAGAGAAGACAGAACACAGACACCCAGAGAATGCTCATCTTTAAATGATCATCAGAGAAGAAGAACCCACAAGGAAGACTGAAATGGAGTAAATGGAGAAATAGGAAGTAAATCTAGGGAAGTGTGATGTCCTAGAAACCAAAAAAGAAAAGAAAATATTTCAAATATATGGTCAGATGCCACTGAAAGAGCCAAGGGACTTATTAACAAGAGTTTACCAATGTGCTGAAGAAGAACAGTTTCACACTGAAGTAATAAGATGTGAGGACTTCACCTCCAGGCTGATTCAGGCAATACAACAAATTCTGTTGTGAATTCTAAATTTGGGTCAAGAAGGATTTACTGGGCACTTAGTGTGCCCATACCCATTTAATATAGCCCCTGAGAGGTTAAAAGACAAGCAACACATTTCCTGCCCTCAAGAAACTTGTAGTCTCAGAGAAGACATAATAAATTAACATAAAAATCTATGGATTATCCCAAAAAAGATATAAAATGGCCAAAAGCACACGAAAAAAAATGTTCAACATCATCAGTTACCCAGGTAATGTATAACAAAACCATAAGCTACCACTTCACACCCAATAAGATGTCTAGAATTAAAACATAGACAAACACACACGTACACACACACATACACAGACAAAATAACAACTGTTGGTGAGAATGTGGAGAAATTGGAACTCTCATATATTGTTGGTAGAAATCTAAAATGGTGCAGTTGCTGTGGAAAACAGTACGGTAGTTTTTTAAAATGTTAAACATAGAGCTAACATATGACTAGCAACTATATTCCTACAGGTATATCCAAGAGAATTGAAAAGAGGTATTCAAACAAAGCTTGTACATGAATGTTCATAGTAGCATTATTCATAACAGCCAAAAAGTGAAAACAATCCAAATGTCTATCAACTAATGAACAGATAAAAAATGTGCTATATCCATATAACGGAATATTATTCAGCCATAAAAATTTCTGATATATGCTGCATCATGGATGAACCTTGAAATTAATATGCTAAGTGAAAGAAGCCAGACACAAAAGGCCTCCTTATTTTAGCTTAGTTATTATCAAAACTCAAAACAGCCTCAAGTTTTCAGAGTGATTATTTCCTTTCTATGATTCCAGAACATAAGTAGTCCAAGGAATTTTAAACATTTGCTTCATATATATCTAAATCATAGCAGAGGATATAGACACCTTAGGTACCTAAAACATTACGGAGCGAATATGAAATTTAAGAACTGCAAATTTATGAGATGAGATGCATAGGATGGAGATTTAGCCCCTAGTTAGAAAACACTTCATCAGCATACATAACCCACATCTAGTTGAATCTTGCTAGGTCAGACCTCTAAGCTTAAGCTACTCTTTCTTAGAGCCTTTGGACAAATCACTAACATCTGATTCTGCATCTCCATGATCTTCATCATCATTAGAGTGATAATTGCCACGTAGTCATGAAGAATCAACATGCACAGAGCCTGATTTACACTTTGAATTTATATAAAAAGCATTATACCTACCTCTGTGGCAGATAGACCCCCATGACACTTACCTTCTGGTATTCACATCATTGTGTAAGCTCATCCTATAGAGTATAGGCGGGCCCTGTGACTTGCTTCTAACTAATAAAAATGGCAAAGGTGATGGGATGTAAGAGATTACATATATGTAATTACATACTATTATAGCATCCAATATGCTGGAGTCTCTTTCTCTCTGTTGCTGGCTTTGAAGAAACAAGCTGTCATGAATCCTAAAGCTGCTAGGAAATGAATCCACTAACAACCTAGGAAGTGTGGAAGATCTTCTGCAGTCTAGTCTCTGGTGAGAACTCATCCCTATCCAACAACTTTATTACAGCCTCATGAGAACCTATGCCAAGGACCCAGTTAAACCTTGTCCAGACTCCTGGCCCACAGAAACTGAGAGAAATAATAAATGTGTGTTGTTCTAAAACATTAAGTTTGTGGTAATTTGTTATATGGTATTAGAAAAATAATACAAATTCCAAGAAACACACTGTTTAAAACAGATAAGGAAAGATACACTGTTATCCAAACAAAAACATTAACCAGTATGTATAACTGTGAGTTCTCTTATTCTCTATAGGGAAAAAGAAATAGCATGAAACTTGTTATTTTATTACCAATTCAAGAGGTTAGGCATAGAAATACCTATAAATTCTCAATGGTATGGAGCCAAATAAAAGGAGTGGCATGTGATGACATCCAATCACACAATTAAGTAGTGTTAGGAAAGTTACTATGCCCTCAATTCTCCTCAACCCAGTAACAGAAATAAGCCCTTAATTATTTTAGCCCAAGGCTTTGAATTCTGGACATATGTACATATTCCTCAGAAGGAAGACATCTCAAACTACTATCAATCATTTTCACATATTGAGAATATAATAATGCAATTTCATATGAGGAATGGAGAAGAGCATGAGAACCCTACTGACTAGGCCAGCTCCATCCTTTTAAGTCTCTCTGTCCTTAACCCAGAAAAGTTTTCTAAATCTCAATAAAACCAACATCCCTAAGGATGCACCAGGTTTTCAGGCCTGGATATTGAGCCATTCACTTCAACAGCTAGCATGTTTTCTTGTCTTCTCTACTTTCTTCATTGTGTTTCCTGGTTATGTCTCTGCCTTATCCTGGCAATTGACACAATGATTGACTACTTTCCGATTTCCCTACCTCCAAGCATGGTTCCATTATTGCTCTTATCTTTCCCACCATTGATTCTGATACTCCAGGGACAAATGTCTAGATAACATCTCCTAGGACTTGTCCTGATAACAGTGAAGTCTTTTAGCCAATATTTCACCTGGACAAAATCCATTCCTACATATAAGATCTGGATATAGGCACCTGAGGAGAGAGGGAAAGGTGCTCAGGAATGAGAAGGAAAGGTCATGAACAACAATTTACCTAATTCACAATTTTGTATAATTCTGTGTGGTTGTTATTAAGTTATCTACACAAGCAGACATTTAGACCCACGTGAATTTGAACTATTTGATTTCTCTCCCCTGGCCCAGACTTGACAGTAGTATCTGTGGGAAATAATGAGAACAGAAAATTCTCACTTTCTCCTAATTCATTTCAACATTTATTACTGTTTCAACATTTATCAACTGTTATATGCAAGGCACTTTGCAAAGTACTGTTAGGGTCCAAAATCATATCCTTTCTGCTGGGTTACAGGATAGGAGCAGATAATTTAAATAAATATAATGTAAGGCAGAAAAATAGTGCTATGACAGAGGCACAGAGTGATAGAAGCAAAAGATTACATAAGATTGGGGAATGATTAGGGAAGTGTTTGGGGAGGAAGGAGTTAAAGCAATTGATCTGTGATCCATTCCTTACTCATTACCATGAGGATTGTTCTAGGAAAAGAAAGAAGGCAGTGATTCAGTCTAATATCCTTGCAAATATAATAACCGAACTCCTGGGCAAATAGACTAATGATGTAGGATGTCTGTAGTTTAAGACTGCTCAGGGTATACAAGGCTACAATCTATAGATTTGTGATGCATGGCTCCCTATAGATTGTGACATAAGCTATACAACTCTCTGGAACATGAACTTCAGTGGTCTCCACTGTGTGAGGAAACCTGCAATCCTCATCTATTATTCTGGGTTGGAGAGCACATGTCAATAAAAACAAGCATGTGAGAAGTTTTGTGGAGTATCCCAGCCTTTTCTCTGCCTTGCCTGTGTCTCTTGAATGCTTGTGTCTTTGAAATTAGTTGTAAAGCTTAATACTGGGAAAGATCTCTGACTTGTGTGAGTCTGATTTTATAATCTGATCCTTGGTTTTAGCTCAGTCTTCATGGAGGATGTAGATTTGAAATGAGCTTCAAGAGGCATATGGGATTTTAAAAGGCAAAGATAAGGAAGCTGGGATTCCAAGTATAGAAAAAACAAGAGATAAGAAACTAGAAAAACATAGGATATGTTCAGGTCATAATATACCTCCTAGTTTGGCTAGATTACACAGTATGTGTAAGGGGAACAGTAATAGATGATAAAGCTCAAAAAGTGAGTTGAGTGCTTTTAATTTCAGACTGAGGACTTATACTTAAATCTACAGGAAATGAGGAGCCATTGAAGGTTTTCTATGAGGAAAATTAAAGAATCACAGTGGCACTTTGGGTAGACTTCTCCAGAAGCTGTGTATAGGTTGTTTTGGAGCACAGAAAACCTATTCACATGGAAACATGAAATGGCGTAGTTCAAGGATTCTCAAATGAGGTCCATGAACTCAGGAGGGTAGATCTACTAGCACACTTCAAAGTTCTCTTGAAGATTCTCTTGTTGTTGTTATTATTTGCTTGTTTTGTTTTGTTTCATCATTTAAAAATGTTTTATATTCATTTTGGTGATAATTTTTAAATGCATATTCAAGATCAGCTAGATAACCACATTATAATTGAATATTACTACAAAATTCAGTGCTCTTGCCTTCCTTCTGTTTATCATTGTGTTGATTTTAATTATAATTTAAATTGTCATAGACTAATAAGGAAAAAATAAAGGAGACTTCAAATGTAAATTCATATTCATTCCAAAAGAGAGATAAACATTTTTTGTACTCATTTGAATTTTAAAAAATAGTAGGAGAATTATATCATCACAAGGTACCTTGTACATATTGAACCCCAAAGAACTGAAATGAATATTTCCCTTTGCCTCTCCAGACTGATTATTCCCTCTGTTGTGCTCCAGCCTGTTCTGTGCCCATGGCCTTCATCAATAGGCTGCCTACTCTCTGGCTTCTGATGGGTTCACCAGTGGGAGTCTATAGCAGGAGGTTGAAGAATGAGAAAAGTGAGGTCAGGGTATTTATTTTTCTGGTTTCTTCCTGGCTGGGTTCCTACACATTGATTGTGTCCCTCCAGCAAAGAATACAGCTTTTCTAAGTTATTTCTCTCCTATAACTGCAGCCACACTCTCCAAGTTCTGATCATTATTTTTTCATTTGCCTCTACAGGTTGATAGGTGATAATGGCTCTTCACTATTACTATTCTTTAACCTCTTTAATTTCTTCTAAGTCAGTCTACACCTTTGTGCATATTTGCTTTATTAAGCCTTCCTCAATACTTCTGAAATGAATTTATTTTCTGTTATTATCCATCTGATACAATGAACTTCACTAGTCAATACCATGTTCATACTGCGACCATCAGTTTGGTTTCAGCAAAGCAACATCATCTATCACATTAAAATAAATGTGTTATTCTGACTCTTATTTGTTTTATAGTTTCATTTGTATTTAATATATAATTTGCTTTGGTTTTAAGTTGTATCTGAGGTCTAATCATAAGATGCCTAGTTTTATATTTATAGATATTTAAGTGAATGAATAATAATTAATAATAAAAATAATTTCAATCCATTGATGAGGTCCTTGAAATTTTTTCACCTTTAAAAGAAGTTCATATATCAGTCAAGGTTGAGAGTCACTAGCCTAGCTTATCACTTTCAATACAAGTTCCAAAACATCTCTAAAAAGCATCATAAAATTTGTTGGAGTGTGAAATGGACAATTGATAGTCAATTCATACTGAAAGCCAAGAACTTCATAAAGCCCATTATGACTTCAGAAGCCATGGCTGAGAACAACTGCACATTCTCCCACCCCCACAGGGATCTGGGAAGGCCTACATGAAACACCATGGCTTTTCATGAATGCCAGTCTTCAAACTCTAAATTGGAGAATTGCACATAGAAAGTCTTCAAATCAAGCTGGTGAAGTAAATCATGCCTTGACACACCCCTCTATTCTAAACACATAGCAAGTATGAAAAGAAAAAAGGTGCATAGCCATTTTTTAAAAAGAAAAGATAAGCATCTCTGTGCATCAGAAATTTATAGTAGTAAGAGGAGCTGATGTCCTTGGCTTGCTGGGCATCAGGTCCAGAAGCAGAATGACAGCAGGCAATTCAGCCACAGAAGCCTAAGATACTCAGATGAAGAGACAGCTTCACAACTTATAGCTAGAGGCTAGCGGAACTTCTGCTGATTGATGCTTGGGACTAAAGAAGCCCTTAGGCCTAGGGAATTGGGAAGAGATCAGCTTTATAATAAAAGAAAAATCTGCCTTCTGTCTTGGTGAATATATCTTTGCTATCTGAAATATCATTAGGGTAGGAAGTTTGAATCATCATTTTATAACCTGGTTCTGTATTAAAGGCTGTGACAAGGGATGGGATGGCATATAGTATATCAGGGTAGACTAAGCTATGTTACAGTACCAAAAGAATCCAAAATATCACCAGATTCACATAACAAACTTTTATTCCATGTTCATACCACAGTCGAAAGCAGGTCAAATGATTTACCTTTGAAGATGTCCTCCACCAGTGACTTGGGAATTTGGGATGATTCTATACAGCATCTCTGCCAATTCAGTATTCTTTACATCCACTGATGAGATTAAAAACATGGCTATCTCACATAAGCCCTAAACCTAGAAGTGATATATACTTCTACTCCAGGCCAATTTGCCAGAACTAGTCACATAACTCAAAAATAAATACAAGGGTAGAAAATGTAAGATAGTACATGAATCTTTGCTGAGCAGGATCCAGGCGGAGGAGTCCTCAAATTTTCTAGAGAAGTGAATAAGTCCAGAATGAGACAAAAAACAAATAACTTCTCATTCACAATAAGCCTGCATACTAATGTTGCAAAACATAGGAAACCTACAAATAAAAAACAATAAAACAATAATCAGAACATGAATTTGCTTTGTATGAAATTAACTTCACAGGAAAAAATTAACAGACTTTTTCAAAATAAGTGTATTTTGTATGTTCATAGAGATAAATGAATTAATAACTTCTATTTAGAAACTATGAAAAAAAGAAAATATAAAAATTTATACAAAAATGACTAGTTAGAAATATAGCCATTGAAATAAAAAATGTGATGTTGGATGAAGATAAATTAGATATAATTGAAGACACAATTAGTGGGCAGCAGGAAAAGAAGTGAAGAATCTACCCAATACATCAGGGACAATGAGATTTTTAAAATAAGAAAAGCAATTTTGAGAATGTAAGACAAATCGAGAGCCTCACACATTCCTCTAATAAAATTCCCAGAAGAATAAAATAGAGGAAATGAATGAGAATAATTATTTGAAGAGATAATTGCTAAGAATTTTTTAGAATTGAAGAAAGTCCTGAATAGAGAATTTATTTCAAATTACAGGATAACAAAAATAAATCCACAGCCAAATCCATGATAAACTGCAAAATATCAAATGGAAGAAAGCCATCCTAAAACCTAGTATACAAAAGATTTTACACATAAAGAAATGAAAATAGATTGAGAAAGATTTCACATCAAAAGCAACAAAAACCAGAAAACAATGGAATAATACTAACATCTTCAAAGCATTGAAGAAAAAAGATGTCAACTTACAATTTTATATCAACATAAATGTTTGCTTCAGAATGAGGCAATATCTACACATTATCAGATCTACAAAGACTAGAGTTTACCACACACAGATCCTCCCCATAAACACTATTACAGAATATACTCAGCAAAAAAGAAAAGAAAACCCCAAAGGAACATAAATGCCACACAATGTGTGAGGACAAAGACTAATAAATTTTTCATAAAGAAAAATAACTATTGGCCATAGAAAAGTAATAATAAATAATAATTTATGTTCCCAAAAAACTAAAAATTTGAAAGCCATAACAAATGGGAGAGAATGATTAAGAGTAGTTAAAAAATGCTAAGTCCCTTATGAAGGTTGCTTTCCATTGTTCAGTATTTCAGTATTAGAAAATATTTTAGAAGGGGGAAAAGAAAGGCTCAGGAGTGATAGAATCATGCTGAGTTACAAGTAAGTGGCTGTGCTTGACTTTGATTAAAAAAAATACAATTATTCTGTGTGCCTTGATATATTCCCTCTATCCCATTTATTTTCCAAAAGTTGAAAGAGAATAGGGTCTAATTTGGTTTCCAATATTAAAGTCTTTTTAAAACAGTTTCTATTAGTCTAGGTAGGAGATTGTATTTTAACTAATCATATAAAGTATGAATCATTTTGAGATTACAAATTGGTGTTACAGTTCTGACTTCTGGTAGGGAGAGGAACACAATATCTTTTCCCACCTCTCCCCATGAATTGCAAAATTACACATATACACACAGAATTATAATGGGCTTTCACCTATGTTACTATAGTTCAAAAGTATAACAAACTGCATGAGGGATCCCAATTGTTTCATAATGGTATCTTACTTGGGATTAAATTTGCTATCTGCAAGTGGTAAAGATGAAAAAATCTGATAGGATTCCTACTTTGAATTAGTTTGTGAGGAAAAAAAATGTTTTCTGGTCAGGAAGAATGGAAGATGCTATGAAATATCTACCATTTTGAACTTTAGTTACTATAATTGTTTGGGATCAGTGATATCAAACTTTAGATGTTTGGGTCTCTGGTTCAACTGTATTTTTCATAATTAAAGAGATAAAACTTAAAGAGTTTTTATGTGTAATTGCTGTTTTGTGGCAGGATGAAACAATTATAATGAATTCATGTGTAGTTCAATACTGCAAATAGCAAATAACCCTATTGCTTAGTGATAGTGATTATAAGACAGGGACAGCAGTAGTATTTTATTGCGGAAAGTATTCATTATATTGTGCTGCTATAAACATTCGGGTACATGTGTCTTTGTTACAGAATGACCTTTTTTCCTTTGGGTATATGCCCAATAATGGGATTGCTGGATCAAATGGTAGGTCTATTTGAATCTGTTTAAGGTATCTCCATAATGCTTTCCACAGGGGTTGCACTAGTTTGCAGTCCCACCAGCAGTGTATGAGTGTTCCTGTCTCTCCACATCCACGCCAACATGTGTTGTTTTGGGATTTTTTGATAAAGGCCATTCTCACTGGGGTTAAGTGATATCTCATTGTGGTTTTGATTTGCATTTCCCTGATGATTAGGGATGTTGAGCATTTTTTCATATGTTTGTTAGCCATTCTTATATCTTCTTTTGAGAAATTTCTATTCATGTCATTTGCCCACTTTTTGATAGGGTTGTTTGATTTTTTTCTTGCTGATTTTCCTGAGTTCTAAATAGATTCTTGTTATCAGTCCTTTATCTGATGTGTAGTATGCAAAAATTTTTTCCCATTCTGTAGGTGGTCTGTTTTTTTTTTGTTTGTTTGTTTGTTTTTGTTTTTTTTTTTTGTTTTTGTTTTTGTTTTTCAGCTCATTAAGGGGGTACAAAAGATCAGGCTATATACATTGCCCATGCCTCCCCATCCTCCCGAGTCTGAGCTTCAGTTGTGTCCATTCCCTAGACAGTGCACATCACACTCATCATGTAGGTGTGCAGGTGGTCTATTTATTCTCGTGACTGTTTCTTTGGCTGTGCAGAAGCTTTTTAATTTAATCAGGTCCCATTCATTTATTTTTGTTGCTGTTGTGATTGCCTTAGGGATCTTCCTCATAAATTCTTTGCCTAGGCCAATGTCTGTAAGAGTCTTTCCTACATTTTCTTCTAGAATTCTAATCGTTTCACACCTAAGGTTTAAGTCTGTTATCCACCGTGATTTGATTTTTGTGAGAGGTGAAAGCTGTGGGTCCTGTTTCAGTCTTCTACATGTGGCTAACCAATTTTCCCAGCACCATTTATTGAATAGGGATTCTTGTCCCCAGAGTATGTTCTTTCCCGCTTTGTCAAAAATTAGGTGTCTATATAAGGATGGTTTTATATTTGGATTTTCTGCTGTGTTCCAGTGGTCTGTGTCCCTGGACTTGTGCCAGTACCAGGCTGTTTTAAGAACCACAGCCTTGTAGTATAGTTTGAAGTCTGGCAAATTAATACCTCCCATTTTGTTTTTATTGCTTAAAATTGCTTTAGCAGCACAATTCACAATTGCAAAGATGTGGAAACAACCCAAATGCCCATCAATACATGATTGGATTAGTAAACTCTGGTATATGTATACCATGGAATATTACTCAGCTATAAGAAATAACGAAGATATGACATCTCTATGGTTCTCCTGGAGAGAGTTGGAATCCATTATATTAAGTGAAGTATCCCAAGAATGGAAAAACAAGCATCACATGTACTCACCAGAAAATTGGTTTCTCTGATCATCACCTAAATACACATTTGGGAACGATACCAATCGGATATCAGACTGAGGTGGGGGGTGGGGGGAGGGGATGGGGGTATGCCTACATAATGAGTGCATTGCGCACCGTTTGGGAAATGGTCACGCTTGAAGGTGCTGACTTGGGGAGGGGGGGTGGGGAAGGGATGGATATATACCTACGTGATGGATGCAACTCGCACTGTCTGGGGAACGGACACGCCTGGAGCTTTGACTTGGGGGCACAGGCGGTACATGGGCAACGTATGTAACCTGAAATTCTGTATCCCCCATAATAAGATGAAATAAAAAAAAAGAAAGAAAATATTCATTATATAAAATTTCTTAGAACAAGGTCATTCTTTTATAGAGAATTGAATGGAATAAGCTTTGTTTATACAGAATACCTTTTGTAATATAATTAGACACTGTGACTATTTTTACTCTTTCTTTTCTATCATATTTTAAGCCCAAGTCATGTGAAATGCAATGGTCAGCTTCTTATAGCTCTGTGATGTGTGTCACAAGAAAAATGCAAAAAGTAACAAATTATTGAGTACATCAAAGGAACAGAGAATTCATGCAGTGACAATGTAAAACATATGGGAAATATGGTTTCAAAGAGACCATGACTTACAAAAGTTTGGAATTTCTGGTCTTATTTCTTGAAGTAGAAGAAATCTAATTTAAGCAGATTTTAATTCATACTTGCTTCAAAATAACATTTCTTTTTAAACATAGTCTGGAACTGGATTTTCAAGGATCTATCTGATCATTATTCTCAAAGCCACAGATGAGGCCTCCATTAGTTCTTATTATTTAGGCCCAACACCTTTGAAAAACAAAATTTCTAACCATGTGGGAGGAAGAAAAATATCAGAATTCAGTTTACCAAACTCAAATCAGTTTGACAAAATTGAGATAATTCTAGCTTTCTGTTTACTGAACCCTAGTAAAAGGAGCATGAGTGAGACTATCAGTATTTATCCCTAATCAATGAGCTACTAATTTGCTACTTGTTACTCCAAGGCATAGGGTGAACAAAAGGAAAACACAAGTCAGAGTGAAACGAAGACAGAAGCCATATCTGAGTACAGAAGTTCAGCAAAGTTGTAACAAAACAGCACACCTTTAGTTCAAGGTGCTACACAAATAAGCACACCACCACCAAGAGAGATTGATCCTGTAGTTGAGGTAGCTTATCTTCCATACTCTTTAACTTCCTGTTATGATACAAAATGATCACAGGTAGAAACAGAAAAGAAATAGAAAAGAAAAGCTTTATGTACTTGTAACGTTAAATAGAGGGGTCCAAGACTTCAGTGGAGGAAATTAAGGCAGATGTAGTGGAAATAGGAAGAGAACTAGAATGAGAAGTGGAGCCTAAGAATGTGACTGAATTGCTGCAATCTCATGATCAAACTTGAATGAATGAGGAGTTATTTCTTATAGATGAGCAAAGAAAGTGGTTTCTCAAGATGGAATCTACTCCTGGTGAAGATGCTGTGAACATTGTTGAAATGACAACAAAGGATTTAGAATATTCCATATTTAGTTGATAAAGCAGCAGCAGTGTTTGAGAGGCTTGCCTCCAATTTTGAAAAAAGTTCTGTGGCTAAAATACTAGCAAACAGCATCGCGTGCTCCAGAGAGATCTTTCATGACACGAAGAGCCAATCGATGCAGCAAATTTCATTGTTGTCTTATTTTAAGAAATTGCCACAGCCATCTCAACCTTCAGCAACCACCACCCTGACCCGCCAGCAGGCACCAGCATCGAGGCAAGACCTTCTACCAGCAAAGAGATTTTGACCCACTGAAGGCTCAGATGGACATTAGCATTTTTAGCAATAAAGCATTTTTAATTAAGCTATGTACATAGTTTTTTAGACATAATGTTATTGCACACTTAATAGACTACTGTATAGTATTAAACAAATATAACTTTCATATGCACTGAGAAACCAAAAATAAATAAATAAAACAAGGCAATTTTCAATTAAATGCTAAATTAATGGTGATAAAATGTATAACAGAGACTATATCATTTTCAAGAAAGGTCAAATGCTTGTTCATCTGGCTCATTTGAAGCTTACGTTTAATTACCTTGTTTGGCTGTTGTTTCTTGGGAGGTAGACATCATGTATAGAGCAAAATTATGGTCAACTGACCCTTTAGCTCTTGTCTTTCCAGAGTCAATTTACTATAGATTTTTGTATTTACTGTAGATTTCTGCAGCTACTATATATTTCTCTAGCATGCAATTTTTTATATTTTACTGCCTATTATATCCAATTATATGTTATTTTAAAGATAGCCTAGTAAAACTGAACACATACCTCTAAATAAAGAAGCCTCATTAACGGCTCTCATTTCAGAATGTAAGAACAATGGGAAGGCATGTTGATAATACATAACAATTTCACCACTGAGACATGATTTTTTTTGTCTGCACATGATCAAAAGCAAAACAAGCTTACTTATTTTAATATGGGCCATTTTTCTAACTCAGCCTTAAGCTATTTCAACCTCAAGCTTTCTATTTTCAAAGACATTAGGTCTTAAGGGACAGGGTGTATTTTAAGCTGCTATGTCAAGTTGATCAATTTAAAAATATACCTACAAATGATACACATCTCAAGCAAAATTCATAAGAAAAAAAACTGACAATGTTTGTTGGAATCTAGATAAATGACCCCATTAATAACAGTTTGGGTTAAAATCAAAAGAGTTAGGTAAAATTTTTCTAACTTTTATAAGTTCATAAATAGGAACATTTAAAGAAAATGAATCTCTCTCTCTCTCTCTTTCTTTCTCCCTCAAGTCAGCTTTTACTCTACCTAGTATTTCCATTTGTAGCTATGAAGAATTGATTGAAGTTGTTCCATTGTCTTCTAGTTCATGGTTAAGATTTAAAACAGTAGCATCCACATTATTTAGTGTTAGGCAATAACTGAGTATTTGAAGATACAGAGGATTTGTGCCCTCTGGCCTTTCAATTGCCTGTCAGTTAATAAGTATCCATTAATTGATTTGAATAGAAAACACAAAATTCTTGCCTATTATCATGTGAGTGATGGTTCTGGGCCGTGGTAAAGTGGAAAGTAAGTAAAGTTTGCTTTGGAAGTCCCATCTCCCCATCTGCTCCATCACTACTGCTCTCTTCATCCAAATCTCCCTCCCCCACCTGTACTAGTGACAATTTTAACCCAGGTAGAAGAGGATGTATGCAAGGGAGGTGTTTCAGAGGAAGGAAGGATTTTCAGCAGATAGGACTTAATGGCAGTAACTCTGAAAATAAAACCTATGTTTATTACTTTTGAGATGCTTTCTATAATACTTTTAATTATTATCTTGGTCTTTTTTTTTAAGCATTTAACCATTCAGACAACAAATATTGATGACACTATATTCACTAGTAAGAGCACATCTTGTTTATTCCCTTTGTCCTATAAACAAACTACACTTAAACTATCTTTTAAATGATAATTCTGTTTTTACATGGTAAGGTGAGTGCTAGAACTGTCATTTAAATTCCCCATGTTATAAGTTCAAAAAAAAAAAATGCCAGTAATTAGAGCCAGTGTCTTCCTCCTAGGACTTGGAGAGGGATACTCTTTCAACATCATCATAAAGACCACTATCCCTACCACCCTGATCAATATGGGAGAAAGAGTGGATATGGGAAATGAGGCGTGGCTTTTTGGGAAAGTGCAATGATTGTAAAGCTGAAAGTCAAGGCAATTGCTTTCCCATGGAGGAGAAGTGATAGTATACTTCTTCTTGCCAAAGGAGAAGGCTGCCCCAGGAGAATTATTCTCAATGATTGCTCAAATAGTCCTGCTCCTAAGTCAGCAACTGCTGATAATTTATTTAAAAGTTTCCAGGCTACTCAGCTGATGCTGAGTGTGGGTAAAAGGCAAGAGGTAGATGGTGTGCCAGAGAAGGCAGCAAAAAGCCTGTATTTCCCCATTAGATATGGATCATGATCCATGATTTTCTATGTATACCCTGAATAAAATGGCTGGGCTTGAGCTGTCTTGCTGGTATCAATCCAGAAGCCTGTCTACTAACTAAGGGGACTCTAATAGTAAGAATCTGTAGAGTAGATGGCTTATAAGAGAGTTTGAAGCTAGAAGGAAGAGATTAAGACCAACCTGGACCTCTCATTCCAGAAGATTATGGAGGGGGCATTTCCAGGCCTTCCAGAGAAAAATGATGGCCAGTTAGTGCTAGATGTAGAATAGTCTTGCTGAAGGGAAATGTAAGAAAAGGAGCCATGTCCACCAGAGAAGTGCAGGAAAGAGGGAAGGGAACCATAAGTCTAAATGAAGCTAGAAGGAAAAGGGAAGGTTTTGAACTAAATATGAGATTTAGTTCACACAGGACTGAGTCTAAAATATTTTGCAATTTTTTGCTTCCTGTATCATATTCTAGCATATTATGATTATCCATTGTAAAAGACACATTACATTTCATTGAATTGCTGTTTTATAATTTGTAATTATTATCCTATTTTTAATATTTGTTTCTAAATTTTATAGTTATAGATAATATAGCAATTATTTTTAGTTCATGTGGTTTTTATGATTTTATTGATTTATTTCTTAGGATTACATGTTATAAATATTTCTCAGGACTTTTGATATGATGAAATCATCAAATTTGTTCCAAAAGTTTTACAATACAGCCAGTAACAAATAGATACTGGCTTTCCCACAGTCTCACCAGCATTACATAGCATCATTTTTTAAAGTTTTGTTTACTTTAAGAGATATAAAATGGGCCCTTATTTTTATTTTAATCTGCATGTCTTAAGTGTCTTAAAGGACATTTAAGGATAAACATTTTCCTTCTTTACTTGGTTTTATTTTCTGCTGGATAAGTTGCCTCTTCATAGTCTTTGTCCATTTGTCTATATGGGGTTTTGATGTCATTCTCTATATTTAAATGAGATTTTTATAGGTTGAAATATGAACTCTATTCCACTTTAAAGCTAGCTACACTTCTCTAGTTCTAACCCTTCCTTATAGCATGCATGATCATGAGCACAGGCACAAACATCTTACTATCAAGACTGTCCTTTTGTATTTAATTATTCTTGCCTTCTAAATTATTCAAGAACTCATGCCATTTGGGAAGAGAGGTTCATCATTTAGTGCATGATTCCTGCTCAAGTAATTATATTCTGCTAATTGGGGCTATTCTTGTGGCATTCCTGAGGGATAGGGTTCTCTGGGACTAAGAGGCTTATCTTGGACAGTCAGGGACAATGTGCTCCATATGTGGGCAAAGAAATCCTTCTTTAATATTCCTTGTCCCTTGATAATTATTGTAAAAGACCTATTTACATTCATTTTGTACATTTTCACCCCCCACTCCCATTCCAGAGCAGAAAGTTTGGGGTTGTTATGTAGTCCAGCAGAGAAGAAGGCCACACACAGCCTTAGAATAGGACTTGCATAAGAGAGAGTAAGATGGGGATAAGTGGATGTCCTAGAACAAATAACAGCAGAGAAAATGCCCCTTTAGATGCTGCCTGTCCACATAAACCTAGGTCCAGGCTCTGATTCTCTAAGAGTAATATCTTCCAGCAACATGAGTAAAGGATTGTGTTCATTTCTGTGAAACCTTAGAATGAAACTTTCTGCTCATGTTATTGAGGTATAATAGTCCCTCAGAGCCCTTCTTATAAAATCAAGGAAGTTGTTCTGGGATCTGTAGCTACACCCCTTAGCCTGGCTTCCATGCAGAAATAACATTGCTGCAATGAGAAGTCAATGAATATTTCCTATAAGCCTTCTTCTTTGCCAAAAATGCTAAGTCTGCAGGCAGAGAAGGAAAATTATAGCAGAAAGTGGGGTGGTGAGTAGTAAATATATGATAAAGCTGTGTGGTTTGTAGGTGAAGAAAAATTGTTTTTAAGACTATAAAGACCTTTTGGGTGCATGCACAACATTCATGAACATCCACAACAACAGACTCCATTGTTTCATTCATAAACAACTTATTCCATCCTCCTTTCTTAAATTTACAGACGAACAGTTTACATTATAGCTTTCTGCCAAACATTTCCTGAAATTATATTATTAAAAGTTTTGTCAAAATGAAAAATTGATGAATCCAAGGAAGTCAGAAACTTATTAAAGATTTAAGTATCTCCAACCCATGACCATTATTAACTTGCTTATATTTTTCTGAACAAAGACCCATGGAATCACATAATTCACATAGATGGTCTGCTAAAACAATCATTTTTCCATCAGCACATTGTCAAGGGTTAAAGAAAGAAAGGTTATTATTACTTTTAAACCACTCTTGGTAAATAAAAACAAAGTTCTATACTTAAATAAGAAAGCCAACTGTTCACATGGGTGACTAAATAGCTAAGATTAAGAATCCTCTCCTCAAAAATATTTTTCTAGCTACTCTTTCAGTGATTTCTGAAAGCAGAGATTGACTTTTTGGCAATTATCCCATTAAACTGTAAATAGCCCCCAAATGAGACAATGTAGAAAGACATTGTCAACCATTCACATTTTGGTACAAATTTCATTATAATACTTGGCAGAGAGCTATTTATAGAAAATAGTTTTGAAAGGACAAATAAGTAAAAAATTGATCTAGAGAATAGAAGATTCTAAGTTCAGGGCAGAAGGCAATAACTCTTTTGTTCTCTAAGCCACAAATGCAAGATGAAATCCATCAAGAAATTTTCACCTATTTATCAAACTATTTATAAACTACAAGGTCTGAATTACCTCAATCACGACAAAAACTTCTACTCAAATTGTTACCCCATAGAACTACTCTGACTCTGAATTCATTCTTCAGAAGGGTAAAATCAAAGGAGTCCTGCTTAGATTTTATGTCCTGGTAATTAAACTAATTTCATTTCTTTAGCCCTAGAGCAAGCATAGCTAGCTGCATACCCAATATCCTTCCTCACTTTTGTTTTTCAATAGGACCCTGACTTTTTGGAGAGGCAGCAATCTGTCCAGCTAAAAATACTTGTTTTCCCAGACTCCCTTGCATCCTAATCAGGTGGCACAGTCCTGCTCTATGAAATGTAAGCAGACATCTGCTGGGATTGATGAGAAAGCTGTTGCTTTCCTGATATAGTCACCATCCATTCCTGCCTCCCTCTTCACTCCTTTATCTTTCATTTTTGTTTGCTGAAATATTAGCATATGACATGGCGGGCAAGCATCTTTCTTGCAATCATAAAATGCCAAGATTGAGGGCAAAAGCCTACAGACTATGTCTGGCAGAACAGAAAGATGAAAAGAATTTAGGTTCCTGGTGGCATGATTGAGCTGCCACACCTACCCTATATGACCTACTCCCTAACTTCTTGTTGCAGGAGACAAAGCCCTGCCTGTTAGGGCCACTGTGGCAGTTTTCTGTTATTTGTAGCCAAACACATTCCTAACAGGTCCCTTTGACCATGCTCTGACCCTTCACAAACATCAGATCAGAACACACATTAGTATGTAATTTATTAAAACTTGCTTCAAGTTTTATCCTCTGGATTTTTGACCATACACTCATAAAGAAATAAACTCCAATGTGATAAACACACCACCTGTTCAGTTCTGTGTTCTCTCTCTGACATGTCATGAAGCACTGATTTCTTTTCCTCATTTAACAAATATTTATTCAGTGTCTACTATACTCTAGCTACAAAATTTATAACATCCATCCATTACTAGAGTTTATATCTAGTTTTCCATATAAAAAATGTCTTGTTTTCTAAGAAATATGCTCATTGATTGTAGTGACCGTGACTGGATATTTCACTTTTCAACTGGTTATCCTGGTATCCTATGGAATTTAAAGCATCTGTTCTACACAGGTTTAAGAATAGAGTTTCTAAAGTGGAAAATATCACTAAAGTCATATTGAAATTTAAAAGGAGGGGATCCATGAATGGGTTTTAAAACCTTGTTTGAGTAAAGAAGTTTTCAGACACCTAGGATTTTATTGTTTTCCCTCTGCATTGGCCTTAATTCTTTTATTTGTCTGAATAAGGTTGTGGGGATGGGTAGAAGAAGGCCCTTTGTGATGCTCCATAAAAAGTATGTTTGTGCATTAGACTCTGTGAAGAGTGTTCTGAGACATGACAAGCTTGCAAAAGATTTAACCAGCTAGCTCTCCAGCTTCACAACAGCTTGAATTATCTACTCCAAACTGCCAGTCACATACTTTTTTGACTCTTCAGAGGTAGGGTTTTAGGAGTGTCTGATGTTTAGGGACCAGCATTCTTTGTGCATGTAGGTAGAGATGGAGTTTAACTTTGTTTTTTCTCCTGTGGACGTAGCATTCTTGGATTAGTCCTGGGAGTACCCCTGGCTCCATAATGGATGGGCCTTTTATGGAGATAGCCTATTTGCGAAGAGGCACAATGTATAATATAATAATCCTGTGTAAATTATAAGGAACTGGAGTGGAACCCAGGCATACAGTAAGTCATTCATGAATACAACTCAGAATGCACAAGACTGGATGCATTATATTTTCCACCAGCTCGGCTCCTTGCTATAATTTAGATCTAATAGGATACACACGCTGTTTGTTTTGTCTTTGTATTGGCAATATGCTTATAATAAATTGTATGGTTTACATGAGCATACTAAGGATTGAGTGAATTAATTTTCTTGTTTGGTGACACTAGCTTGTCCTATTCCAATACAAAGTGTCGATGGTGTCAGAATTGTGCTTGAGCATGAAATATAAATATGTGCACTTACATTTGAATATAGGCCTATGGGTTCTTTTTTATTAGACTATTAAACATGTATGCACACACACACATACACACACACACACACACACATACATTTTATAGTTTGTTCTTAAGAGTGGCCCGTATCCTGTACATTAATGTAGTCTGTATATGCATCCACCCTGACAGAAAAGCATATATTGATGATTGGGAGATAAACTAAACATTCATTCTCTAAAATTTCTGGTCTGAAAGTCTAGAAGTAAAAATACTATGCTGCATGATTGGGCCAGGAAATCATATCTGAAACCATGCCAGTCCTATATTCTTGAGGTAGTGTTGGTCACAAATATTATTTAGACCATAATGTTTTAATTTCAAAACAACCATGAAAAAATTTCTTTTTAATTTTGTTGATGGTGTGATTAAAACATAACATTATGCCCTTTAAAGGATTTTGCAGTAACTCTGAAGGCAGGAGAGATGTTAGGGGCATGTGTGCCACCTTTTCCCACCCTTTACACATGTACACCAGGAGTTCCACTATTATAGGCAAGGTATCTTAAAAATTACAGACATGTGAGGACTCTAAGAATAATTTTAAAAGTGAAAATATAAAATACTTAAATAAAAACATTTTAACTCAATTCAGCTTATAATAAATTCATAGTCTTTTATTGGCTTAAAAATACTAAATTTTGCTTTATGGCATTGTTTGGCCAAAATATACATGGCTCTACTTGTTACCTTCCCTTCCAACACATTTCAGACACACACACACACACACAAACACACACTCAAAATAAACCTGAAGAAGCTTAGTGCATGCACCCATGGTGTTCTGAGATAACTCTTAATCACTTCAATATAGTTTATCCAGTCACAAATGATGCATAAAAATGGGAAAGACGTGAAACTCTTTCCTGTCTTCTCTAACAAATAAATTCATTAAATTAAATAAAACAGAATCACAACATGAGCAATTTATAGTTCTTTAGTTAGAAGAAGAGATAAAAGAGTTAGGTGTTCTCCTGAGCAGTAAAATATCAAATCCTGACCAAGGACCAGATAATGTCACCATGTTGAAGAATGTGTGCTTTCTCTAGGGGATATACATTTCTATGATATTATTGCTGTTGTTAAGTCTACTATTGCAACCATTCCTGTCATTGATTGACAGGAGATTGTTTTGCATATTCCATCATACATGAACTAAATAAGTATCTAGAACTATCAGTGGGACCTGATATAGTTTGAGCAAACCAAATTTCTAAATATATATCCTTGATTCTGATAACAAATTAATACAGTGAGCTCTAAGAGTCAGTTCCTAGGTTCTCTTTGTTCCCTTTACTCCTTGTGTCAACATGTCTGAACAGGTCTGAGATAGCTCACCATAACACTCAAGGTTGATACATACAAATAAATATTATGTTTCAACTCAAATTCCATAGAGAAGAAATTAGAAGAATATATAAAATATCACTGAAAAATAAGAAAAATGTTAATAATAGAAGATTTTTACATTTGACAAATGATTTATAGATTAACAATTTCATGATTGAGTTCTTCAATCACAGAATGTCTCCAGTCATTTTAAAAGTTTGTATACTGACAATATAAATGTCTTCAAAAGTTGGTCAAACCATCATCAAAACCAAGCCTTTACTGTGGAATTGAAATTCACCCTATGCATGGACTTTAAACTTTTATAGGGTGATTTCCTTCCATTTTTCTAATTTACCTGTTAACATTTTCTTCCTGTGAAAATCCTCCAAAATATGGCTATGTTATTCTGCTGGGAGTTTGTCAATTCAAATAGCAGCTCTGAAATTAAAACTGTTGCTGCTGTTTTATCTTCTTTGTATGTCTTACCCCAAACAGTCCTGATAGCTACATGACTGGAGCTAGGTCAGGGCAGGGAAGACTTCTAAGCCAGCTCACTGAGGATGCTGCAAACCCCATTCCAACCTTACTTCTCCAGCAATAAGTGGGTTTCCTCTGTGCCATTTCCATACTTGTAAATATTTCAGTCAGTAGAATCGACAGGAGCAGGGAAAAAAATCTGACTCTTGCTCCTTTCTTTCTTCTTATATCTTTTTTTCTCCTCAGTGGGATAAAAAGATATTTTTTTTTTTTACTTTGATGCCAGGGAGGTTTTAAGAACTTGGTACTTGTCAACAAACAATCAGATATTCCTCTTCAGAAAGTTTACTTTCAACATTGTGTTAACATCAATGCTAATGATAACAATTAAAAGGATTTAATAGTGGGTGCTACAGGCCAGCCAGTGATTTCTAGACTTTCACATTTTATGAACCTAAAAATTAATCAACAATAAAAAATTGAGAAATTGACATAGCACTGCCAAATTTTTATATTCCTTCTTTTCATTTTCCCACATAAAGAAATTTGAATAAACAATTTCTATGGTTTATCACCTTTGTATCATGAAAAGAATTTGACACCAAAGTAGTGGAAGAATCAATGAATAAAAAGTAGTATCTTATTAAATTGAATAAATTTGGCTTAGTAAAATGCTCACTATTTTGTTTTTCTTTTTTTTTTGTTTTTGCCAGTCCAATGAAAACATCTTCACTGACTGGCACCAACTGATATTTATCCAAGTTATAAACATATTACCAATGAGCAGAGAGATGCTATTTTTTAGTTACTGGTGAATTATCTATTATTATTTTTGTATTCAATATTGTATTAGTGCTTTGGGGCCCAGAAAGTATTTGATTATAGTAATTCACCAACATCTTGCTTCTCAGAAAGAGACCACTAGAATTTCAGTGACCTTCCAAATCCACTGGTTCAATGTTTTCATTTTGTACATGAGAATACCAAGGCTTAGAGGAACCCAATTTCTAAATACCACATAACTTCCCTCAACTACAGGTGTCAGCCTCCATCTGTATATAGCTATAAGATAGGCTTTCTAGTCAACATTTGAGTGTCTAATCAGTATCGGATACATTTACATGCCATTTCAGTTCATGCTTATTAAACTTTCAATGTGTAACTAACCCAAGCTCATACTGCTAGGAAGTAGTGAAGTGGCAATTCAGTGAACTGTTCTCCAGTTTAAGGCTTTTTATGCTTTATCATACAATTAACATCCATTTATGGAGAGGCTTCCTAAGGCCCAGTACACTGAGTAGTGCTCAGAGAAAGCAGACAAAGTATAAAACGTGGTCCTATCCACATGAAATAAAGAAAAATATGGTAGTTGTAAAAGACAGCAAGAGAAATATTCACAGTCAGGATCCATGCACATTTTTGTCTCTGTTTTCTATAGAGAACTCTGTCTTTGCCAGCCCAGTTTATAAGTTCATGATATAGAAATGAGAAAATAGGGAGAAGACAGGTTTGGTCAGCTGGGAAGAGTGGGTTAGACACAAAGGACATAAAGTAGGAAGGACTGAGGCTTTCAGAAAAGTTTTTTGGGGGGAATTGGTAAGTGAGAGCTCTAATTCAACTTTGAGATATAAGACCATTAGGGAGAGAGGAGTGGCCTTTTGTGAAGTGTGGCTATGGGACAAAAATTTCATCATCTTTGGTGTTCGTCAACAAATAAAGTTTAGATTTTAAATAATTTTTGGTACTAGATATATTTATTTTATGAGACAGCACAGAGTTTGGGGCACAAGTAGCCCTGAGGGACATAGGGTTACATAATAATTATATGTAATAATTATATGTATGTATCAAATTACATTTGATTAGCAAATTCAGCTTTTTGAAGATTATAAGTACACATTATCTTGAGTGTTCCACTCAAGAATTCATTTGAAATATGTGGAAACTGTGGCTTAATAATTTGTCCAGGATTATATAATTAACAATTAACAGGATCAAAATTATAATTTCCAGTTTCCAGACTCTAAATCCAGTGCTTTCTACTACCAGATAGACCATATGTGATAATTAATAAATAATTTAAGAAAGTATACTTAAAATTAAGTGCATGTAGTTCCATGCCTGAGACAGTCTAGGCTCTCCATAAGTATTTGTTAGATGGTTGAATAAGTCAGTACTAAAATGTGAGATGCACTCAATACACTGCAGGAGTTCATATCGGGGAGGTAGAGACCTCATGGACAGGTATCAGACAAGAGACAGAGGCATCCCAAGCAAGGCAGAGGGGACGGTATTTTTATGGAAGAGTGAGGAGGACACTCTCAGAGATAAGTAGTGATCAGGAAAGGATGGGAAATACAGTTGGAGGTGGTAGAAGATCATTAGAAAGCATTTGCCAACTAGGGTGAGGATCTTAGAACAGACACAAGAAGAAAAAGGGATCCCTTGAGCTTCACCTGCTCTCTTCTATTGATTAGGAGAAGAAAGAGTGGCAAAAAAATCTATTTTAGTAAGAATCATCCGGTGTGGTTCATGTCTAGGAATACAGTATGAGTCAGATGGATGGCCTTCCAGACCTCAGCACACTGACTGGGAATCCCTGGATTCCAGACCATAATGATAGCTCCCTTTCCCAAAGTTTGCATTATTCCCTGTCCATGCTTAATTTCTTTGGTACTACCTAATGATATCTACTGTATTACTGGATTAAATTAGAATTTATTTTATGTCATTATGTTTTCATGTTGTCTCTTAGGCAAAGTGCCTCATTCTCCCCACCCTAGTGCCAGCCGTATGTTTAAGTCTCATTTCCCCTTGAGGACAAAGATCAAAAATCATATTTTGCATAGCAGTCTTTAAAAGTAGAGGCTCAGAAATTATTTACTAATTACTCTTGTCTGGGTTGAAAGTGCCAAGTGTGGGTAAAGTTATGCAATAGACATTTGTCCTTGGCTGTATATTGTCTTATCTCTTCTTTAATACTTTTTCTCCTTTATGTACCACCCTCTTCTGTGCATATGCTCCCAGCTCAAAAGAAACTAGTCATTTAATACTTCCTATTAGATAATCTTTTGGCTAATGCCTTCCCTCCTATTAAAGTTCACATTCCTTCAGTGGCCTGATCTCAACTAATGTCGCCTGTCACTGAAGTTGAGCTGGTAAGCTAATTAGCACTAAGGTATGATGGCTAGAAGAGGTAACTCATTAAAAGGTTAACAGAAAGATTAAGTTATAATCCTTAACCTAGGGGATATTGGGAAACACAAGACTTGAACTCATTCACTCAACTTTTAATAAACACTTGAGTACGCCTTACAGTTCTCAACTTTTTCACCATTAAGTATCACTTTTATAATTCATTATACCACATGGTACCCATTTTGGAAATATTTTGTTTATCAAACAAAATTCATTTTAAGCAATATTTAGTTTCCTGTTTTATTACACATACACATCTGTTAATCAAAACTTCCGGTCATCAAGAAACTTGTTTTTTTAAACAGTCTGTGCAATGTTATTTTTGTAGATGAACAGTCTCCTTTGACATTTAGGAATATTGACTGTAAAACCCAACATTATCATCACATCCCTGGTAGTACAGCAGGCCTGGGTTGAGAATCACTGATTGGATACCTGGTAGGCACTGAGCTTGGTGCCAAGTGCTGATAATATAAAACTAAATAACCCATGGGTTCTTCTTTGCTAAGTTCAGGTTAATTTCTGATATGAATAGCCTAAGTTCAGCTTAATTTCCGATATGAATATTATTGAGTGCACAATAATACCTGTCTGGGTTTCACACTTCCCTATGTTTTTTCTGTTTATTTTCTTGACCACTTAGGGCTCTCCTAAGGGCAGTCCACTCAAGCAGTGTTACTGTTTCTTATGGAATAATTCAGGCATTTCCCACTTGCCTTGGAGTGTAGCAGCTTCCTGAGAGCAGCCTCTCCCAGAGTAAAACTAAACAAGGCAGCAGAAAGAAGATTGCTCAGATCACTCAACTTAAATTAAACTTATCTCTGGATTTGAATCCCAGCTCTTCTATTTTTGAGCTAAGGGAGTAAGGGCAAGTTTCTAACCACCTCAATGCTTCAATTTTCTTACCTTAAAAACAGCAATAGTAATAGTACTTCCCTCCTAGAGTTTTATGAGGATTAAATGAAATAAATAAAGCATTTATCATATTATTGGCCCATTGTGAGTTCTTAATAAATTTCATCTATTATAATTATTAAAGAGGAAAACAAGAGGAATAGAAATATATGGATCTTTAGCCAGAAGAGTATCAGGTTTGGGGAGATCATTGTTTTGCAATTTAGACAAAGGACAGGTGACTATAGATGGACAAAAAGAACAAAGACAAAGGTAGCAAGGACGGTGAAGCAATAGGGCAGAGAAGTTAAAAGTATGGAACTTAGGACTTGCTCTCTTTCCTTTCTGGGTAATTTTTAGTGATTATATTTATCATTTTAAATATCTTAATATGTTTAAAATGGAATAAAAATAGCGCTTGTTTTAGAGGAAAGAAAGTGTTCAGGAATTATAAAAAGGTATGTAGAGAGATTTTCCTTGTACATAATTCAAAAGTAGATGAAGTTAACAATTAATCTAAATCAGGCCAATACTTCTAGCTTCCAACTCTTGGAAGTTATTTTCCTAAACTCCAGTGTTGAATTAGCAAGAAATTGAAGTTCAATCTATAACCTTGGAATTTGAAAGCTGCATTAGTTTCCTGTTGCTGCTGTAACAAATTGCCACATGTAATGGCTGCAAACAACATGTATTTATTATCCTACAGTTTTGGAGATCAGAAGTCTAAAATGGGTCTCACTGGGCTAAAATTAAAGTATCTATAGGGTGCATTCTTTTCTGGAGAGACTGGGGAGAATCCATTTTTTTGCGTTTTCTAGCTTTTAGAGATTGTATGCATTCCCTGACTTATGGTCTGTTTCCATCTTCAAGGCCAGCAATAGCTAGTCAAGTCTTCCTCATACTGCGTCTCTCTGAAACTGACTCTTCTGCCTCCCTCTTCCATATTTAAGGATCCTTAGGATTACATTGGGCTCACTGGGATAATCCAGGATAATCTTTCACCAGCTCAAGATCAGCTGATTAGCAACCTTACTTCCATCTGCAACCTTAAGGAGTTTATAATCTATTACCATTCCAGGAAATAGAATGTGGTCATTTTAGGAGGACCAATATTCTGCCTTCCACAGAATATACAGTACTGACTGCATTCTACTTTAGCTCTTCATACTTACAGAACTCCAGTAGAATAGATCCAAATTTTGCATTGCCATGATTACTTAACACCATGAATGGAGATTACATCTAAAGTCCAATCAGAAAGCAGTTCCCACTTAACTGATAAGTGGGAAAATTGACTAACCTTTCTGTGCAAAAATTTCCTCATTTTAAATGAGAGCATAATATCTACTTCATATTGTTGTAAGAATTAAATAATTTATATATAGAATTTAGAAAAGTAACTGAATTGAAAAGGAAGAAATAAAATTATTTTTGTTTGCAAACGACAGAATCTTATATGTAGAAGACCCTAAAGATTCCACAAAAAAACTATTATGAATAATGAACAAATCCAGTAAAGTTGCAGGATATAAATCAACATGCAAAACCAACTGTATTTTTGGGGGGGGAGGGGCACAGGGTTTCGTGTTGTTGCCAAGGCATCATAAGGGCAATGGCATGATCATGGCTCACCATGACCTCAAATGCCTTGGCTCAAACCATCCTCCTGCCTTAGCCTCCCAAGTAGTCGGGACTACAGGTGTGCACCATCATGCCTGGCTAATTTTTCTATTTTTTGTAGATACAAGGTCTCACTCTGTTGCTCAGGCTGCTCTTGAACTCCTGACTTCAAGTGATCCTCCTGCCTCGGCCTCCCAAAATGCTACAATTACAGGCGTGAGCTACCATGTCTGGCCCAGTTGTATTTTTATACACTAACAATTAATAATCTAAAAAGGAAATTAAGAAAACAATCCCATGTAAAATAGTATCAAACAGAATAAAACACGTAGGAATCAACTTAAGCAAGGAGGTAAACAACTTATACACAGAAAACTAGAAAACATTGCTGAAAGAAATTAAAGACACAAAGGGAAAGACATCCATATTCATGAATTGGAAGAGTTAATATTGTTAAAATGTCCATATTACCTAAAGTGATCTACAGAGTCAATGCAATCCCTATCAAAATCTCAATGGCATTTTTAACAAAAATAGAAAAAAATAACCCTAAAATTCATATGAAACTACAAAGGACCTCAAATAGCCAAAACAATCTTGAGAAAGAAAAACAAAGCTGAAGGCCTCGCATTATTTAATTTCAAAGTATTTTATGAGGCTACAATAATCAAAATAATATAATACTGGAATAAAGATAGACATACAAACCAATGGAAGAGAATAAAGAGCCCAGAAATAAACCCACGCATATACAGACTGATCTTTGCCAAGGGTGCCAAGGCTATACAATGTGGAAAGGACAGTCTCTTCAACAAGCAGTCTTGGGAAAACTGTATATCCACATGCGAAAGAATAAAACTGGGCCCTTACCTTCCATCATCCACAAAAATAAATTTTCAAAGTGAATGGAAACCATAAATGCAAGACCTGAAATTATAAAACTCTTAGAATAAAACACAGGGGAAAGCTACATAACATTGGTCTTTACAATGATTTCTTGGATATGACACTGAAAGCACAGGCAACAAAAGCAAAAATAGACAAGTTGGGACAACATCAAACTAAAAGATTTCTGCACAGCAAAGGAAATAATCAATGGAGTGAAAAGGCAATCTATGGAGTGGAAGACATTATTTGTAAACCATATGTCTGATAAGGGGTTAATATCCAAAATGTATAAGAAACTGCAAAACTCAACATCAATAAATAAATAAATAACTTAATTAAAACATGGACAAGTTGAATAGACATTTCTCCAAAGGAGACATACAAATGGCCAATCAGTACATGAAAAGATGCTTAACATCACTCATCATCAAGAAATGTAAATCAAAACTACAATGAGGTATCACCTCACACCCCTTAGGATGGCCATTATCAAATGCACACATACAACATACACACACACATACACACACACACAGAAGGAAAACAACTGTTGGCAAAGATGTGAAGTTGGAACCCCTGTGCACTCTTCATGAGAATATAAAATGGTAAAACAGGTATGGAAAATAGTAAAAAGTTTCTTCAAAAAAATTAAAAATAGAATTACCATATGATCCAGCATTCCCACTTCTGGGTATTTATCCAAAAGTAGTGAAATCAGCATCTGGAAAAGATATTTGCATTCCCACGTTAATTGTAACATTATTCACAATAGCCAAGAAGTAGAAATAACCTAAATGTCAATCAAAAGATGAACGGATAAAGAAAATGGAATATATACATATAATAAAATATTATTCAGCCATAAAAAAAGAAGGAAATTCTGCCATATGCTACAAAAGGAATGTACCTTGGAGACATTATGCTAAATTGAAATAACCTAGTCACAGAAGGACAAATACTGCATGACTGCACTTATATGAAGTACCTAAAGTAGTCAAACTTACAACAGCAAAAATTTTTTATGAATGGTGATTCCAGAGCCTGAGAAGAAAAGGAAATGGGGAGTTGGTGTTCAATGGGTGTAGAGTTTCAGTCACACAAAATGAAAAAGTTCTAGAGATCTGCTGTATCATTGTGCATATATTTAACAATACTATATCATACACTTAAAAATTTGTTGAGAGGATAGATCTCATGTTACATATTTTCTACCACAATAAGAAAAAATAAAGAATTTAGGATAACATGAAATGAGCAGTGAGTAAATTTTAGTTGCTATAATTATTAATCAACTATATGATCTATATAATTTCTTAAATTTATATATGGTTTTATATATTTATCAGTCATTATAAATTCATCCAGTTATTCAGTTCATCTATTTAGCTGGCATTTATTGAACATCTATTGCAAAATGAACAATATACTACAATAATAGAAATCACAAAATTATCTTACAATTTCATAGCACTTTGCATTTTCACATGTTTATCTTATATGATTCTACTTAGAAGAAATGATTCCTGTCATTAGGCCTTAGAGTCTCCTTGGTAAATTAACAGGTTACATACAAATTCAGCCAAACACCATAGACATGATATTTAAGTTTTGAAGTATTGAGGATGGGCACTCACTCACACTTGATTCATTAAGAGTCAGCCTGTGGAATTAGGAGCACCAAACCAAGGAATGACAAAGCGTCCACCATCTCAACCTAGGTTGGGTGCTTCTCTCATATAGGATTGTGAAAACTAGACTCAAAAGGTTAACGAGGCCCCAACAGTTCAAGAGAAAAAGAACAACAACAAAACTAGGCAAAGGGGAAAGGGATCTATTACGGCTGTAATACTCTCAAACGTTCCTCCATGAAGCAGTGAAATCCACTCTACATATTTCCAGATTTATGCTTCTTCCAAATAAGGAATGGTGAAAAATCCTAGAAACAAAATTATTTGTGCAAACACTGTGTCTCCTTCCCCAGACTTAGTATTTTGGTATATTCACTTGCTGCTTCATATGTTAATCATTGATTTTATACTCACTTCACACCATATAGTATGGGGTAGGCGAAGTTTGGGTGTATTCTCCAAGATAAAGAAAAGATCAGGGATGGGTGCATACCTACATGATGAGTGCGATGTGCACTGTCTAGGGAATGGACATACTTGAAGCTCAGACTCGGGGGGACAGGGAGGCATGGGCAATATATATAACCTGAACTTTTGTACCCCCACAATTAGCTGAAATTAAAAAAAAAAAGAAAGAAAAGATCAGTTTGTACCAGTTTGATGGTGAGTACATGTGGTGCATGTTTTTCCATCCCTGTGATACACTGTAAGGAGGAACAACACACTTGTAGCCCTGGCTCACGCGAGGCAAATGCATTTCATGTAACCAAAATGTTTGTACCCCTATAATATCCTGAATTAAAAAAAAAGATCAATGCAAGATAGGTAGAATGAGAAACCCTCAAAAAGAAATAGCAAATAAGGACACAAGATAAGAATTTCAGCTTGATCATTCCGTTCCTTCCACTAATCTCTTGAGTCTGGCTGCTCATTGGGAGTTTGCTCTCAGGTGGATTTCTGAGAAGACAAAGCTACCATTTGCTCAATATACCCCGGGGCCACCCAGCTGCCAAGTGCCAGCTGAACAGAGGTGCATCAAGAGGCCTGCAGTCAAAAGGCAGCAGGATGGCCAATTGCCATCAATTTCTGCAGCAAGTCTGGCATCTTGGCATCTTGCTGCTCTCCCCCTCCCCCAGGTTAATTGCTAAGAACCTCAGCCTTCAAAGCTGCTTATCATATAAACTTCGGTTACCTTCTCCTTTCCCTGTGCCATTCTAATTCCTTACCTCCTTACACCCCAGTGATAAAATGAAGTCTCTCATATACCTGGCTCTACTTGTGAGACTACCCAAGCTCTAATGTAAATGTTTCTCTCCCCCCCTTCCACACACCCATGGGTAAGGCAGAATTGCCACGTCCCCCTTGGACCTGATTGCTAGGCAACACTCAGCCATGTGAATTTGTCACTTCTGTTTGGCGCAAATTTCAATTTCACCTCCAACTGTAACAACACTGCTCGATATATTTTAGATGCCACTGTGGTTGGATGGCATCCCAGGAAAGATGTGAAGTGCTACTGCCAGGAATGAATGATTGGCATTGGGTAAAGCAATTCTCTGAACTCAGCCTTGGCATACCATTAATTGTTAAGTCTGTTCTGCTACCACCAACCTCTTGTCAGAATCATGTCTATTGTAAGCCTTTGCGACAAGAGTCCAAATGGTAGAGTTCTCTCCCTCTGTAAGATCCGAATCATGTCGATAATGAAGGAGTGGATTTTTCAGCTCACAATATATTACTTCTTCCTACTTCCATCTATTGGCTGCCCTTTTGTGTGAAAAGAAAAATAAATCCACGTCTGAATATTACTGAGCTAAGAGCTACTGTGTGCCAGTTCAGGTTCTGGCCCTGAATAGGAGATTTACCTTCCCTTTGGTTTCTTCATCACAATCTGCTTTTATTTGTGCTAACAATTATAAATGCTATGATCAAGAAACAAGCTATTCATGGAAGAAAATAAAATTAATGCTAAACATACTCTGCTGATGATAAACATAGAATATTTAACATGTAAAATTTACATGCTGACATTAGATCAGAAAACATGCAACATATAAATAATCATAATTTTTTAATAAACACATGCCATTACTGGCAAGATATAATGCTATAATCCCCAATGTCTCCACCTAATATTTTTACATATATATGTATATATATTGAATATTATTTCTCCTTAAAGAGACATTCAATTGCCTAGTCACCTACTTTGAATATCCTTAAATACTCCACAATTGCACAATCAACTCTAGAAGATGCTAGTGCATGGAATCCTTTCATTTTTGTGCTTTGAGCTAAGTAATGGTGAAAATGGTAAATCTGTTTTGATTCCCCTTCAGCCCCTACGTCCACCAACTTTTCAGTCAATTTATTATTTTCTTCCTCAAATCAAAACATCCTCAGAAAGCTTGGAAATATTTTCCTGGAATGAGTCTAATTAAATAGAAGGAATCAGTCAGCTACGAGTAAAAATAGTATTTTAGACTTTACATGCATTCTCCGATTCATTAGAAACAAAAGGAGTTTCTGTAACAGTGTGAATGAACCATGAAGTGTGCATGTTCTTTTAAGAAAGGCCAAGGGTGCAGTTCTATTTTCTTAGCTCTGCTTTCATATTTATGTGTCTCATTTCCAGCTCATTGCTGATGCCTCAGTTGCGCTATCCATCACCACTTTTATCCTCCTTGTTCCTCAAAAAGAACATAAAATCCTTTTTTTATGTGGTGGTAATATTATTGCAAATAAAAGCAAATACCAAAATCTTTATTAGTCTGCCAAAATAATAAACTATTTAATAAAAGCATGCTGTAAAAATAAGGTCATTTGCATCACTCAAGTTACTTGCAGGAAATACAGAGAATTATTGGTCAAAATGTACAAACTGACAGCAATTATTTCTGTTGTTCATCTGACACACCATGCAATAGGGTTAAAATTTTGTGATATTTTGCATATATTCTAGGTTTAAATGCCTTTAATATTACTCAAAACTGTTTGTACACAGGAAAATAAAAAACAAAGTTCAATTCTCACAATATACTGATTTACTCTTTGTAAAAACATTTTTGGTTAGGGAAAAGGACAAACTACACTAATCTCTTTTTGGTACCTTTTTCACAAATGTGGAAATTACCTTCTGATAACCTTGATATTCCAAGATTTATTGCCTAAATATTTGTCCTCTTAATATCCAATATTAATTTTATTTGCTGTGGATTTGTGTTCATGCTTCAGCTGTATAATTTTCCCCTCTTTGTATTCACCTTTTGTCATTTCTGCGTGCACACCAATATAAGATGTTTTATTTGAGGTTAGTTTAATAGGTAAAGTTAACAATAAATGTGCTATTTCTAAATAAATGTCTAATGTTTGATCTTTTAGCCTATTGTAATGTAAACTCACCACTTTTTTTTCCATTACAATTTTTATCCTCAGCCGGAAGATTTGCAAATATATTATTGATATGTTTGTAACATAGCAAAATCAGTAGCCATGATAAAGATTAAAATATCATTTGTATAGTTTTACATTTACAAGAACAACCTGTAGACCAGTTCTTCTGCATAAAAAGCAAACATGACAATTAAGTAAATATTATAAATCTCTTCAAAATCAGACATTATTTATATTACTTGTTCCATGATGGTATTTACAATCAAGAAAAGCTTTTCAAACTCCAGGTATTACTACTTTCACTTTATAAAGCTTTTTGTCTATGATTGTTTCTTGGGGCCACAAATTAACCATTGCCAGTTTTATTGACATCAGTTTAACCTGAGAAAATGAGGCACAATTTCTATACCAGGAAAGAAATCTGTGGGATAACTCAACTATGAAAATTTGGACATGGGAGATAATACTTTTAGAGGCAAATAAAAGCAATTAAATTCAGATACTATATGTTATGGCTGGATTGTCCACCCCCCCCCCCATTCAGATTTTGAAGCCCTAACCCCCAATACCTCAGAATGTGATAATACTTGGAGAGAGGGCCTTTTAAAGAAGTCATTAAGCTTAAATGAAGTAATATGGGTGGGTCCTAATCCAATCTGACTAGTATCATTATAAAAAGAGAAGATCTGTACACACAAAGAGACACCAGGACTGTGCAGGGAAGAGGGATGACCATGTGAATAGGCAGCAAGAGGGTAGCCAAGGAGAGAGGACTTAGAGGAAATCAACTCTACCGGCACCTCAGTATTGAATTTGCAGCCTCCAGAACTGTGAGAAAACTAATTTCTGTTATTTAAGCCTCCAAGTCTCTGATATTCTGTTATGACATACTTAGAAAACTAATACATTATGTAATATAAATAGGGATTTTTTAAAAACAAAACTTTGTGACACCAAATAAAAGACAGCATTTATTTTGGCCAACACTACTACCTGAACGGACTGAAGATACACAATCCAACTGACTAGCAACTCATTCTTATGATAAAACAAAAGTCCAATTTGAAGTTCTTTGTATCTCAGAAGTTCTTAACCTGGGGTCCACAGACCACAAAAGCCTCTTGATATTTATTATAGACCACAGTTTGTGGGGTTTGCATATGATCATTTTAATGGGGAGAAGTATGTCATCCCAAAAGTTAAGAACCACTTAAATCTTAAGATACTGTTTCTAGTTGATGAATCAGTAGGCAATAGAGATTGTTCTGCAATAGAAATAAAATCTAATGCTGTATATTAATAGATTTAAATGGGCAATAAGATTTTTATCAAATGAACAATCTGGCTGATCCACAGTGAGATGTTTCAAAAAAGTCGTGAAACTTGAAAATTTTGTCAGAAGATCACATTAGCCATTTTTTTCTGGTAAGCAAATGTTTCTAAGACAGCTTACTGGCCTGTAGCTTCCAGGCTAAGGATCACATAAATTCTGAAGAATTTGCAATATAGTAGGTCCGAAGCAAAACATCTGCAAATTTGGCAAATCCTATTCTATGCTGAGAAGAGCCTGAGATTCAACTTCTAATCAAGGCCAAATGTTGTGTTTTAGTCTGTGACACCTTGGGATAGTTCCTAGACGGTCACAGTTCTTTCTTGATATCATCTGCAAAAGATTAAGAAGCTCTGCTAAATAGAGCTGGCATCTCCCTCCCAACTAACACTTGATGGATTTGTCAACTGTGAATTTAACTAAATTCTTCTTGCCACCATCTTCCGTATTCATCAAATTCAGTACTAGGGATTGTGCCGAGGGGAAAACAATCCTAGGTGGGAGAATCAAAAAAGCTGAAATGTAAAATCTCTGTGATGCTGCTTTGGGGCCTGGCTATCCACTATCAGACATACCCTGGCTAGTATAACATAGAAGGAAGGACATCTTCCACCTTCTGCCTACCACTCACTCAAGAATCCATTCTTACTATTTTTTCTAGAAACTCAGTATAGATCTAAACAAAGGGCACCGGGAGCAGATTGCAGCCTCCCTCAGAGGTGGAGGAGGCAGCAGAGGTAGTAATGGGGCCCCTGAGATGAGTAGATGCCAAGGTCTTTTACATGTCCAGCAGTTTTGGAGTCCAGTGTAGAGACATCAGCTGATTGCTGCTCCATTCTTAGACAGTGAGTGGAGATTTAAATTTTAGGAAACATTTAATAATGGGAACATCTGGAAAAAGACTTGAATTCCTGCTACTAAAAGGAATATGGGCTTGAGCATTGTTATCTGGTTATAAACATAAATAAGATTTAATTTTTAACACACATGCCGCTTTTTATATAATAAATTTCTATTTTACACAGAAAGAAACTGCAACCCAAAGATGATCAAGGTCTCAAAGTTAATAATAGACCCAGTATTCAAAACTGTATTTACCTGGCTCCAGAGCTGGTACTTTTTCTACAACATTATGTGTTTCCCTGCCTGACACATCCACTTCTTGCTTTGGCAGTTTCTATGCCTTTATTTAAGATATCCACCTAAAAAGTAGTATCATCAAACCTCAGAGCTTAGATAAGTAAATTAAAGAGTGTATGCTTGAGGTGATAAATTAAACATAGGCAGAAAGTTAAAAAGGGCCTCCCACTAAATGCTCATAGCTCTGTCTAAACAGTGGAAATAAAACATTTGTGGAGATGGGAAAAACCACATCAATTTATAAAATCCAACCAAATAGATCTATATTTCAATTGTGTAAAACAAATAATCACACATTTTCATACCCATTTGATCCCATAATACATGCCTAATAAATACATTTAATTAATTAAGTACTAGGTAACTAATCAATTAATTAAAGATAGAACAACATTGTATTAGTTTCCTATGGCCTCTATAACAAATCACAACAAATTTACTGGCTTAAAACAAAACAAATTTATTCTCTTACCCTTCTAGAGGGCAGATGTCTAAATCAGTTTTGTTGGGCCAAATTCAAGGTATAGGCAGAACTGTGCCCCCTCAGGAGGCTCTAGAGGAGAATCTGTCTGTTTCCTTGCTTTTCCGGCTTCTAGAGCTGCATTCCTTGCACTCATTGACTTGAGTCCCCTTCCTCATCCTCAAAGCCAGCAACAGCATCTTGCTTCAGTTATCACATTGCCTTCTATTCTATTTTGTAGTCAAAGCTCCCTCTGCCTCTCTCTCATAAGGACACTTGTGATTTCATTTAAGGCCCACTTGGATAATTCGGGATAATCTCTCTATCTCAAGATCCTCAATTTAATCATGTCTGCAAAGTTCCTTCTGCCATATAAAGTAACAGTCACAGGTTTCAGGGATTAGGACCTATCTGGATATCTCTGTGGGACATTATTTAGCCTATTCCAGGCATTTATACAGAATCTTCTTTATTAAGTTATACCGGAGAATTGAAACAATTACCAGATATTGTGAGCAAAAGTTTGTTATTAAGGACATGGTAATAATATTTATTGAATGCTTACTCTGTGCCAGACACAGCTCTAAATTTTTCACATAAATTATATAGGCTAATAGCAACAACAACAAAAAATTATAAGGCAGGTTCTGTGTTATTCCCATTTTATGGATGGGGAAATTTAGGTGCACAAAGTGAGATTACTAAATTCACCCAAGGTCAAAATTACCTCTCTAAATTATCCAGATTAAATATTTGTATAAATAAATTCCTTAAAATATGATTTCATATTGCCCATGTAGTTATTCCAATGTAATCTGTAATTTGTAGAACTACAGGAACAATGTGTTCTTTGTATCAAAGTTATTTTCAGACAAAGTTTAATTTCCTTGCTTTGATATTCTTACTTGGGATGGTTTCTAAATAATAAATCTACTAATCTCTCATTCTTCTATTAGTAATGATAGTCCTAATTTTAATTCCTGATCACCTTTTCTTTCTCCAAAGGTTAAAAAGTGCAGGATAGGTTTACATGGTAATAGCAATTTCTCTCACCGAAGAGGCATGAGATAGATAGATGGACTTGGCAGGACTTGGCATATGCCAAGTTTCTGTTGTTACTCAATAGTTGCTTATTTTCATTTAAAACTATTCTCTGAATGTTTTCCTCATATCTTTGAAAACTTCTTTTTACCCTTGCATTCGATGGCCCTTTAAAGGCTTACAGATGAAAATCTTTTTCCTTTACCCTTATAGGTTATCCATGTTCTTGTTTTTCTTTGCCACAGGAGAAGGGAGAGTGAACAAAAACAGCTCTGTTGTTTAAAATCTTTTTACACACATTTCTTAATTTTTGGAGCTTTCTCTAAACCTCAGTTATATGATAGAGTAGGGAAAGAGAAGATCCTTTTTTTAAAAAAATTATTTCTGGAGTTCTGAATAACGCACCTTAAATAATAGAAACATTGTAGAATTTGAAGACACAGTGAAATGGTCCCATATTTATCGGCAGGGATTATGGGTTATTGTTTACAGATAGATTTCAAATTATCTCAAACATGCATAATTTGTTGTGTTATTGTATTATTTCCCCATTTAACATTATCAGGTTACATAATTGTCATGGGCCCTTCAGCTTAAACTAAGCAGAATGACCCTACTAATGAGGGTTTGATATACCACATGTAGGGGGAAGAACAGTTTTCAGTACACCCTGGCCTTTTAGCATCTCTTGACCCATGATATTGATAATGGTTTATTACATTTCTCTCAATCCTCAAGACATATATATATATATATATATACACACACACACCATGGTAATGTACATATAGAAGATAACTGGGAAATAGAATCTTAATGAAAAGGTGACTAATTGGATGTGGTGACTGGTCAAGTCATGTCCAAATGAAACCTATAGGAAAAGGTTAATTTAATTTTTTAAATTATGAACAATACTGAGAGTAGATGATATTGAGAGCAAGCACTGTACAGTCAGTAGAGCCATGAAGTTTAGAGATTAATTAATACCATGATAGAAACTCATGAGATAATTAAAGAACCAAGACTAACCTTGTACTTTAGTTTTATTTCAGCTTGCAGGGCAACATTTATTTTAATAGAGCTGGAGAATTACAGATACACACACACACACACACACACACACAAAGAAGGGTAAAAATCTGAAAGCATTGTTCTTATTACTCTAAGTTTAGGATGATATGTAAAGCTTTTTAATTAAAAAGTTATTGAAGAAAAGAAAGTTATCAAACAAGAAACATCTGAAATAGGACAGGAAGCAGGTTCCTCAAGTGACTTAGCAGTTTTCAGTAGCATCAACTGTTGCAGTGAAAACAAAGATTTCTAGTCTTAGAATTTGGCAGGTGAGTGAGTAACAGATTTCCCAATATAATGTTTTGATGTTTGAGAAATAAATGGATTTGTGATTTTTGTCTTTTGCTTGCTGTACATTCAGTCACGTATTTTATTACCCACTTGGGATGCTGATTATAAACATTTTTAATTAAAAGAATTCTTGATTCTCTATTAATTGAACAATTTCCTAGATCTTTTGCCTCTTTTAGGATCTATAAGGTAGTTTAAGTCTGCAAAAGTAAGTATATCCTTAAATATGTTAATATGAAGATATACATAGGCCTATGCATGTTTATGTTTAAAATGGAAGAGAGGACCTAATTAAGAGGTTGAGGTTTTTAGTGTTAGAGTTTCTTTTTGAACATTATTGGTTTCTGTCACCTTATTAATTTCTCTCTCAACTTTTTGAGTTTACTGATTGAAAATGTTGGGAAGGTGCAGAGTCATTTGAGATATTTTTATGCCCTGCAGCATACCATCTTAGGTTTCTTTCAGTGCAATGAATGTTGTATTAATGAGGGCTGTTGTCAACACTATGCCAATAAAACTGCCAATTAAGACAAGAAAAGACACTCCTAGAGATTTTTAAAAACATAAATTAGCTGGGTAATTGGCCTATATAAAAATACATTTTAAAAAATAAATTTCTCACTAATAAAATGCTTTTGAACACACTAGATTCCACCTAGACATTTTGCTCTTCCTCACTGTCTCTACACCAGCCTTGCAAATATTCCCTTATTCACTTGCTCACTGCAAGTAATCATATGGGCCTTGGGAGCAATAAAGACTACAAATTTTCTGTCCAAGTATATGCATCCTGAGGTGAGGGCAGGTAGAGAAAATACTGAGCAAATCAATTTTTGAAAATTATTTGAAAGGCTGCTATAACACACTTTGCAGAATGAAAACAGATGGTCTTTAGCATTTGCATTATATTGACAGGGAAATTATAACCCAGAACACTAAGGGTATTTTTTACTATGACGGCAAAGGGACACAAGCCAACATCTCAGAGAATATGGTACTTTGCCCTGACAAAGTAAATTGTGAATATGCCAGATTTCCATGATATTACATCTTGCAGAATAAAATCATCTAACTTAGTAAACGCTTTTAGTTGTCTTTCTTCAGTGGGTCACAGTCCATTACTTACTGTACATTATCTTTTAGATCACAATATGGTTTGCTGTGAAGTATTTTATGCTTGAAACTCTTAAACACTTTCAAACATCAGTTTAGTCACCCTTAATTATTAACATAAATTTAAAAATCATTGGTAAAAGTTTTTTCATGATACATATGGTTGGAATAATCTTAATTTTTGAGAATGGTATAAAAATAACCACACTCTTTGGTTATGGTTTTTTAATATTAAGCCAATTTGGTATGCATTTTTGCCTCCATAAACTGGGTATCCTCTGAAAAACTCTTACACTGCTGTGAACTTGATTTAAGCAAGTCTCTTTTTAACCTTTTCTTCAGAAGAAAAAAAAATACTTCTCTAAAACTACCAGTTTTTTTTTAGAGAGCATTTAAATCTTTTCTCCCTTATTGTCTCAGACAAAACATAAGAAGCCTAATGTCTCTACATCAATGAAGAATTTTCATATAATTTAAAATATTTTCTCTTTCTTTCATATTACTCAAACTTTCACCCATCTATCCATCATTCATCCAACATTAAGTGCCTACTATGATTGGCACTAAGACTAAAAGAATAGTAATCTATAATCTCTCCTTTTAAGAGATGTATATTATTCAAGGTTCTACCAGGGAAACAAAAGAGAATTTAATGAAAGGACCGTTTATAGAGGCAGAGTTAAAGAATAAGGAAGGGACATTGAGGTATCCAAGAACTGGCAGTTGTAGACAGCCTAAGCCATTCGTATCCTTGACAAGGGAAGGGGAGGAAATGGTGTTACCAATACTCAGTGAGGGCTTGAGCTATGGAAGTAGAGCCATGAGGCATAAGTTGTATTACAATAATAAAGAGTACAACCACTGCCAGAAACAGCATGAAGTTCAGGAAGAAAGCATGGAAAGAAATATTCATACTTCTTTTTTCTTTCCCATTCTCCTGCCTGGCTGTCCCACTGGCAAAACCCAACAGAAAGCCAGAGGGCATGGGCCCAAGTGATACAGTCCAGATGGGATCCACATCAGGGCAATAAATGAATTGGGGGTAGGAGAGACAGTCTCTAAGGCAGTCCCCAGTGATCCCTGCCTCCTGATATGCATCCCCTTAAGTAATATTCTCCCTTTGAGGGTGAACTGGATGTAGGCAAACACTTCAAATGAATAGAATACAGCAAATGTGTTGTAGTATCACTTCCGAGGTAAGGTTTTATCCTTGCTTCCATCTCAGGCTTTCATCTTGGACACTGTATTGTTCTTTTACTTGCTTACTCTAAGTGAGCTGGTATGGTATGATTTGCCCTATAGACTGTTCCACATGGCAAGGACATGAAAGAAGTCTCCAACCTAGCAAGGAAATGCCCTCAGCCCAACACTGTATCAGGAGGGACTGAATCCTGTCAATGTCTACGTGGGTGAGCTTGTAAGTGTATCCTTTATCCATCAAGTCTTCAGAAGAGGCTTCAGCCCTATGAGAGAACCTCAGCCAGAGGACATCACTAAGCCACATTCGGATTCCTGACCCATAGAAATAAAGGACTGTTTTTTAAACTACTAAGTTTTTGGGGGTAATTTGTTATGCAGCAAGAGATAACTAATATAAGAGGGGAACAGAGATAAGCATCACAGTTCACCATTTTTGCCTCACAGCATTCATTTCTCCCTTCAATCATATGAAGAAATTCTTGCCCCACACAAGATGTGACACTCGGTCCTATCAGCTGTTCTATGATACTGGAGTGATTTCAGTTCATTCACACTCTTTCCTGATACTTAAATTGCAATATTCCCCTCCCAACAGAACTTTTCATACTCAGTAGCAGAGAAAGTGGGAAAAAGAAAGCAAATTAAAATATATACTACTGTAATCTCTGATTCTGTAACTGGTCATGAGACCTAAAATGATATTCGTCATTTCCTTTTTCCTGTATTTTTATGGGTTGGGTTTCTTTACTTAATAGGGTGACCCAAAACGTTATTTCCACAATTTAAAATTCTTAGTAGTTCTGTCTTTATTGGGTTCCCATAGCTTCTCATTAGCCATTTTTAGGAAAGAATAAGAGGTTCCTCAGTGAAACCACTGAGTTCCACATATGTTTTCTTTGCCCCTGGTGTATAACAGTAACCCAATTTCCCCATGGCAGTTGGATTCAATTACCTAGGTCAATAGGGTAGCTCCCTTCTTTTCCTGTTGGTTTTGCACCATGAAGAGTGCAAACTAACCAAATGATGGTCTCAGCTTCTAATTCAATAGAACAATGACTGTTTTCTGGCAGAAATTGTCCTCCCTTAGCAATTAAGACTTCTAAACCTTCTGAACCCTTAAGTAAAACACTAGGTATAACAGAGAGAGAAGTAACGCCAACCTCCACTCTTTGGGTCCTGAACCTCTATATTCTGGCTATAAGGCAGATGGCATTATGTCTATAAGGTACATAATATACTTTGTAGGACAGCAATCTAAACTAGCCAGCTGTTGTTTCTAAGCTGGTGCCTCAGGTGATAAAATATTTATTTTGTTATATATTCAGAAACTGTGAAAATCCCACAGAATAGGTCTGTGGACTTACAGGAGCCACTGTGAGGTATACTGAAGCCATGACCTTGTTTATCACCTGACCTCCATAAGTCCATACTCTGACCATTGGATCTTGATGGTGTTTTGTGTCCTAAGGATCAACATTATTTCAGAGTCAGGTCTGGGGATTTCGCTTCACCAGTAGAAATCATCCTGGTAAGTGATCAAAAGTTCATCTGGAAAAACAGTGAAGGCCACACACTCTTCTTCAAAGTGACTTAGCCTGCTCCTTAACTAAGGGGCTTCAGGTCTATGAATTGGTTTAAGTCTGGGAACTGGGTATGAGGCTAAGAATTCTCAATATGACAATTTAAGTTGGTTTCTGCCCACCAGAACTAAGATGCTTTTATTTTATATGAGTGAAGAGATACTGTATTAGGTTGCCCATCTATTTAACTCCTAGTGACCTTATGATCAGTTAACCATTGGGATATATCAATTATGGTCAAAACATTCTGATTACTATTCTATGACCTGTGTCTTATTAGAATTAATTGTGCCCATCTTTTCTCTGACAGTAAAGAGCTGCCACTTGCCTCTAATACTTTGGGATCCCATCTTTTTCATTCAAATCGGGGAGTTCATTTTCATGACAATATCTCCCATGTCCATCATCAGCTGTTAGGGATAGCCACCACAGAGGTTTTCAAGGATGCTGCTGTTCCCCTCACCAATGCATTTTATTATGTTTTGATGAAGGGGGTGTCCTCTAGACCATCCTGGGTTAAAGAAGGTGAAAAGATGACGGAGCAAATTGAACATTTTAAATCTGTATCAATATTCCCATTTCTCTAAGTCATCAAGCCTCCTTTGTTACATTATTTCAGGGAAGTTCTATAATCTCAATCTCATTGAACATGGACAACTGTTGAGTCCAGGCTTCCATTGATTAGCCAACTGTTAGCCCCATTCCCAACAGTGCTAGCTAAAATACTAAATGAAATCTTAGTAGAGGCCAAATACACACCTTTAGCATATTCCCATGGTTCTCAAACATTAACATGCATCAGAATCACCAGGAACAGTTATTAGAACAGATTGCTGGGACTCCATGCCCCAGAATTCCTTATGCATTACGTCTAGGATAAAGCTTGAGAATTTACATTTTCAACAAGTTCTCAGGTGATGCTGATGCTAGCTGGTCCAATGACCAGATTTTGAGGACCACTGGCCGAATTTAACCTTACAGTTCATTCTTCTTGCCCTCATCTCTTCAGAATCCAATCTAATTCATGTTTGCCAGGTTTTCACCTAAACAAATTGGCAAAATGACTGCCTCCTAGAGCAGAACTTCCAATTTTCCCTAAGGGTTATGCTGGGATTTAATTCTCATTACAGCTCTAAGACAATGAGGGGTGGCAATGAAAACTGGCTGAAGTTTCTGGGGAGCTGTCTTAAGGATAACAAACAACCCCTTGAAAGGTAACTGCTCCAGGTCAAGTTAGTAAAAAATTTCTATCCAAGCAAAGACTGGTTTCTTCTGACAGTGGGAGAGAGCTGCTTCCATTCTCAAGGCAGGTTTAGGGGGATTTGGGGGTTCTATATTGTTAGTTTCATGTATGCCTGCCACTATATCACAAATTTTAGTGTTTCACTTTTTCCCACCAGGTGCCCCTACTCTAACATAAGAAATGTGTATTCTAATCACAGATTCTAAGAAGTCCTGCTTAAAACTTCCATAGAAACTTTCTGATCTTCCCTTCATGCTCTAAGAGTCCAAGTACCAATCTTTTCTTTCCTTGTTATAAACTTTACAACCTAGAGATGATCAGCCCACCTCACAATCTTTGTACTCATCATTGTTGCCATTGTGATCAAGTGCCACAGCAACATGATCTCCTAAAGTCATGCCCCAGCTGACACCCCAATACCAGTGATAATTTGAGTCACTGTGTTGTAATTGCATGCCATGAATTACAATTTATGACTCACTTTCTTCACTTCATTATCTACCCAACAAACTTGTTCCAATGAGTCACCTCATTTTTTTTTTTTTTCCATACCAATATGATCTCTGTCACAATTGTTTCCCCAATTACTTTACTTCTTGGTGTTCTTCATAGGAGTTCAAAATGTAGTTTCTTAAGTATTTAACATAAACAGCTAAAAGATTCTCACAACTAGATTCAGTGACAAGATAACTTGAAGTAAAATGATTTTTTAAAAATCCAAGAAATATAGCCAATTCTCCCAGATTAATTACTTTAGTTTTAATGTCTATGCTATTAATTCTTTTACCCAATAAATATCTTTCAGCACTTCCTATGTACCAAACAAATGGGAACTAGAAGTATAGCAATAAGGAGGTGTGTAGGCTATTTTGTTTGCCCTTCCAAGGATACTTCATCCTATGCCTTCCTTTCCGCCCCAAGCGGCTGATCTCTGAAACTTTATCAACAAATTCCCTTACCCTCTGACTTTCTATGAGATTCAGCCAACGGGAAGCACTGGCAGGAGATAGAAGGGCAGATGGAGATGAGATGAGGGTATTTCTTCCCCTGTGATTTCACTTTCTTGGAGCACTATTGTGGTAATGGCTATAACCCTCTATTAATACAGCTCCTATTCAGTGACCCCATCTCCCACTATCTCAGCCTCCAAAAAGGTCCAATGACACCATTTTCTCCACTTGCCTCTTCAGACCTATGGGTGCTATTGTTGTCCTGGTGTTGCTGCTTCCGGGGTGTCTCAACATGCCTGATAATTCCATAATCTTGCCCATGACTCTGTGAAATATCCCTTTGTTCAGTATCTTTCAAATCCCAGCTTCCTGCCACTAGCTTGACTGGTACAATAGAACAGAACAGAACATTTTTTGCTTTCATAAAACTGACAACGAGTAAGGCAATATAGACATTTAATATATTATGACCAGAAAGTATAAAAGTATCATGGGACCAAATAGACAGGTATATTACCTAGCCTGCAATATCCAAAAAGGTTTGTTGTGTGAGATGTTAAGGATCATATAGCCAAAAGTAGAGAGGCAAGTACATGCTTATTTATGTTTGGGCAAATAGAGTCCTCTGTATCTTTGTATCAAAGAATTCTGTGAACTAAAACTATTTAAAAATCTTGATAAGGATTTTAAGAAACATGTTTTGCTATTTTTGTATCTGTTAGGATAAGATAAAATTTGCTTCATTCAATTTTACAGTTAATTCTCCTTTACCTAACACCCTTAGAAGCTGTTTCTACACATGCTTGCCAGGTTGCTGCCCCCACACATTGGCAAGATTATTATCTCCCTGAAATAACTCAGTGACCTCTAAAATCTCAGTGGTTTGCAACAACAAAAGTTTACTTTTTTGTCGTTCTAGATGCTTATCCCAGAACAGCTGGAGTCTCTGATTCAGTAAGGAGGCTGGCAGAGCAATGGTTGCATTATTGCCAGTCTCAAGGCAGAGGGAAAAGAGAACCAGTGAACCATGTACTGGCTCTTAAAGATTCTTCACAGAATGACTTTTCTCACCTCTGCTCATTTCATTGACCAAAGAAAATCACATGATCATTCCTCAAACCAATAGGGGAAAGATGGATGATCACTCTCTCAACAGGGGACTTCATAGGGAAGGAAAATAGCACATTTGGTGACCAGTGATAAAAGCTACTACATCTACTAGATGGGATCTTGCCAATGGATGGAAATAAAGTAGTCTTGAAAAGTCTTGATAAGCCTTAGGAAACAAAAATTTTCTTGAGATACAAAATCAATTTGGAGTATTTAACTAGGTTTAACTGATATAGGCAAAATGTTCCTATCCACTCACACATTAGTATTTTGCACTAATAGCATGAGAATATTTCAATTGATTGCTAACAAAAATTTCTGCATTTCTAAAGAGCACAGAGCACAGAGTTAAGGACACATACATTTCCTTTTGCCTGAGAGGGGAAAAACAAATCAGTGATAAACAAAAAAGAATCCTATAAATAAATTAAGTAGGTATGTTTATTTGCTCCTTATTAATTTTTCTCAGTACCTATTATTTTAAAAAATATTTGAGGGGATTTAATGAGAATGATTCTTCCTATGCATTTATATTATCAATATTTTGAAATAGCAAATGGAATTAACATACATCATGATTTTCCAAAGAATTTTGTATCTCTAAAATGTGTTTATTTTTTCCAAGTCAGAATACAAGATTACAACCACTGTACATAATAATTATATTAAAATTATGTGTGTATGTATGTGCAAACAAAAAATGTAGAAAAATTAATATCTCTATTTGTAAGAATATATGGAAGGATTCTTTAAATTTCTGCAATTATAATATCAATTATGTGATGAGTAATTTTATGTATTTATTGTCTATTTTTTTTCATCCAACTTCTCCCATTATTTTGATTCCATGGATGCTTACATATTAAATTTTGCTTGCTTAAAAAGCTTACCTATTTCATTACTATCACGTTTTTTATTTTAGATAAATTATACCAACTATATGTTCTCCTTCCTCACTCCTGAATAGTTCTCAAATACTACTTGTTCTAGGTGTATGTACACATGCTCAGATATGCAGATAAGAAACAAAAAACAATATTAGAATTATGTACACAAAATAATCCAAAATACACATTGCTAAATACAATAAAATTTTAATCTGTCTTGTTCCACCAAAAGAACAAAGCCAAGGTACAACAGTCCTATTGATGAAATAAGAGCTCAGAGAAAGAGACTGTAACTAAAAATGTTGTTTAATCAAATTCTAACATATTACTATAATTGCAATAAAAATTTTCCAATTTAAATTCTCTTTTCATAGGCTAGTTTTGCTACTTCTTCTTGCAAATTGCTCTACTTCAGAGAAAAATGGGTTTTCCATTTAAATAAAATAATTTATTCAACTATTCCTGTTGCCACTGAGTTGCCACTTAGAATTTAGTTTGTTGGACTTTTGAATTCATCTAATTACTCGGAAATAGCAACTGAATAGAGAAGGCTGAATAGAGAATGAATAGAGAAGGCTATTCATGAGCTTTTACCAGAGCCATGAGATATTGCTATGAATGATTGCAGGCTATATATGTTCTCTGATGAAAAGAAATGACAGATGGGCATGATGTTCATGATGCTTCCAATATTTTCAAAGCTGTAGTCGACCAGTTTCAAGTGATTGATTTAGAGTCCAGAACATTTATATGTTTGGACAATATTTGAGGAATAAAAATAGGTGTAGCATTGGGCCTGATGTCATCACATTTTAAGCTTATTTTACAGAGAAGTTCTTGATGAGGAGATTCAGTGGTTGAATATGTATGTATGTATTCTCTACTTTTCTTGCAAAATGTTCTTTTCCAATGCGATTCTCAAAGGAAGGCATTTCTCTTTTTTAACAGATTATTATTACAGCTCCAGAAATTCAGAATGTGTGAGAGTATATGCCATTTCTCTCTAAAAATTGCAGAGTAGACAGTTTTATGTTCCTGAAATTTATAATCTGGCTTGAAAGTCAGAAAACCTGGGTTCTAGTTCCAGTTCTGCCACTAACATACTGTGTAGCCAAGCACAAATTATCTGATACATCTATATTTTTGTTCCTTCATTTGTAAATTGAAAAGAAAATATTTTCTTCCCCCTATTTCACAGTAATATTATTAGGTTATATAAAATAAAACTTCCTAAACTTCTTGGAGCTTGTCAAAAGAAAGATGATCTATAAACCCAACTTATAATTATATAACACTATATATCCTGCCAGACCTGAAACATTTTAAATCAGAAAAACAGTGAATAAAATTATTAAGAAAGATTTTGAGACAGGCGTGGTGGACCACACCTATAATTCCAGAACTTTGGGAAACCAAAGGGCAGGAGGATTACTTGAGACCAGGAGTTTGAGACCAGCCTGGGCAATACAGTGAGACCCCATTTCTACAAAAAATTTAAAAATTTGCCAGGTGTGGTGGCATCCACCTGTAGTCCCAGCTACTCAGGAGGCAGAGGCAGGAGGATCACTTGAGCCCAGGTGTTTGGGGTTACAGTGAGCTATAATCATGCACTCTAGCCCCAGCAACAGAGCAAGACCCTGTCTCAAAAAAAAAAAAAAAAAAACTCTGGAAAGAAGATTTTTGGGTAGGAATATTAAAAATATCAATTTATCATTTTAAAGAACTGAAGTTCCATGATACAATATTCTAGGAAAAACAAAACATCTGGCAATGGTGATAGGAGATGGATGAAGATAGTCTTATTTCCAAATGAAATTCAAAAAGATTTTCATCATCCATCTCCAATTTATTGAGACATCTTAATAGTAGCATGTATAAGACTTTGGCTACTAACTAATGAAAGATAAGGAACAAGGGGAAGTTAAGAATTACCTTAGAGACCACATTGGTGGAGGGTAATGTCCTTAAAAAAACGAGAAATTGGTAGAAGTGTGAATTGGGGTGATGAGGGTAGGAATGTGGCATGCTGAGATATTGACCTTAGTTTTGAATGTGTTGGACATACAGGTGTTCAGTGTTATTAAGCTATGTTCAAATCATATTTTGGAAGGGTTTCACCTAGCCATATTAGCTAGAATTTAGAGCCCCTGGTATCTTTGATGAAGATCTGAAAAAAAAATCTTTATTCTTTACTATACAGTAGTTAAAAAGAATGAGATAAATCTATATGGAGTGATACTACAGAATAATGTCCTAGATATATTTGGAAAAACAAAGTACATAACAGTGAATACAGTATGCTCCCCTTGGTGAAAAATAAAAGTGATATATGCTTATATATTCATAAACTCATTCTGAAAAGATACAGAAAAATGGGTAAATGTTGCCTCACAGAAAAGGACCTGGGGGACTGGAGTTCTAAGAAGGGAAAAAGACTAATTTTATTCCTTGTTCTGAAATCTACATTGTCTGATATGTATGTAGCTACTCTATCTTTCTTTTGAATAGTGTTTGCATAGTATTTTTTTCCATCCTTTTACTTTTAATTTGTATGTGTCTTCATATTTAAAGCAAGTTTCTTATAGAAAGGGTGTAGCTAAGTCTTGCTTTCTTTTTCCAATCTTTCAATCTGTATTTTAGGTATCCAGATGTTTACATTTAATGCGATTATTGGTATTGTGGGGTTTAAATCTACCATCTTGGTATTTGTTTTCTGCCTCATGTTTTTTTTTACTCTTTTCCTCTTTCTTCCTGACTTCTTTAGACTAAATATTTCACATGAGTCCATATAAATCTCCCTTTTGAGTATTTTTATGTGATTCTATATAATCTCTCCTTTATCTCCTTTTTGACTTATCTATAACTCTTTGTTTATAATTTTTCAGTATTTGGTTCTGGGTTTGCATGTGACAGATGCTGTGATTAGTGTATTTATATGTATTTAATCCTTGCCTCATTAGGTAGGTATAAATATCCCTATTATACAGATGAAGGAGAAACATTTTGCTAAAATTATAAATTAATGTCTTCAACCCCAGGTTTATCTGACTCCAAAACATACTTTGTAGTATTAGGAAAATATTGGCATAACCTTTCAGCCTTTGATATAGTCAATAGTCCACAAAAAGGACACCGAAGCTAAAAACTGAACTGTCAAGGCATTTTAAATAACTGAATATAAATATGGAGATTGTAAAGAGGTGAAGGCTCTGAACATAATGGATTGCTAGCATTTGGAAATAAAGTCAAGAATTATACCATCTCTTTTTTTCTCTTTCTTTGAAACTGAATGTAGTAAAACAGACAATGAAGAGAACACCCTTAAGGTCACGTTTTAAAACATCTTCCTGATAATATTAGTATGTAATACAAACCTTTATAACTGACTAGTACCTGATTGAGGTCAATACAGTATTTGAAAAAAGTGCCACTAAGGATGGACTGGGAGGCTTTATATTTTATAAGGCATCTTAGCCCCCTCAATAATCTCCAATACTCCCCTCAAATAAACTCACAACTTAAATAAAAGTGTGTTTAATATACAAATGCAATTTTAACACAAATCCCTTTGTCTCTACTTTTAACTAGATAGCCACTCCTAAAACTAATTTGATATAGAAATCCCAGAATTCCCATTGTTTGGGAAAAATAATTAAAGGAAAGGATGCTCCACCAATCAATGTAGGCATTCTAGTCTCCTTTAAAGTTTAATTCTTACAGTACAAATGAGTAAACTGAAAAAGGGAATTAATGGAATGGTACCATTTACCAGATAATAAAAACTTACTTCATCCTCAACAAATAACTCTTTTGTTCATTAAGATATTAATGACATATATTAAAATTAATCAATTTTATGTATAGAGTTTGATGAATTTTGCCAACTGCAAACAACTGTGTAAGAAACACTACTATCGAAGTGTAGAACAGGGCCTTCAACCTAAAGAGTTTCCTCAAGGCCCTTTGCCCTTGGTGACCTCCCCTTACCCTTGGCCCCAGGCAATGTTGATCTGCTTTCTGCCACTGCTAATTTTGCCTTTTCTAGAATTTTATATAAATGGAATCATAGAAAATGTAGTCTTTTGTGTTTGACTTTTTTCTCTTTGCCTGCTTTTGAAATTTATCCATGTTGCTGTGTGTATTACTGAGCAATATTCCATGGGTATGTGTAAGGCCGGTGGCGGGCACCCCTCCCCTCCCTAATGGAAAAAGACGAAGCCCCTCCTACTCCTCCATACCTGCCCTAAAGCTGAAACAAAGAAATTCCTCAGTCTTCCCTCCAGAGAAACTCCCATCCCCCACCCCTAAAAAAACATATATAAGCCCACCCAGACTTCTGGGTGGGGCGGCTTCTCTGGTTCCACTTGTGGGACCATGAGGCTCACCCGGGCCCCTCTCTTGGGACCCGTTACCCCCACCCGGGAGCACCCCAATAAAGCCTCTTTACTTATCCCTTTCAACTCTGCTCATCTTTCTTTCTCCGGTGCTGGCCACTCCAAAAACCTTATATTTGGTGCCAAAACCCAGGAGGGTACTTTAACTTTTGACTGCTCAGCCCCTCCCCTGGACTCCGGTCTTAAAACCTTACAGTATGAATATAGCCACAATTTGTTTATACAGTACCCTTTTGAAGGAGATTTGGGATGCTTTATATTTTTAGCTATTAGAATAATGCTACTATGAATATTTACATACACATTTTTGCATGAACATATGTGTTCATTTCTCTGGAGTAAATATCTAGGAGTAGAACCACTGGGTCATAAGGTAAAATGTGTTTAGCTTTAAGAGGTACTGTCATACTGTTTCACAAAAAGGCTATACCATTTTTGCATTCTTACTATTCATAACAATGTATGAGAGTTCCAGTTGCTCCATATCCTTGTTACCATTTGGTATTGTTGGTCTTTTAAACTTTAGCTATCCTATTATGTATTTATTAGGATTTCATTGTGGTTTTAATTTATCAAGCAAGGTTTTGATGAAAAAGTTGTATTTGTATACTTACCTGGTAGGTGAGATACCATGATTGTGAAGGTGGTTTTTCCAGAGAGCAAGGCTTATCTATTCCACTTCAGATGTGCGGCCCCCTGCAATTTCCCCAAATGTAGGAAATTTGCATAACTGTGGTAGTGAAGGACTGCGCTCATGCTTTCCCCTGGGGAAAAAAAATAAAAAGAGTTGTATTTCTAATTTGTGCTTTCCTGTTCATAAAAGAATGAGCTGACTTATATGCATTCTGATTTATTAATGAGTCTTCCATGAATTTGCAGTTTCCATCAGTTCCCTATAATCTGATCTACACTGGATAAAATAGTAAAGTTGAATCTACAGAGCTGAAGACTATAGCTTGTACTTCTTTGTAACTTTATCAAGGTATTGCTTACTTGTGAGACCAGCCTGAAGCAGTTCCTTCCTCCTTCCCTTCCTCCCTAGTAATCATCCATTCTTTCAACTATCATCTGCACTATTGACAAAGATAATATGAGTTCATTCCATAAAATTCAAATGACATAGAGAGATCTATATAAGAAAGTAAGTAAATCCATTCAATTTCACCCACAGAGAGACAACCATATTGATGATTTTCTTTCCAGATACCTCTTTATGTAAAATAATAGAGTATATTATGGAGTATTTCTTACAACTATATTGGCAAGATGATATTTTTAACCCCATTTTATAGTTAGGAAAACTAAAGAAAAGAAAGTTTCAGTAAATTGTCTCAAATTACAAAGCTTAGGAAGTGGCAGTGCTCATATTCAAATTGAGGGAGGCTGACTCCAGAGTGTTTAATCACGATCCTGCACTCCCATATAGATGGCTATGTATATAAGTCTGTTTATATTCTTTGTCATAGTACATCTCATGGATATAGTTATATGCTAATAAATAAAGTATACATTACCCTTTATAATGATTATAATGATTTCATAATTTTTATTATGGTACACTTATTTAACCAGTACCCTAACTATTGGTATTAATTTGTTTTTTATACTTAAATATTATAAACAACATTGCAAGAAACATTTTGGTATTTGCATCTCTATACAATTTCCAATTATCTTCTTAAATCACTAGGAATGAGAATGCTTTGTCAGAGTGTACACACATTAAAGATTTAATATGTAGTACCTAAGTTTTATTTACTTCTCAACAGAGCATGAGATTGTTCTATTTTCTATATTCTTGCCAACATTGGTCTTTGTCCTCAGTTGTGTTTTTTTTTAATCTTTGCTAAACTGAAAGTTAAGAAATTATATCACATGATTGTTGTATTTTAATTAATGTATTGATGGGGCTAAATATTTAGTTTTTTAAAAGTACAATAAATTTCATATTTTCTTATAAAATAATAATTTTAATTAATTTACTTTTATATCAAGTAAAAAGTGAAGTCCCACTTTTTATTCCTCTCTTCAGAGGTATCATTGTAACAGTTTAGTATATAACTTTCTAGAGGTTTTGTTATCTACTTACATATTTATGCATATCACATACATGTTTAATTTTGCTTTGATACAAATGGAAACATCTTCTGCAACTTGCTTCTTACACTTCAATATGTCTTGGAGAATTTTTCATTTTTCTTTAACTGTTACATAGTATTTCATTGTGTGGAGTTACTATAATGTAATTAACCAGTTCTGTTTATGAACACTTAAATCATAGATTTTTTTCAGCAAACATATATTACTTAATATATGCCAGAACTGTTCTAGAAATTAATAACACAACATCCCTGCTTTATTTCCATTTTGTAAAAAATGCCACAATGGACATTCTTGCACATTTTTGCACATATGTGAGTACAAAATATAAATGAACATATAATAGACCATCAATAAGTATTAGTTGACATAAGAAATGAAGATTTCTCTTTAATTGCAAAATAAACATATAGGCAGATATGTTTTATTTAGTGTACAGAGTGTTTACAATTTTAAAAATTAGTTTCCAACCTTAAAAAAAAGGAGTTCCCTAAAATAAAGATTTTTGTGACCTCTTGAAAAATCAGAAGATCTGATAACAGTGGGTCCACCTTTGCATAGGGCAGATGGAGCCAAGTGATTAGTGTGCAGTGGTTTGCCACAGTTCTCACCGATTCAAATTGCCTTGTTCCAGGCCACTTCCCTTATTTTTGTTATGTGCCTGGCTCCTACAGCTTTTGAATTTGCTGTCCTCTATTATGGAATAAAGAAAAAGATATCTAAAATAGACTACAGGTCTACAATGCTTAACAATTATCTCATATATCAATTCGTATAATACAATAATTTATGTCTTTTAGAAAAAGGGTTGGTCATCTTGGAAGCATAGGAAAAGGAGATTCAAGAGGTCAATGATGGCAATACCCTATTAAACATATCTTAGGGATAGAATATTTTAGCCAAAATAATCAGCTATTTCATGGCAGATATAGTATAGTGGTTAAGAGTTAGACTTCCTGAGTTTGAATCCTGGTTCTGCCATAAGCTCTAGGACTTTTGGAAGGCCATTTCACTTCTTTGTGCTCAGTTTCCTCATCTGCAAATGAGGATCACAATGGACCCTACTTCATAAATTTGCTGTGATATTTAAATGAGTGACTGGCCATGCTGTAATTATTAACATAGAAACATCAGACACTCATATCCTAGTGCCCTTAAATTTATGCTGCAAACCATTACTTTAATTCCCTTTTTTCCTAAATCCTTACTGGGCAACCTTCTGATGGCTTCCTGTATGGCATGACTTCAGGGAAAATGTACTTAAACCCTTTCAAGATTTCTGAGGAGTAACCACCTGTAGCATTCTTGATTTGATTATCTGAGTCTTTATCAATCAGTATATCACTGAGATGTGCTGCCAAGGAAGCAGAATCCAGTGACAGCTTGCAACTTTTTATTACCAGCAACAGTGTTTGGCTATGGAGAATTTCCCTTAAGTAAACTGGCAAATGACTGAGGTTTATTGAGGCTGATTTTCAGTTCACCTATTATGTTGGCCCTATAAGCTAATTCATAGTCATTATATATACAGTTTGACACTGTAGGAATTGAACTGACAATGCCTTTGTAAGGTGAATCTTGGGCAAATCATTTTAATGTATTGCAAAAACAATTACTTTATACTGATAAAAATTTATTAGCTTATTGACATTTACTGTGCTGAAGTTACCTTTACACTATCCACGTGAAAACTATGAATATAGGGGCCTTCCTAAACCAACCATTTTTAAAATTTGGGCAATTATATGTAGGCAAATGGATAATACTATTAGTAGTTAAAAATAAGTTTTCCCTATTAACTTATGAGTCTTCTCAAAAACACTATGCCAGGATTCAATATTAGTATGTTGTATGCTCAAAATTAGTATGTTTGTTTAGATTAGAAGTAAATTAAAATTTTCTTAAAAATAATTTAGAGTTTCACAAATTTAGGTTGGCTCTCCTTAAAATGCTATTCTTAGTTTGAATTAACTCTTCAATCTACATTTCTTGCTTCAGCAGGGCATGATATGAAACAAAGAGTATAAATGTTCCTGCTCCTCATTATGTGACTTTGTGAGAATCATTCCGTCTTGGTGTGGCAGCTATAGAGGTGTCCCACTCAGATCTCCCTACAAAAGCACCTGTCATGGAAAGTGCAGCTTTGGATCCACTAAGGAGTTCACATCAAGCCACACTTCCCCTAGTTGTTCCCAGATTTTGATTATGTGCAGTGGAGGTACTAGAACCCAACCTTTCCTGTCTGCTATCAGAAGGCCTCTGTAGGCATGGAATCCCACCCAACAGAACATCCACAAGAAAATCCACTTCATAGAAAAGGAGGTACAGAAGTGGGTCATGTCCCTGGGGTCTAATTGTTGTATCATATACTGTACTATTTAGATGAAGTGGTCCCCTCATAGTGCACTGGAAAGACCTACTAAAGTCACAGCTAAATCAGCAGCTTAGAGACAATAATCTGCAAGGATGGCATGCCATCCCTCAGTATTTAGTATAGGCACTAATCAAAGATTTCTGTATGGTATTGTCTCTAGGAGAAAGAATACATGGATCTGGGAACAAAAGGGTGAAAGCAAGAATGACCCCATTTATAATCCCTCCCAATGATCCACTGTGAAATGTTGTGCTTCACCTCACACTACTCTGGGCTGAGCAGTGTTAGAGGTCCTGGTCTTTAAAGGTTTTTCTCTCTTGCAAGGGGGCAGAGCAGGGATCCATCGAATTATAAGCTGTGTATAGCAGTAGGACACTTTTGCTCCTTTAGACCCAGAGTCTAGCAAGCAAGGATAATTGATTAGTATGAGGAGTTTGGGCTGCTTTTACCCATGGGGACAAGGAGAAATACTCATGGAACCCAGATGAGCCACTTAGGTGATCCTTGGTATTCCCTTACCCAATTGTAACTGTGAATGGACACATATAGCAGCCTCAGACTGAGAAGAGTATGATGACCAAGGCCCAAGAACTCTTAGGAATGAATGTTTAGGTCATACCACCATGTAAGTCGACATGATCTAATGAAGTGATAACCGAAAATGAGGGAAATACAGAGTGGATAGTGGGGACAGGATAAATACCAGTGTATTCAAAGACCAGCAGCAATGACAGGGACCATAGTTCATTCTGTTAACCTTCCTTTTCCAAGCTTAGACTTAGGAAGAGGGTTTACAGAAATCATGGAGAAGCTACACCATGAATGTTGTTATGAACTGATTTATAGTCTCCACCTGCTGTACTTTTGGATCCACCACTAAGTTTGCACCAGACTAAGCTTTTCCTCAACTGTTCTCAGACAATGACTAAGCACAGCAAAGATACTAGAACTGGGCCATTCCTGCCCAATTTGTAATTCCTCTAATGGATAACTTTGGCTTAGGACTCCCCATTGATATGGTTGAGACTCTCAGAATTGCACTGCAAACTGGGACTCTTTCTACTCACTCTTCTTTCCTTTTCTGCTTTTTCATTTTTTAGCCTGCATTCCAATCTGAGTCTTCCTGCCTTCTGCTCCTTCTCCTTTTATCCTTCATAGGCATTTTCTCTAATCAATTTCTTGCACATCTAACATTACTTTGGCATCTGCTTTCAGGAAACCTGCAACTGACACACTGGGTGTTGCTTCCAAATTTCAGCAAAAGAAAATGACAGCCACAGGTGATTAGAATGATTTAAGAAAGATGCACATGGGAAAAGTTAGAACATACCTTAACCTTTAGTTTCTAACAGACCTTTTTGAGGAGTAAAGAATTACTATGGTTTTGTTCAGTCAGCTACGAGGGGTCTTCAAAAATTTCACAGAAAATACATATTATAAAAAAACTATATATGGATCTCAAAAAAATTTTGCACCAAAATAAACTTGTACTAACTTTTTATACCATGTCTGAACAGGATCTAGCTGAGGTCCTAATAAAGATAAGACATCAGTTTGGAAAGAGGCCCTATCAAAGCAATATGAATCCTGCTAAAATTGAAGCAAGAACAAAGATTAAATTTATGGTGAAGCTTGGGTGGAAGAATGGTGAAATCATTGATATTTTACAAAAAGTTTATGGGGACAATGGCCCAAAGAAATCATCAATTTACAAATAAATAACTCATTTTAAGAAGGGATGAGACAATATTGAAGATGAAGCCTGAAGCAGTAGACCATCCATATCAATTTGTAAGGAAAAAAATTGATCCTGTCCATGCCCTATTGAAAAGTACCAATGATTAACTGCAGAAACAATATCCAACACTATAGACATCTCAACTGGTTGAGCTTACACAATTCTGACTGGAAAGTTAAAGTTCAGCAAACTTTCCACTCCATGGTGCCAAAACTTTTGTGCCCAGATCACCTGCAGACAAGAGCAGGCATTCAATGGAAATTTTGAACAAGAGTGATCAAGATCCTGAAGCATTTCTTGAAAGAACTGCAACAGGAGATGAAACATGGCTCTATCAGTACTATCCTAAAGACAAAACACAACCAAAGCAATGGTTACCAAAAGATGGAAGTGGTACAGCCAAAGCAAAAGTTGATTGGTCAAAAGCAAAGAATTTTTTTTCTTTGGGATGCTCAGGGCATTTTGCCTGTTGACTTTCTGAAGGACCAAAAGAACAACAACACTTGCTTACTATGAGAATGTTTTGAGAAATTTAGCTAAAGCTTTAGGAGAAAAATGCTCAGGAAAACTTCACCAGAGAGTCCTTCACTACTACAACAATGTTCCTGATCATTACTCACCAAACAAGGGCAATATCCTGAGAGTTTTAATGGGAAATCATTAGACAACCACATCACAGTACTGATTTGGTTTCTTCTGACTTCTTTTTGTTTTCTAGTCTTAAAAAATATCTTTAAAGGGCACTAATTTTTCTTCAGCTAATAAGGTAAAAAAGAGTCCATTGACATGATTAAATTCCCAGGACCCTTAGTTTTTCAGGGATAGACTAAATAACTGGTATTATCACTTACAAAAATGTGTCTTGACTTTGATGGAGCTTATGTTGATAGTTTATATTTTTTATTTTTATCTTTTAATTCCATATGCCATGAACTTTCTGAAGTCCCCTCATTCTTGAGAAACTTCTCCAAAAATATGTATGCATCTAATAACTCTGATGCTGGGTCAATACCAATCTAATGCATGTTTATTTCAAGTTTTATGGTAGCTTTGATGGGACATTCAAGCACAGAGCCTTGCAATGTAATTCTGAAAGGCATTGAAGTGAGGAAAAAAAACTTAACTTCTCCTCTCTCCAACATACCCTCCCAAATTGTCAGGTTAGTCTCTCCACTGCTTTTAAACACACCACATTCGTTCTTGTCTGGCTGCCTTTGTTTAGGAGGTTCATCTGCTCCTCCTGTTCAATTCTGCTCATCTTTCAAGTCCCATCCTTATTCTAGCCTTTACCCTGTGGGTTCCAATTATGGGGCCCTTGCCATGTGCATTACATAACTTGTTATTTTCAAAATACATTCTCTTGTATCATGAATGTTTGTTTAATATATTTATCTTCCTAACTAGACTGCAAATTCCTTAAATACTTGACTCATTTGGTAAATAGTCATAATCGCAGAATTTTAAAATTATGATTCTAGATGCTGAAACTGATATGTAGACTGTCACTGCACTAGCCACCCGTACTGAGTATTGAAGCTAATGAGATTAGAGTATAATAAAATTGAATGTTTACTATGTACCCTGTATCATTTTAAGTCCCTTACATATATTAACTTATTTAATTCATGACAGAAGCATCGTTCCTCATGGCTTTCTTTCTCTTACATATCTAAACTATCCAATTCTATTGGCTCTATAGAGCTGGAATCCTCTCAATTCTCACCAAATTCATCATCCTGGTTCTAGGATCCATTATCTCTCTCTTGGTTTATTGCAATAGCTTCCTATGCATTCTCAATACTCACATCGTAATCCTTTAAGTAATATCAGTCTTCAAAAGCCTGTATGACCTACAAGATCCTAAACAACTTCCCCCTTCCTCCATCACCTTAACCTCATCTCCCACTACTGTCTGCCTTACTTACCCTGCTCCAGCTAAGTTGATCTGCCTTGATTTTTCACACACAATGCACTTAGAGCTATAGATTAGTTTCTTCTTCTGCCTGGAGCACACCCTCAGTTGTATACCCAACTAATTCTCCTCCTTTAAATACGCTCAACCTTAACCTTGTCAATAAGGCCTATATTGACACTATTTAATTCTGCAATTTTACCCTCCGTCTCCTGATTCCCCTTGATCTTTTTTCTTTTTCCACAGCACTTCTCACTCTTTAGCATACTATATAATTTTTAAACTGTATATTGTCTGCTTTTCCCATCCCCATTTAAGCTCCATGAAGGGAGAGGTCTTTGTTTTTATTCATGGTTGTATCCCAAGATCCTAAAACAGTGAAAGGCACTCAAAAAATATTCAGTGAGTAAACTTAGAAGCTAGATTTTCCTTCTGCAAGGTCACTGTTCTTTGGTTATGAACCTTAATAGGCCTCCCAGCTTCTGTATTTGACAGAGGGCCAAAACCACAGAAGGCCTGGAGGTCATGAGGCTAGCCCCAGATTTAAAAATTATCACAGCCTCTGAGGGGCTTAAGTTCACATCTCGACCCTTAGGTTTGGAGGACAGGGGAGGTGTAAATTAAAAAGCTAAAAGTTAGTTTCTTGGGATGGGTTAGGGAGGCAGGGCAAGCTTCCTCCCCTTTCGCACATCCACGAGTGTGTTGCAGTTTAGGTGACTTTGAGCCTCCTCTTACCAAAACAAATCCAGCGCCATCGGGATTGGGCTCTGTGACGGGGGCCTTGCCCTTCCCCCGGCAGCTTCAGTGCCCTCACTTAGGTGGTTAGGCCGTGCCTAAACATCTTTTTTTTTCTGGGTCGGGATGTCCCTGCCACAGGGACAAGGCACGAATGTGCCCTGGCCTCTGAGCCCAGGCGACCCGCAGGAAGCCACAGGGGCCACAGCACAGGTCTGCGGGCAGGCGGCGGAGCGAACACCCAGGCAAGGCCCTCCGACGCGTCACGCGAGCGGCGGCGGCGGCTGCAGCGACGACCTCCTGGTTCCCGCCCGCCCGCCGCACGCACGCGCACTGAGCCCAACATGAGGGTCGCGGCTCTGATCAGGTAACTGGGCGCCGGAGCCGCCTCCCTCCTCCCCAGGCAGCCTCTCGTCCCTTCCTGCCGCCGCTGGCGCCAAAAGGGAGAATGTCTCTGCCAGAGCCGAGAGTTGGGGGCCCGACAGCTCCTCAGAGCCACAGGAAGAGGCGGGGCCTTCAGGCTATTGCCTGGTCCACTAGTCTGGTCGTGGGCTTGCGCTCCTCCTCCTCTTCTCTGTCAGTCGCGGCTTTTCTGGTCTTCCAGCCTTCAAATTTGGATTCACTTGGGGAACTTCAAAAAGTACTGACACCTGGGTCCCACTGACAGAGGCGTTGGTTTAATTACTCCGGTGCGGCCTGGCCTCGCATTTTTTAAAGCTCCTAATGGGGCATGAAGTTTGAGAGCCACTCCATGACTCCACTTACTCAGTTAATAACCCTTCGCCCCTTTCTCCTCGCGTTCTCCGTCCTGTTGTGTAGTTCCCTTCAGTCAGCTGGGTCCTGGGTGTCCGGCTTTCCTCCCTAGCTGTTACTGGCCCCGCCCCCTCCCCGGAAGGCCACTCCTCTCTCATCTTCGTCCCGCGTGTGTGGCTCGGCAAGACTGATGTGTGTTGCTGATGGCATCCGTGTGTTTCTGCTTTAGGACTAAAGTACAGAGACGAAATTGTACTCATCTTATGCTAGATCTAGTTGCTGTTGCTTCGGACTCTCCTCATTGCTTTAGAGTAACATTTTTGGTAAAATACTCCTTATTCCAAAAGGAGTTTGAAATCTGTGGTAACCCAGTCATATTTAGGTGTTTAAATAAGTGTTGTGACTGACAAACCCAAAACAGGCCAGTTTAAATATTTTCATACTTAATCTAGAAACTAAGACAAAGGGGAAGGGAACACTACCAGCATTAAAAAGGTACTTAAATATTTGTTTCATGATACATGGAACCGTGTACAGTGTCTGAGATACATTGCAACGATGCGTTTACTTTGATAAGCCCATTTAAGATTCCATAAACGTTTTAATTCAATATCCTCGGTAATTGATACTGGCTGACAGTATTGATCTATTAAGGATTATTGATATGACATTCCAGACCCTTCCGCAGTGTCTGGAACATTGCATTTTCTTCTATTTCAATGCCATTTTGAGGAGACTGGACCATAATGTCACAGTAATTATTGTTATTTAGTAAATTTCCTCTGTAAAGTGAATGATTAAGCTTTAACCATTGTGGTTTTCATTTAGTCTAGATAGATAAGAATTAGAAGTAGCCCAGGAAATGAGTAATTCACATCCACATTCAGTTTGTCAAAAGCTTAACGATTGAGGTAATGCACACTATCTGAAGATTTAGAAGTGTAGGAGGGGAGGAGAAAAGAAGTTGGTGCAGTCCATTACACTAAAAACTCTGTAATGTGCATATATTACTTTTATAATAAAACAATAATTTACTAAAAAAGGCAATGTTGGAAAATTCTGTATGAGCTGTATAAAATGTTAGGAGATATGCTGTATGAAACAATATATATATATGTGCTTGTGAAATATATGTCTATATTATGTATTATATGTCTGTGTTATATATGATCATGTATTTTATATATATATATGCATTTAAAGCTGAACGCAGTGAATGTATTTGCTATTTGTGTGTCTACAACAATGAGAGATGGGATATGTGTGTTTTAGGGAACAACTGAAACTGAGGTTCTTACATATCTTTAAACCATAAGAACACTGTTTTCCTAATAAATAAATGAGTGAGTCATTGAATTTTATAGCTGAATGACACCTTGAGGATTATCTAGGCAGGCCATTCTCTGATTTTATAATGAAGCATGTAAACTCAATTACATTGAATAACTTAGCTTAAGATCCCAGGGTTGGGAACTAAAACTCTCATCTTCTGTAGGACCTCTCACCTAACATATACTTATGTACTTAGTGGAGTTCTAAGAGGAGAATAAGGTACTCAGCATTTCCTAAGCTTGTTTTACTTTGAAGACCTTTTGTCCTTAGAGTAGTTGGTTAACATTTTATTGGTCACTAGTGTTCCACAGAACACAATTTGGGAAATACTACTTTAAAACCATATTTGAAATATTGGCATATTTTAAAGTGAACTGTAAGGATAAGTTCTGATCCCGGATGCATGCCTTTCAATCTTCAATATTCAAAAGAATTAGTCAAATCTTTTTGTTCTGGGAAAGTAGAGTAGTGAGGTTCAATGGGGAAGTTGTGAAAGATACTTAGAAGAATATCAGATCTGAAGAGAGAGGGAGCATGGGCTTTTTTATAATTCACTTTGCCGCCTGCACTCTTCTTTTCCCTTGAGAAGTTCTGGAATGAGAGTTGTTACTGATGGGAGGGTGTTAAAGGCAGGTGAATGTGGAGAAATAAAATAAAAGGCAAAAAGGTCCGGCTTCTGGGGTCATCAGTTTCTTTAGTTTCTTGGGCTATGAATAGGTCTAAACTAAACATTTCCTGGGGTTACATTTACAGATTTTTAGCAAAGATCGGAAAGAAGGGAAACAGGAAGAAAAATAAAAAGGAGAAAAAAAATAGAGAAGCAATAATATTAATAAATGAGAAGAGAAATATGTATAGTGGGAAGCACTACAATATTAAACCAAAATAGCATATAGATTGCCACTCAACCTTATTATAGATGAGGTGCCACTTGCCTTGACTAAGTGATATGCTTCTGCCTTAGGTAGATTTGGAATGAAAATTTAGAAGTTCCTTTCAGTATGTTACTAGATTTAAGCCCCAAGCCTTATTCTGCTGCCATCATATATATATATATGATGTGTGTATCTGTGTGTGTGTGTGCGCGCACGTGCGCGTGTAGGATATATATGGTGATGGCTGATCGTACTGATATTTAACTTCAGTGTAATTCAACATTTTGCTTCTTATCTCTGTAGAATTTGAAGCCCCGAAGCATGTCAGACTTTGTCATTACATTGGAACTCAAATCTTTAATTTGATCTTTTAATTGCTGATGGTAGCCAGTTGTTAGATTTCTTCTAGCGGAGCAGAATGGATGTTTTTCTACTTTTTCAGAAAAAAAATTTCATCTAAGGAGCATATATAATAAGTGTTTAGCTGGGATGTAAATTTAAATCATTTTTTATTTGCAAAGCACTTTGTATGTTAAGTAAAGCCACTGTCACAAACCAAAGAGTTTATTAGAATTGTTCTTTGTTATAATGGCATATAATTTCTTAAGCTCTTATGAATAGCAAACTGAGGCATTCAGATTTACTCAGTTTTCTTATGATTTAGAATTTAATTTATTTCATTTTAATTTTAATTTTTTTTTTTAGAGACAGAATCTCACTCTGTCATCCAGGCTAGAGTACAGTTGGACAATCATAGCTCCCTGTAACCTCTGACTCCTGAGCTCAAGTGATCCCCCTGCCTCAGCTTCCCCAGTAGCTAGGGCTACAGACACATGCCACCACATCCAGCCTGATTTTTTTGCATTCTAATTGTGAAACAGTCCTCATATATTCTGAAAAGCTGAGCAAATAACGTTCTATTTTGATATCTAGTGATTCTATGTTGAATAATAGTCAGTGGCCTGATATTTATCTTTCTATTTATCAATTTATTTTTTAGTGGTGGAAAGGACAGCTGTTATAATATGATGCAGTGCATTGCTGCTGGGCATCAGATTGTTGCTTTAGCAAATCTAAGACCAGCTGAAAACCAAGGTAAGTGTATGCCTTTATTGGGAAGTTGCCTAAATGACTGAAACTCCAACTTCATATTAAATAATTGTATTATATTAGGTGCTATGTTCTTCATAGAAGTTAGCATTAAGTGTTTTTAGTTAAAATATCTTTTAATCCTCATAACAACTCCTAAAGAAAGGCATTATTAATCTTACTTTTAATAGACAGTGATACTGAAGGTCAGAGATTTTGTGTTTGTCCAAAGTAAAATAGCTAGCACAAACTTGCAGAGTTAAGACTTGAATCCTCTTACTTTGGAGCTGCCATTCCATAAAACAACATCTCCAAGTGTTGCAAGCAGTATTGAGGTAGATAAGATATAGTCTCATGCCTCTAGGAGCTTGGGAAGTAAGACATATTAATATATTGATAAATGATATATGAATTTTATTATTAAAAAGATGCAATTCACTTATCTTGGATGTAAGCCAAAAATATGAGACTTGTGAGAAGCACAAAGCAATACATTGCTACTTTTCATATCTCTGTGGTGACAAGGGCATCCACATATAATCCACAGACCTCACTTTGAGTACTTTTTTCATTTTTTTCCCCCAATGAAATCCCCCAATTAGAACTTAAAAAATATATATATGTATTCACCAATTTGCTTTTTATGCTCTTTTGTCATACCTATAAAACTGTAGATATTAACTGCTAAAATGTAAGAGGGAACAAAGATTAACACTTGTGCTAACTTTGCGTATTACTCCTTCTCACGTGAATCTTCTAGAAAGATCTTTTTATCATCTCCTTTACTTCTTTCCAGGCTCCATGCTTTTGTACTACTATTATTTTAAATGAATTAAATGAGTAGTATATGTGAAAACATTAATCATAGTTCCTGGTATGAATAGGCATCCTATAAATTAAGCTGAATTGTAATCTAGCAGCACCTTTCTCCCTTCCTTCCCTACCTCCCTTCCTTGTTTCTTTTCTTCCTTCATTCCTTCCTCAAGGCTACTAGTCTACTGTATTTTTAGTTTTATATCATTTTTAAATTGTTTTCTATTCATTTTATCTTTGTTGTATGCTCCCAAATAGATGGATTATAGGCTTTCTGAAAGGAGAAGTCATATCTTCTGTCTTCCTTTAATTGCTCCTCAGTACTTGGGGCAGCTCTATGCCTCTGGTAGGAGTTCCCTCAAAGTTTATTGGTGGACAGATGTGTAATGAACTAACTTGAATTAGCCCTGGAATAGTGAGCAGTAATTTCAGTCAGATATTTGAATTTTCTTTCCTTTTATGATTAAGAGCCAAGTAATGCTGGAAATGATGTGGAAAGATAGAGGTTAGAAGTATGTTATAGGGAGAAAACGAACAGATCCTGTAGAGAGTCAGAGGTAAATGAACATGCTAGGATTTTGTGCTGCGATTCTGATAATGAGTAATAGCTGTTTTTTCAGAAGGGAAGAGTTTTTGAAAATGATCTTCTAGTTCTGGCTGTAAATAAGAAATGGAAAACTTTTTTTTTTTTTTTGAGACAGAGCCTCACTCTGTCACCCAGGGTAGAGTGCAGTGGCATCATCACAGCTCACCACAACCTCAAACTCCTGGGCTCAAGCAATCCTCCTGCCTCAGCCTCCCGAGTAGGTGGGACTACAGGTGAAAGCAACCACACTCGGCTAATTTTTCTATTTTTGGTAGAGGCTAATTTTTTTTGATTTTTGGTAGAGATGGGGTCTCACTTACTCAGGCTGGTCTCGAACTCCTGACCTCAAGCCATTTTCACGCCTCGGCCTCCCAGAGTTCTAGGGTTACAGGTGTGAGCCACTGCTGGGTCTGGAAAACTCTTTAAGGGTGAGTGGGAACTGTATTGTAACTTCTATATTATAAAAGAAGAAGCAGAATCTCCTTTCAGGCTTACCACAGGAAAGAAACTTCCTTATTCCTTGTGGCCAGTCAGGCAAGTGGAACTTTTAAGCTTTCTATCTTAAGAAGTTTTAGTCTTTAAAAAGCAGATGTTTATATAATATATAATGTCTATATGCTATATTCTAATTTCCCTCCCTGAAATTTCTATCTTGTCTTCAGCTTTTCTACTGAAGTATAATAATAATTAATTATTATACTTGTATGGAATCATTAATGTATACTTTTCCTTGTGTTCTTGGTTCACCAGCAGGGTGGTAAAATGACAAGCAAAGTGTGTCTTTAAATTATACTTCTCAGTGGAATTGAGACATTTATTTAGAATATTCTTAGTGGGAAAAAATGTAATAGTAAATAGAAATAGAATAGTATGAAATAAAATGTGGGGAAAAAAGCAGCTGAAACTGTAGTGATTGTCATAGAAGAGAATAGATAGCTGTGGGTTGGTAGATTGAGAAGGTTTAGCTAATCTTGATTTAAAGTCAGCAGGAAGTTGAGGATTAATGAATGATTCATTGAGTGACTTCTTTTCCCCCTAAACATATTGTAAAAGGAAACTTAGTGGGGAATGACTGGTAGAGATGACTCCAGTGTAGACCAAAGTTGGTTAGAGTGAGTTTGGGACACTAGATTTTCAGTGGGTAGTCTGGAAAGGAAATTATTCCCATCAATGGGGTTAATGTGAGCAATGCCATAAAATCCACAAAGCCATCTGTTTTAATTTGTAATAGGAACTTTTGTGGCATGTTAATTGAGGTACTCCAGGCAACAGTGGAGCCTTTTGGTTTTATTTGATCTCACACCATTGTTTCTATGTAGCTTCCATTAATAAAAGTTACATTGTGGTTAGGACTGAATGGAGCCTTAAAGGAAAATTATCTTCTAGGTTTTTGAAGCCAGTAAAGTGTTTTATTAATAATTATTATACTAACATCAGGATGTTTCTTGCTCCCAAATTTCTTTAAATATATTGCTTAGATTGTATCAGTATCCTTTAAAACTAATACACTTAAAGATCTTGTCAAACTTCGAGATGGGAGAAGGCTGATGGTTTTTAGGTATCATTGGCTATATGTCTACTCCCTTCCTGTGGGGACCAGGCGTAGAGAGATTTATAATAATAATGTGAGTACCATTCTGAAGGAAGCCAATCTGTTGTGTGGGTTCAGAAACCTAATGAGATAAAATGGGATGGCATATGTTGATGGTTTTGATTGTTGGAAGAGCATTTGTACTATCATTTTTCATTCCTTTTGATAGGATATTTTCATATTCATTGGAAAGCTTGGACCTGTTTGGCATATATACACACATACACACATAGGTATATGTCAAATTATTTTGTAAACTTTTTCAAAAATAATGCATTATGAACATTGTTTGTATCACTAAATATTATTCTACAATAGTATTTCCCATATGTCTTCTTTGGAACACAAATACTCCCATGAAATGTAAGTGTCCTGTGGATAGATAAATTTGAGAGGTAGTTCATACTCTCTCCTCTTGTTTGAGTACCTGAAAGCATATTAGCCTAGGAAAAATTGCAGCAAAGACACCCATTTAATGTTGTTTATCCCCATGTTTCATAAACTGAGTTGACATGGAGTTGTTTTTTCATAGCATACCTATTAATATCTTATGGGATTTGTATTCCCATAATATAAGAACATATTTTATGAAATGTTCTTCTTCAAAATAATATTAAGGGCTGCATAGTATTCTATTATATGAATATACTTTAATTTTTAATCATTATAAATAATGTGATGAATATCTTTGCAAATAATCTTTGGGTATATGCATAGTTCTTTTTCTAAAACATAAAGTTATGAGTTCAAAAAATATATTTCAATATATTTCTAAGTTGATTTATATCACCAAAAGGTGTATGACTCATCTGTTTTGAATATTTTACCCATATTGATATTTGTGGAATCTTATGACAACCAGTGATAAGTTTTGTTTCTATACACATTTGTTACTGCTCTACCATTGTTGAATTTATATGTTCATATATTTGTTGAAATGCTGAATATAAAATGTACCAAAGCATCTAAATATTTTTCTTAAAAATATTTGTCATGTATTAACTATGTAGATATTTAATTAATAAAGATTTTTTCCTACAAGTCTAGATGATTTCATGAATAATCTTGAATAATTTGAAAAAACATTTATGTAATAAAATTCTTTAATTGAATAATCAAAATGTATTGGATATATTACTCTGCTTTTTAAATGTTTGTTTTTAAAAATTTATATATAATTACATTTTGTAATTATCAGTAGAGATGATTAGAGCTGATACGAACTAGATGCAACTACAGACAAATAATGTGCAATTCTTATGTTTTATTGCACTACATAAATGCATAGAAATATATTAATAGTATAGTAAGCTTTTAAGTTCAATGTTGACTACTCTTCAAGCAGTAAAACCTAGATGGGCTTTGAAATCCACTTTCTTTTCCATTCTGTGTTACTGATTATTTCCACTTTAATTGTTGCAGTGGGGTCTGATGAGCTGGATAGCTACATGTATCAGACAGTGGGCCATCATGCCATTGACTTGTATGCAGAAGCGATGGCTCTTCCCCTCTATCGCCGAACCATAAGAGGAAGGAGCTTGGATATAGGACGAGTATACACCAAATGTGAAGGTGATGAGGTTGAAGATCTCTATGAGCTTTTGAAACTTGTTAAGGTATGCAGAGTAACCTATTACATATAGTGAATTTAGTGTGTAATTTAGTAAATTACGTTTACTGAGTTATTTAGTAATAGATAATTTACATCTATTAGTAACCCAACTATTCTTTAAAATGATATTTTATCTTTTTGGGGTAGGAAAACCCTAAAACTATTAGTATTTCTTCATATTAAATGGTATTTAAAAATAAGACTTTTGTTATGTTTTGGCCTCTAGGATTATCAAGTGATATTAAACTGAGTTTTCTTTTTCTTGGGTTATTGGAGCTGATGGCCATTCATTCATTTTTTTAACAAATACTTTTTGAGTGCTTACTATGTGTTTGGCACATGCTGCTAGGCACTGGGGATAGGGCTATGAACAAATGAGATAAAGGTCTATTCTAATGGAGCTCACTTTCTAGTGGAAGAGGACAGATAATAAACATAAATAACATGCTTAATGATGAAGAGCACTAAGTGGAAGAATGAAGCAGAGTCAAGGTGAATAGCACATGATGGCAGGGGGTGGCTATGGGCATGGTGCTATGTATGGTGGTCAAGTAAGACCTTTCTGATACGGTGAAGATTAAGTAGATCTAAAGAAAGTGAGAGACTAAGTGAGCCTTGCTTAAATCTGGTGGAAGAGGTATGAATTAAATACTTAAGTAATTGTATACAAGAGTTTGGCAGCCATTATGTACTCACTGTTAATTTTTCTAGACAGAAAATTTAGGAGAGAAAGTGTGGGGCTCACATATCTAATTGGTACTATAATTAGTAAATGTTGATTAATATAAGTTATTTTTATTGAGCAATTATCTCTTCATTCTTATTGACAGTCAATTATTTGAATACTCTTCTTCTTCAGTATGAATTTTTATCCAGTCAGCTACCATCAATTCACACATAAGGTATATCTGATGAAATAAGGAATTTAAACCAGTATTTCCTGGATGTCTTAACATTTTTTCACAAGGAAAAGTAGGAAGATGTCTGTCCCTCCCTCTATGAACGGACGTTGCATTTCATTTTTTCACTCTTGAAAGAAGTTCAGCTTTTTCAGAAGTTGTGTAATGAACTTATGTCATGAAAATTTCTAGTCTCAAATATTGCTTCAGTGCTATACTTTAAATTTGATACAGATCAAAGCTTAATATTAATTAAGGATTTTGATTCAAAAATATACAAAGCACTTAAATTCTTCTAAAGGTTGCTTGATTAAAATAGTTCCTATTTTGTATGCGGGAACATTTTCATTTTTATTTTAAAAAGAAACCTGTACAATAAGCTCTTAGAGCAGTTTCATAATTTACTGTTTAGTTATATATAGCATAAGAAGTAGATATTTTCAAAGGAAATCACAGGAACCTGGTTTCTTTCTCTGAGAAGATACATGCTAAGAAATATTTTGATTATCAAGCATGGGGAAGGCTTAAAAGCGTTTCCGTTTTAATGGTTGTCTCTCCATAAAGGTACAGTTATGATCTTGACAGTGTTTACTTTGAGATGTGAAATACTGAGGGCAAATCCTGCATTTTCAAAATTTCTTTTTTTAGGATACAACAAAATTGTACAGTAAGTTTTTAATATAAACCAGTATTACAAAATGGTGAGATTCACACTAGAAGTAATTGGGTTGCTTTAAAAATCACAAACTTGATAACTTTGGAGAAGCTCTGTGATAATAATAGTCTTCCAAGAAAGGGAAAGATAATAAATTACTAATCAATTTAATTAAAAATGGACAGATTAGTAGTAATTAAGAAGATATTTCCCTTTCGATCCATGCTGTCTTGGGAGAAATGGATGGTTTGCCATTATCTTTATAGTAACCGTCAGTTATGACATAAATTAATGCTAATTTTAAATCTTGACAGCTTCTGCTTTGGAAGTTCATACATGATAATTATAACTATAGTTGAAAGAGATGTTATAAAGTTATCTGGGGCTAAGTAGTTCCTTCTTTTCCTATGTAGAAATATTAATTTTAATATAGGATATTCTGAGCATATAAATATCAGAAATATATTGCTTTTATGGAAGAGATTGTATAACTAGGCTTTCAAAGATTCCAATGGAAGTCTTACATATTTTAATGAATAATTGAGTAATTATGGAAAAAAACGAATCTAGAAAAGCTATAATTTTTCAAGTTAGTCTTCACTTGCTCTAAGAAAAAGAACTGCATTTTTTAATCCTTTGAATATTAATGGAGTATTGAAAGCACTTAGATTTATTTTCATTTTAAACATTTATTTATAACAGATTTCAGTTTTGTGATTTTCACAGGTAACTCAGTCTTTTGTTTTTGTAGCTTCTCCCCCCAAATATTAGAACTAATTTTTGAGTAGATGTTCCTATTTGCAAACAGTTCAGTTTACTAATTGTGAAAAAGAAATAGGAAAGACTTGGAAGAACTTACAGAATTATAAGTTTCCTTTTGTAAAAGTCATGAAAACTTATAGAAATAAAATAAGCCTTTATGTCTTATAGATTAGGAGGTGACTATGACAACTAGAGATAAATACCTCAAGCTGTTTGCAAAGTATGTGATTTTCATGTGACTGAGCTTTCTTTTATTCTTTAGAATTTCTGTAATATTGAAATGAATTTTAGTTCTCATTTAGTTTAATTAGTTTAATAGATACCTGTATTGTTTCCTGAAAATGTAGTGATTTTAAAATGTGTGTTTTCTTTTAAGTCACATAATCAATGTAGAGAAAGAACCATATCTATATAGAAAATATTTTTAAGGATCAACATATTCTTTATTTCTTTACTGGATTGGAGCTACTTTTAATGAATCTAATGTCTTCCTCTTTCTTGGTTTATTTTCTCCTTTTGGTGGAATACATCTTTAACAAACTGTCTTAGAGAGAGTACTTTTAAATTCTTACATTTTGAAAATGTTCTTATTCTGTCCACACATTTTTATTGATATTGGTTGAATTTAAAATTTTACACTGAAAGTCATTTTTCCTCAAATTGTTGAAAATGTTGCTCCATGGTCCTCCAGCTTTTTGCTGATGCTGATGTGATTTTTATTCCTTTTTAGGTGACTTGTTTTTCCTCTGTGTTAGCTTCTTTTTTTTCCCATTATTTCATTAAATTTTTTTCTTTTTTATTTCAAAATATTATAGGGGTACAAATGTTTTTGGTTACCTGAATCACTTTTGCAATGCTTGAGTCAGGGCTATAAGTGTGCCTATCACCCAGATAGTGTTCATTATACCCATTAGGTTATTTTTCGCCCATCCCTTCCTTCCCCCACCCCGCTGTTTGATTTCCCTCTGTGCACATGTGTGCTCAATGATTAGGTCCAATTTAATAGTGAGTACATGTGGTGTTTGTTTTTCTATTCTTTAGATACTTCACTTAGGATAATGGTCTCCAATTCCATCCACATTGTTGCAAAAGACATTAATTCGTCCTTTTTTATGGCTGAGTAGTATTCCATGGTATACATATACCATCCACTCATGAATTGATGGACACCTGGGGTAATTCTACATCTTTGCAATTGTGAATTGTGCTGCAATAAACATTTGAGTACAGGTGTCTTTTTGATAAAATGATTTCTTTTTCTTTGGGTAAATACCCAGTAGTGGGATTGCTGGATCGAATGGTAGGTCTACTTTTAGTTTTTTGAGGAATCTCCATGCTATTTTCCATAGAAGTTCTACTAATTTGCAGTCCCACCAACAGTGTATGAATATTCCTTTCTCTCTGCATCCACACCAGCATCTATTGTTTTTGGACTTTTTAATAAAAGCCATTCTAGCAGTGGTAAGGTGATACCTCATTGTGGTTTTAATTTGCATTTTCCTGATGATTAGTGATGTTGAGCATTTTTTCGTATGTTTGTTGGCTATTGTACACAAATCAGTAGCATTCCCATATACCACTAACAGTCAAGCTGAGAGTCAAATCAAAGACTCAATACCATTGACAATAGCTACAAAGAAAATAAAATACCTAGGAATGTATTTACCCAAGAAGGTGAAAGATCTCTGCAAAGAGGACTATGAAAGCATTGAGGAAAGAAATCGCAGATGACACAAACAAATGGAAAAACATATCATGCTCATGGATTGGTAGAATCAACATTGTTAAAATGTCCATACTGCCCAAAGTGATTTACAGATTCAGTGCAGTCCCCATCAAAATACCAATGTCATATTGCTTAGATCTAGAAAAAATAAATCTATGCTTCATTTGGAACCAAAAAAGAGGCCAAATAGCCAAAGCAATCTTAAGCAAAAAGAACAAATCTGGAGGCATCACATCACCAGACTTCAAACTATACTACAAAGCTGTGGTAACCAAAACAGCATGGTATTGGCACAAAAATAGAGACATAGACCAATGGAGCAGAACAGAGAACCCAGTTATAAAACCGTCCTCATATAGCCAACTGATCTTGGACAAAGCAGACAATAATATATACTGGGGAAAAGAAGCCTTATTCAATAAATGGTGCTGGAAAAATTGGGTAGCCACACACAGAAGAATGAAACAGGATCCATATCTCTCACTACTAACAAAAATTAATTCAAGATAGATAAAAGACTTAAATGTAAGGCATGAAACCATAAGAATTCTAGAAGAAAATGTAGGAAAAACTCTTCTAAATATTGGCCTAGTCAAAGAATTTATGACTAAGACCCCAATGGCAATCACAGCAACAACAAAAATAAATAAATGGGACTTGATTAAATTAAAAAGCTTCTGCACAGCTGAGGAAATACTCAACAGATCAAATAGGCAACCTAGAGAATGGGAGGAAATATTTGCGAGCTATACATCTGATAAAGGGCTAATAACCAGAATCTACAAAGAACTCAAGAAAATCAGCAAGAAGAAAACAAAGAACCCCATTAAAAAGTGAACAAAAGACATGAAGAGAAGCCTCTTGTTAACTTTTGTGATTTTTGTCTGTTCTTGGTGTACTGAAATGTCACAGTAAGGCTGTATTGAACGTTGAAGGTTGCTTCTCCTGCATCCCTTCCACAACTCCCTATTGAGTAGCAAAAATCCTCTTTCTGTTACTGATGGTTCAGGGATACACATGTAATCCAGGTGAAAGCCAGTCACAACATGGCATTCTTCTGGCGATGGTGATTGGATCAGAGATGGTTTTATTAACCTATATTGGGCCTAATAGAATCAGCCTTTGAATGATGGGTGGTTGGCAGAAGAGAAGCTCTTTCTCCTTTTGTGCAGAGAGATGAGTGAATGTGAGACCTAAAACTGCTATAACCCCCTTTTTTTTTCCAGCAGGAAAAACCTTGATGTCCAATCTGACATCTGGGAAATCCTCTTACACTAGTTATTTGATAATTTGCTCCTTTTAATTTTCTCTGTTCTGTTTTTCTGGTACTCTCATTGGTCAGATATTATACCTTCTATATTGAATCTTCATGGCCCTTCTTTTCTCACATATTTTCCACCTCAGTGTCTTTTTGTTGTATATTGTGTGAGATATCCTTTTTAAGTTTCCTTACTTTCTTGAATTTTTTTTATTTTAGCAATCATATTTTCAATGCCAAGAACTTGTCCTGTTCATTGATTGGTCTATTTTATAACAACCTGTTTCCCTTTCTAGCAACATCCCTACATCTCTCTTAAAATACAAATAAGAGAAGTTAGATGTTACCTTTTTGTTTCCCATAATTTTAGTGTTTTTTGTGGTAATCTTTTTTCCTGTGCTTTCTTCTTTTTCATGTTGTGGACTTTTCTCAAATGTCTTGGTTGCCTGTTTGTATCTAAGTATAAGGGAAGAGGGAAGCTGACTATGAATGCTTTTGACTCTAGAGTTTTCCCAGCCTCACATCTCACACCTATTAATACCTGAAGTTCAGTGTAGTGTGGCTTAGTTCCTTTCTTGCCTTTATTCTCTTGCATGCGAACTGTAGATTACGTCTTCCTCTGCTGACCGATCAGTCATCATTCCTTCTTCATCTGCTTTATGACTCCAGAAAGTAATTGAAATCCTTTTTTCATGTGTAGTTCCCTCTTGTTTGTTATTATTGACAATAATAATTTAAAAGTTTACATTTTAATAATAAATATTAAATACATTATTTAATAAATAAGTTTAATAGGAAAAATTAAATTTAAATCAAAATTATTATTTATTATTATTGACAGTAATCTAAAGGTAAGTTTGACTTTAAGTAAACTAGATATAAGACACAAATTATATAATCAAAGTTTAGTTTTTTTGTTTTGTTTTCTGTTTCTCTCTTGTCTCTATTTTCTATTAACTCTATTCTCAGTTAGGACCTTTGTAATTAGAGAATGGCTCCCAGTTACATTCTTCTTGGTTCAAATCTAGTAGGAAAAGCTCCAGTTTTCTTCTTAAATAGCTCAAAGGAAGATCTAATTATGTTTCATTGTCACTCATTGGCCTGACTTTTATCATTCATGAGCCAGTTGTTGGAAGAAGATGACTTCATTTAATTGGTCAGGCCTAGATCCTGTGTCATTCTTGGAGTGAGAGATGAAATCATTATATACTGGGATCACGTTTACTAGGAGTGAAGAAAGGGTGGATCTCCAAATATAAATCAGGTTGTTGCTGGCAGAAGGGTGAACTGTAGTAGGAGGGCAAAAAGCAGCACATTTCCTGAAAATTTATAGGTTCCAACTGCTTACAAACTTGGAAACCATCCTAGATCATTCTTTCACTATCTACCCTGTCCCTTCCTCCCTCACTCTCATCTTTCCTTCCTCCCTCCCTGCCTCCTGTTCTTCCTTCTTCTTTCAAAAATAGTAGGACATTGGAGCCACAGCAGTGAGCTTATTGTCCAGGAAATGGATATTCAGTTGCTAATGATTTCTCCATCATAATATCCTGTAGGCGTGGTAAACTCAACAAGTTCAAAATTTATTCATTATTTTCCTATACAAACTTGTTCCATTTTCTATATTTCCTCAGTTAAAAGCATCCTTTACCCTGCCACCCAAGTCAAAACATGGGCCTTACTACTAGTCTTCCACTTTTTCTCAGTCCCTATCCACACTCTAGCCCCCTCAACCACCACCATTAGATCTTTAGAACCTGTTGATAATACTTCTCTGACTTCTAAAATCTGACCCTTTGACCTCATTCTCTCCATTACTGGTTTTTCATCTGTGCTGTGTAAGAGTCTCCTCCTCATCAACATGCCTTCAGTATTGCCTTATGCTCCATCCAGCCCTTCTACCACATTGTTGTCAGCTGATCTGTATAAATGCTTAAATAACCCACTATGAAGATACAGTCCAAACACATTAGGCTGACACAGAAGACTCTTTTTAAGGAGAGGCATTTGCAGTCTTACTAGTCTGATCCTGCCATTCCCACACAAGCCTCTGGGGATCAAGTAATTATGAACTAATCAGGTTTCTAGGAGATTGCTTTTCATGTCTGAGTCTTTGTGCTTTTCTGTACCCTTATCTCTTTGTTCTCCTGAAGAACCCCTTCTTACCTCATACCCTTTTATGAAACTTGCTTTAATTTACCTTCATCTTGTCTCTTCCATGGCAGCTTGTCTATACCTCTACCGTGGGTCTCAGTGCATTATTAGGATTGTTTATGTGGCTGTCTTCCTTGCTAGATTGTGAGATCTTCAAAGACATGCTCAGTGTTGTTCAATTTTATATCTCTAATGCCTAGCAGAGTTCCTGGCATATACGGAGACTCTTAAAATAAAATATTGTTGAACAAATTTATTAGTCCAAAATTTATCAAATTATTTTGTATCTAATTATGTAATACAAAGGAGCCACATCATTGTTATAATATATGATGTAAAACCACTGGTAAATTCATTTTGTTTTTGTTTTTCTATTTAGAAGCTTAAATGGAATGGGCATCATAGTGGAAGCTTTTAAAATAAGGTATCCTTATGGATTTGGCAGTGTAACCATTAACTAATTGTACCAAGAATAATTTCCAGCTGCATTTTATAACAATGCTGAGCAGACACTTGTAAAAATTATTTTTGGCATCTGCATTTTTGAAAACCTGACTATGGTGGAAAATTACTTTGTGCATCTCTTTTCACTTCAGATCTTGGAGAGAGGCCCTAGATTATTGGGTAGCTCTAAGGCAAATACAGAGGGTTTGGAGTGGGAGAAACATGTAAGATGGACTTAAGATTTTCAGGGAGGACCCAGACATAGTGCTAATTAAACAGGCACACAGCCCTGTACAGATTGCTCCTGGCTCTTCAGCACTACACAGCTTGCCTCAAGCCCTGTCAGTTCCCAAGATTTTGGACATTAAACCTGGTCCCTTGGCACAGGAAATGCTTTTCTAGTATTGATTCTGGACTCGAAGCAGGAAGAACTGGCATTGGAACAGACCAGTGTCATTTTTACTTCCAGGTGCAGCTTTATTGAGGCTGTGCCATATCTGGCCCTTTCAGATGATAAAGTCAAGCATGCATGAGGAAACACATGATGGAAGATCTGTCTGGAAATAAAGTGTTGGACCATACTTGTCAATTACTGTAGTTCCTAAACTTATCACAGGTCCAGAGTTTTCATCTATAAATTCTCCCTGAAGCCTAGAAAACATGACTTTCTCATTTTGGCAAAACTATTATTTTGTCTCCTCAACCTTGAACTTTCTGCACTTGGTATGAATGATTGTGTGTATATATTACACATGTACATATATACTCTTTCTATGTATCTATTCTCTGATTCAGTGCCTCTCTATAAATTCACCAATTGACTTACTTTTATATCCTCTATTCCTTTCTTCTACAAACAATAGATTTCTTCTTGTCTTATCATCTACTCTGTATATTTTAGTGTGTTGGGTATGTTTGACTTTTTTTCAATTTTTTTTTTTTTTTTTATGCTTTTCAACCTCTGGTGTCTATGGCCTATTGACTTTTTTTTTTTTTTTTTGCTACCATTTATTTCCACAGAAACCTTTTGTAGATGTCTACTTCCAGAGTTGTGTTGTCTGAGATGCTAAATGTATGTTTCTGTCCTATAGTTTTTTACTTCATTTCTAGACATGTAGTGTATCTTGTTTTTGCTCTATTTTCTATTAAGTGACTGAGAACACATTACCAAGACTTATTATCAATAAGTGTAAATTGCTTTATTTCTTTATTGTTGTCCTTACATATTTTTGGAGCACAGGACTTTATTGTCAGTCACACAGTAATATGATAGATCGTGAACTGATATTTTTATGTCGGCTTTCCCTTTTAAATTGGAAACATCTTCAATAAGCAAATTTGTAGTGCCTCAATCATAAATAGTTGTAAAGAGCAATGATATCAGTAAATATTTAGAGGTGGGTTTTTTGTTGTTTTGTTAAGAGATGATTTAATAAGGACTTGTTTTGTGACATGGTGATGTGAAATATTACTGAGGGAATCAAAAGATTATCTTAGTTGATTTTGGCATTTCTTGTTTTGACCTTAACCATTTAAAGACTTTCTTATGTCTTTTATTCAGCAAGCATTAATTCAGTGCTTATAGGGTACCAATACTGGAAAGTAAAAAGATGTATGAGACATAATCTCTGCCTTCATAGACCCTGAGGAGATAAGACACACAGAGAAATTAATACAAGGTTCAGTTGCCGTTAGAGTATGCAACTAAAGGATTATGAGGATTCAGAGGAAGTAAAAAATCAGAAGAGGCTTTACGGGAGAAGTTATATTTGATATCTTTGAAGGTTGTTTAGATTTTGACAGAGGCAGGCATTGGAGAATGTTGCACATTAAAGGGCAGAGCTTCGCCAAGGTCATGGGCACAGGAAATCATGAGATGTATTAGGGAAATAGAGAATGGTTCAATTTGCTTTAGAGTTTAGAGTTTGAGAAATAGTGGAAAATAAGTCTGTAAAGGTTGATTGAAACCAAAAATAAAAGTCTTAAATTTTAGGTCAAGTATTGTTCGGGTAGTGGAAAGCCCCTGAAGTGGTATTTTGTAAAGTGAATTTAATCAGTCACAGGTCGGTTTTTTTTTTTCTTTTTTTTTTTATGAAAGAGACTGGAATAAAATAGAATATCAAAGTTTATTGTTCATAGTGAGGATAATTATTGTTTTGTGTAATGTGTGAATGTATATACACATATGTGTACACTAGGCTGTTACATTGTATATATATTTCTCATATTAAACTAGTTCTATGGTCATCAAGGTCATCAGGTTGAACCACTAATAATGTAAGATATGGATTAGAGAAGTACAACTCTGTAGATGAGTTCAAATTTAAAACAAAGATACTAGGTAGCTGAAAGGTTTTGAGGACTTGAACCAGAAGAGTAGCAATGGGAAAGGCAAAGGGGTACATTGAAGATGGATTGATAGGGCTTGATGATGATATTTGAATAAATAGTGACAAGGAGTCTATATAAGGTATCTTGTAAACTGACAGTTCCACAAGTTAATTTATACAGCTCTCACTGAGCAATATTGATAATCAAAGTGAATTATGATAGCTATATATTAAAGAGATTGTGTTATTAAATATTATAGTATCCTATCTTTGTCATCTCTTTAATCTGGTATAGGATGGTATAGAAGATGCCTATATCAATCTAGGTTCATTTAATCAAGATTAATTCTTAATAAATTTTGGTCTTGGTGGTTCTTTTAATTGAACATATAACATTTTCTTTATTGAATTATATGCAATATATATCAACTAAAATATTTTGTCCTTATTCTTAAAAGCACGTAGTGTAGACTCACGGAAGTAAATAAAAATATGACATTAATATATTTTAACTTAATAATAATCTTTGTAGATGGGATTCAAATTATTATTGTTAATTACAGAGAAAAAATATTTACTGGTAAATCAAGCAAAATATAAAAATCTCTATAGGTTCTATAGCCTTTTGTGCATCATACCAGATTGAACCTGGCTTATTGGCCTATAAATTAATTGACCCCTTAAAGTCTATTACGGTCACCTTCCAGTCTCTCACCGTTTATAATTTATCTTGCAAACTCCTGCGAGGTTAATCTTTCTAAAATGTAGATTTAATCACATTACTGTCTTAATCAAAAATCTGCATTGCTTACCATTGATCTGTTAGATGCTCTGCAATATGACTTCAGTTTATCTTTCATCTTTTCCCAGATTCTCCTACATGGAACTTGTGTTCCACCTAAATTAGGCTATTGTCAGAGCTCATTCTTTCCCACATGGGTCTATGACTTGCCTGCATGTTCTAGTCAGAAATAACCTCTCTTTTCCAAGTCTTTCTTTTGTATAGCATCTCCTTGATATCTCCCCTGATTCACCCCCACTGAATGTAGTATCTTCCTTCCTTGAACTTTCATATAACACTGTAACTCCCTTATAGTACTTAATCTGTTGTGTTATAGTAGTTGGATGCGATGACTCATCCCTGTAACCCTAGCACTTTGGGAGGCTGAGGCAGGAGGATTGCTTGAGGCCAGGTGTTTGAGGTTGCAGTGAGTTATGATGCCACTGCACTGTACCCTGGGCAATAACATGAGACCCTGTCTCAAAAAACAAAATTAATTAATAATATGTATAATTAATAAATAATATCTTTATATACAAAGCTACTGTTTTTAAAAATCTATCTTGTGGAATTTTGTTTGTTTTTGTTTAAATATAAGTAACTTGAGGAGCAGAGATTGTATTTCATTCTTTTTTATTTCTTGTGGTATTCCATACAAATCCTGGACATAATGGGCATTGTCATAAACTCTTCTCTGAAATTCAGTCATTCCATCTATAAAATATAGATATGTCTTTCCTCTTGTCTTATTTATCTGTTTTGAGGCCACATGAGACCATATATGAAAACCTCTTTGGGTTTCTAGGAAGAAAGATGCTATATAAATTAGTTTATTTTTTTTTTTCCTTAGCCTGTCCACCTTATGTTAGTCTCAGGTCTGTCTTCTTCCTCATTCCGTAGCTTCAGAATAATCCAGTAAAGTTAAGGCCAGTCATTTTTTTACTGCATACAAAGTTTCATTAGTATATTAATATTCAGTAGTAGCTGCAAGTGGGCATTGAGATGAGTGCAATTCTTCTTGACTTTATTAGTAAGTTAATGCAGAGAAGAAAAAGTGCTATCATTCAAATTGTGAAAGAGGATTTCATGGGGGCAAATTCGTGTTATAGATTGGATTGAATTTATCCTTCTACAATTTTTTGCCTATAATTTTGGGGTCTTTTTTAGACTTTTTCATTTCAGATAATTCAGCCTTCCAAAAGACATGTAGAGTTAATATTTTCTGTCTAGTGGGGGGTTAAAAAATATTTTCTATCTAGTTTCCTCTATGAGTAACTGAGGTGTGGACCATTTCAAAAGGAAGTAAAGAGGTGAACCTAAAGTTGACAAAGGTTCTAATTTAATATTAATAGATGATTTCTTTCCATTAAAATTAATTTTGGCATGTTCTTTTAGTATTTAACTCCATGCTTATCTTTAAAATCTAAGCAGTATATTTTCTAGTAACTCGTTTGTAAAAAGCCTCAAGCAAGAACTTCTATTTGAAAGTTAGATGAACCAAGTTTAGGAAATTTAGACTTTTCAAAGAGTATATGAAGAATTAGAGATTTAAAAAACGGATCTTTGAGGCAGCAGAATGGTGCTACTATGTATGTTCCTGTGCATAAAAGCAATTGCCTCTCCACACCAGCAGAATTTTACCATACTTATTTATAGTATGTATAGTGCTGAGCCATGTGGTCACTTTTTGTACTTGCACACAGTGGGTGCTCAATGAGGTGTTATTAAATTAAACTTAACAAAGTTAAGCCTATATAACCTTGACAAAATTAAGCTAATACTAATCCTCATAGGCATCTATAAAAATATATTGACAAATTATTTCTCTTTCTTGTGGAGAATTCTTAGCTACCTACTACAGAACTGGTTCTAGAGCCATTGAAATGGCCTGTGGTTTATTTTAAGACCAGTTCCTTACGGACTCTTTCCCAGGTAGTAATTTTACAGAGAGATGGGAAGGGAGAACCATCATCATGTAATAAATAACCCATGGTCCTCCCTCTTTAGATGTTCATAATTTAGCTCCTTTACACATTTTTATTGGTGTCTTAGCCATTTTTGTGACTTCTTTTGCCCTTATCCAAGTTCTTCTGATTTTGAGTGTTTGTATATTCTGGACTTGATCACAGAAAGCAAATAAGAATCAGACTTAGTGGATGTCATTATAGAATAATGCAATACTTTAAGACAGGATGTTTTATTCTAGAAAGGAGAAATGTTCTTGAACTCTTCAAAATTTTGTGCAAATTTTTTGCATGTGTTAATTTTTCTAGGGAGAGCTCCAAATTTTTATCATAGCCTCACAGTGGTCTGGTCTTTTCAAAGTTTTAAGAACTACTTTTGACCATCAGTGTCAGAAAGCCTTGTAGCCTGAGACTATTCATGACCATTTAAGTCAAGAATTAGTTGTTATCTGAGTTTGTAGCACATGCTGTGCTATGTGCTATGAGATCAGAGGGTCTTCTGGGGTTTCCAATGACTGAAGAGTCACATGGAGGTTGTACCTGAGAACAGATGAGTACGCTATGTGTTTCTCAAGAAAGATATTAAAATCCCAAAGAGAAAAGAGGCTAAAGTGACATATTAAAATTTCAGGTAAGAAGTAATGGGACCATAGAAGGGGCAATAGGTTTAGGACGTGGCTGGTTCTAAATAGGCCTTTGGATTTTATTTTGAAAAGAGAAAAGGATAGGGATGCAAAAATCAATTGCTCCTGATTTCCTTAAGTGTAGCTTTCTTTTCTAAAATTTCTATTTCATTTAGTTACTTTTGTGGGTAGTTTTTATATTATGCCTTGTTTTATATAATCTGCATATGTAATATATTCTCCCTGTAAGTGTATAACCTCTTGAACAAGGGACTGTTTTTCAACTTTGGATACCATTCAGTGCTCATCATGGTATCCATAAGAGGTTTTCAGAATTTCTTGCAAATATATTGCTCTACTGATGCTGTTGAGGATTTAATATTGCACATTCAACTTTATGGCAATCCAAGGGTGAAATTTCTCTCAGGACTTAGTATTTGTAATAGTTTTGCCTTACCATAAGTATTGGACAGTGTTTATTGTATGAACACTATAAATCAAACAACTCATTTTGATTTCCTGTTTATGTTGATTTTTGGAAAACCCAGAGCCATGTGATTTTTTTTCAATTATTTTTGTCTACTGTAATTATAATTGCTATTTAGATAGCAATATCTTCAGTTATTATAAGATCTTTATACATATATTCTAATTTTATCCTTACATCAACTCTGGTTTATTATCCCTATTTTACGGATAAGTGAACTGAGACACAGAGAGGTTAAATAACCTGTCCAAGATCACACAGCTAAAAAATGGTGAAACATGTACTTTTAATCACTGTGTTCTGCTGCCTCCCAGCACTGCATTTGTGTAACTTCATGCCAGTATTACTGTATTACAATACATATATATAACCAATGAGGCAGGTGTAGAATTGATAGTAAGACAGAGGACCAGGCATATGGTTTGATAAAAGGGGGGATTAAGTCAGGGATCAAAGTAATCTATTTATGTTTGATCTCTTTTCAGAACTCTCAGAATAATTTTAGATCATGACTACTCAAAGCATAGTCTAAGGATTAGCCTGGTGCTAGTCCATTAAGTGTTTGTTATTGGTCCAAAATGAGATATATACAAAAATTAAAAATAAGCATTTAGAAATTTTTATAGTAATTTGAAAGAGTAATTTTATCTGTTGACTCTAATAATAAAAATTTGGCCTTATAGCTGATATCTTTTAAAATTCTTATTCTTCTTGTAATTCATTTTACTGTATTTTACAAAGGTTTCTATCTTTGAAAATTTGGAAATTAAAAAAAAGTGATCCATAACACTGTGAGAAGAACTGTTCTAGGTAACAACTTTGCATGTTTTTAAACTATAGTTTGTAAAAAAAGAAAAAAAAACATGATCTGTAGTTTGAAATTACATTCTAATCTAAACCTGTTTCTGAAGATGTGTTAGATTTAGTTTCTTGGTCAGTTTCTTGGTTCTGTGAGAAGAGGCCCTACATTGAAATGATTTGGATGAGAGAAAGGGGCCATTTTTCATTTTTTTCTGACACTTAGTACTTTTCTGAAGAATGACATATTTTGATTAAGTTCTTGATCCAAGATAGTAGCATGAGGAACTTATCTATTATCCATAGTTATAGTCTCCTTTCTTGACTTATCAAAACAACTAATAAAACAATTCTAATTTTTTTAGTATGTCCGAATTGTTCCCTGAAATGACAGAAAAGAAAAAGGTGACAACAACAACAAAACATTGCTGATGAAGCCAGCTTAGTTTCTTAGATTTTTTCCAAAGGTAGTTTCAGAGAGATATTTGCAATCTTGTTCAGTTTTTAATTTTTGTTTTTCTTTTTGAGTAGGTTGGGAAGTCCTCTTCTATTATATAATATGTTGTAAAATAAGTTCATGTAAATTTACCAACCCTAGTAGGGTCTTTAAATGTCCATGTAGTTACCATTTCCTCTTTAAAATAATCTCTAATTGGTGAGATTAGCATTTAGTGAGAAATCCCTCACTATTTTGGGGGTCTTTGAAAGCATGCCTCCAAATAGAGATATGGGGTAAGGATATGAACAAGCATTTTACAGAGAAAGAAATTCATAATGACCAAAAAATATTTGACCTCACTAACTCAAAAATGCAAGGAATCACTTTGTCAGGGATAAGAAATGATACTAGTTTTGGGGAAATAGGTACCCTATGTGCTTCCCAGAGCCCTATAATGTGGTTCAACCTTTCTAGAGGATAATTTGGCAGAACTCATCAGACAGGAAAAATACACTCCCTCTTTACCAAACATTTCCACTTTGGAAAATTTATACTAAGGAATTAATTTAAAGTGTACTTCATTTAAAAATGATTGGAAAGCTAAATTATGGTGTATCCATACAGTGGAATACTCTATGGCATTAAAAATGAAGTTGCAGAAATATATCTGTATGTTTTATTAAGAGAAGGAAAAAGATTACCAAATTTACACTGTATAGTATAACATTATTATAAACTGTATTTGTATAAGTATGTGCATAGAAAAATATCTGAAGGATATATTTTAAGTCTGTATGTGGACAGAATTAAGAGCGTTTGTATAATTTTTGCACATTTGAAGTTTTTAATTTTTTTCTCTAACAAGCATGTATTGCTTTTGAAGCTGCTTTGTTGAAGATTTGGACTGTATTTAAAAATGCACAGAATGGTATTGGGGGAAAGGAAACCTGATAATCAACAGGATGTCAGCCATTCCCCAGGTCCCTTCTGAAGGTTCATGAGGAGCCTGTTTTTCTTTCAGAGCTAGTTCTTGAAAGCTGTGTGTGAGAGATTTTATTTATTTTATTTTATTTTCTTGCTGTGACAAATGCCTATCGTTTTTTAAACAAGAACGCCAATGCCCCAGTTAGGTGCATGGAGTTATTTTCATTCACCCGCAGTCCTGTTGTGTTAATACTGAATAAGCAGAGACAGCCTGACTGGTGGTGAAAGATGGTAAGCCAGCCTCAGGGCTTTTTCTGGTCAGTCCTAAACCTCTGATTGCCACGTTTTCCTAATTTCCCATTTCCAGGGCATCACTAGAGTGACCTTGCTTGCTGAATATGATGCTCTGAATCTCCAAGATTTTCACATGCATTTGGAAGTGGGCAGCCAGGCGATGTTTACAGGACTCCAAATGAACTGTGCACTCACAGCAAGTTTGATAAACACACATTTCCTCCTTTTATCAGTGAGATTGCAGAATGTGAAGTATGAGTTTCCAGTTTTACTCACTCCCTTCAACCCTTTTCCTGTTTAAAAACTTAGACATACTAATTGGATGCTGATCTGTCCCTGTTTTTCATTCTACTTACTGGTAGTTGACGGCTTAGCCAGATACTTACCTAGGCAAGATTTGGCAAACCTTCAAAAATAAACTTTCCACGTATTCAACTTAAAGGAGATTCGTCCCAAGGAATGTGAGCACTAATTAACAGTAATGACTGCTAATCACTTTGCTTTTTATACTCCTTTAGGAGCACTGCTGTTATCTAATGTAGTTAAGTAAAATACTTATATGTGAATCAGCAGTGCTGCATCCTTTTAGCAACTATTGCTCACAATCAAGCTTTGCATAAATTAAAGTTAAGTAAAATTGATTTTAATATGCTGTGTTTCTAATAGTAAACTAAAATATCTAGTTAAATATCCTAAATATTAAAAAGAAATTACCTGAATTTTTTTTTTTTTTTTTTTTTTTGCAGTCATCCTGTGGTGGATGAAAAGCAATATTGAAAATAAATTTTCTCATAGTTCATGACTCTTTCTCTTATATTTCTTCAAAACTACATGCAACTCTTCATGGTCCCAGCAGCACTTCAAGTCTGTTGTAAGCATTTATTTTATCAGATCAATGAAAAGCTATAGGCTTGTGTTTAATTTTTCTGAATTTGGGCATTTACTTCCTAAAGGATCTTACAGATCCTTTAAATTATATAGTCCATTTATATAAACTTGGTTCATAGGATTGTGTATTCAACATTCATTCAAAAGGGTTGTTTTATTATGTTTAGTGTATTATTAGACTATTATAAAAGCTTTCTGTTTATTTACATGCATTCAACATACCTACGAACTGCCTTGCCTCAGGAGGAGACTTAGTAAAACTCATAAATTAATAATTTAAGGGAGCAATGCTCAAGTAGCATTTTGGTTAAGTTAATAAGTTAAAGCTTTAGAGTCAGTACTAGCCACTTTAACAATGCTTTACTTTTGACTTTTATTGGCTGAAAATAAGTTGTTAAACTGTGGCTTTTGTAATAAAATGAAATCTATATACCATCTAAAGCCCCTTCCCCTCTTTTGATTTATGAGTAGGTTGACATATTACTGAAGAATTTTTAACACTTTCACAGTTCTGCACTTTGATTTCAGAGAAGGTGCTAATCTCTCTGGAAGTTTGAGAGTGACAAAATGAGTTGTATACTGTTTTTCTAGGGAATTTGTGATTCTTTATTAGAGGCCTTAGTTTTATGATAGTACTGTATTAATAACTGTTGATTTATTGACCATATGATGTGGTAGTGTGATTAGATATACATTAATGGAATATCTTCCTTATTTTACATATTATCTCTAATTGGTTTGGTCATGATGTTACAATTCTCATAGCTAATGTTCATGTTTCTACAGAGGTTCAGCAGTTCAGGACAGGATTTTTAAATTATCAAAATGAGATAATTTAATTTCCCTTTCAGTTTTGTATTATTATTTGTAATGTCAAAATTTAAATTTTTGGTAAATGAACAAGTGGAAAAAATTAGATGGCAGTATAATAAGATTTATATTGTATATGTTAGTCTTATATATGTCGCAAACATATATTAAAAGAAACTTTAACACTGTACTTAATTGAATTTAGTTTCTAAGAATTGTAACAGGAATGATGTGAGAGAATAGAAAATATATGAAAGCTTAATTTAATGCTATCCATATGAAATTATAAGATTTGTAAGTGTTGTTGTATAATTTATTTATTTTACATCCTAGTACTATTGCACAATATCATGAAATGCATGTCTATGAGGAAAAACTTACTTTTTCTATTTTGCTGTGAGTTTTTATGTATAACAAAATTACGTTTAAAAAAGAAGAGGATTTGTTTTCAGTTTTGATTTTTTTTTTTTTTTTTGCAATATGTTTACTTTCATGTGAAAGTGATTGATCTGTAGCTGTCATTTTACCCAAAGAAGGGACAAATGGAATTGGCCTTTTACACAAAAGTATGCAAACAGACTGCATTCTTTCTGTTGATAGAATTATAGAAGGATTGCATGAGGTGCCACATTTATTTTGCTATTGATTGTGAAGAGAATTCTGCAATGGGGTGCTGTTTCCAATGGATAAGGAAGTGATATGATTAGTTACCTTTCTCATGAAAGCACTACAAAAGGAAATGCAAAATGTGTGCAGTGCAATGTTCTCAATTTGACAGTTGTTTTTGTTAAATTTTTTCCCTCATTGAAGTCCGGCCTATTTTAGAAAAACATATATTTGGATTTTTTTTTTCCCCTTTATATTAAGACTTAGTAGATTTCCATGCATTTGACCCTTTAGAGAAATTATACCTTATAGACAGTTTTCTTTTTTTAGGATTCTATTGTAAAGCTTCAAAGCTGATGCAACAGTGCCCTCTATAGTCTTTTAGTGAATAATAGATGTAGATGATTTGGAATATTCAGGTAAGAAGCAGGATATTTAAGTTTAATTTTTTCTCAGACAAGAGACCCCTTTTTCCTAAGTAGACATTCTTGTTTTTCACCAGCGGCTTTACTTTAAACAAAGAGAACAAAAGACCATTCTGAGTTTTCATTTAGAATTATTGGCTACCTCTTGTTGTTACCCCATGGTAAATCTCAAGTTTTATCAGACATTCATCAGAGTAATTTGAGATAGATGGAATCTTACAAGCTGTACTGTCTCTTCATGAAATATCTACTTGAAGTTGAACTCCAACAGGAGTATTTTTAAAAAATAATTTAGTTTCTTTATACTTGTTTCTTCTATTTAATTAGAATCTGAGTGGGCTGCCTAAAACTTTAACTTTTACTTTTCCTGAATTAGGTAACCCAGGCTTTGTACATGACATTGTTTGAATTCAAACCAAGGGAGTTACACAGTGACTGAAGTATTTGTCATTCATTAGCATTGATTTAAATTTTAGATTTCCATTCTCTTTTTTGGTTATCTATTATATATGTTGATGGCTAAATTTTTTCTTGAAAATACAATAGATGTGAAGTTATTGATAATAAAAGTAGGCATCACATTTAGATGTGATCAGAACAAAATTTTAGGGATCAAGTTTATTTTGCTTCTGAAAGTATTTAAGTAAAAAGTGCATGGCCCAGTTCATACTTTCACTATATTATAGTGAACACATTTCTTAACCTCTGAGCCTACTTTCTTGTCTGTGAAATGGGAGTAAAAATAGCTGATCCTTTGAACTTTCTGTGAGGAATTAGAGATAATATATATAAATTAGCAAGATCATTATAGAAGCTCAAGTGGTAACTTTGTTTTTAAAACCATAGTGTGAAAGTAAATGGCTTTGTTTTATATGAGGAAGTTTTAATATAAAATCTAGAACACATTTAATGCACTTTAGATTTAAAAAATCCTATCTGGTGACTTCTGGTGATTTATGTAAATCTGAAAGTTGGCACAGCATCTTGGTAATGAGAACTAACAAAATGACAGTGCATTAACCTTCAACTCCCTACAGACATCATTCCCAAACTTTTAAAATAGGCCATCTTTACAAACTTTGTTTTAATAGACATTTAGCCATAAACCAAAAATTGGCAACATGAGAAAATGATGATAAATAAAACTCTGAAAAAAACCAAAACAAGAATGTTTAATTTTTCTCCTTTAGTATATCTGGAAATACTTAGGATAGTTTTTCATTTACCTGGATTCTTAGCAGTAGTTTAGAGCCCTTATTCGTATGTTCTAGATAAGTGGCTTTTGCTTTCTTCACCAGCTATGAGGAAGACTGATGTGTAAAATAGATGAAAATGGAGTTTTTCTGGTTGAAGTGGAGAGTCCCTCTCCTTTGAAGGAGCAAAGTTTAAAAGCTACTTGATAGCTTTTAGCGCACACACAAACACACACCCCCTTTGTGTAAGGGCTTTGTCTTACTTTGGTTTGAATTCATAGCACTTAATTCTGCACCTGGTACATAAAAGATGCTCAATTAATGTGAGCTGACTAGAGAATTTTTTGAACATCAGGTCTTCCCTTGTTGATATGTAAGATTTCAAACACCATATGTATAAAAATGCACAATTTTATATAGCCATATAATACTAAAGTAATTGTTCTCTGTGAACCATTTCAAACAAGTACACTTCTAGTGTAATTCATCAATTTATTTTTTAGAAGTCAAACATTATTTTATTTACAAATAATAATGGAAAATAAAATATTCCTAACTTGTCTACAAGATGATTAAAAGCTGTTGTATTCCACAATGGTGGATTTAAAGATTCAGACATTTCAGATGACCCAATGATAAAAATAATCTTAAAGAAATTCAAATTAAATTTTCTCAACATTCAGTAAAGTGTTGTTTTTCTTATAAAGTTCTTATTTGTGTTTCATATTGATTTCAAGTAACCTTAAATATAATCTGTTATTTTTAGTATATCACTTTTGTTAAAATTGAGTACCGTGAAAGTATCTTTTTTTATCATTATAAAGAAGGAACCCGTGTTTTAAGTTGATAGCATGAAAATGAACAAGCTCCTAATAACTAAATATGATAGTTCTTTTTAAAATAATAACCAGTTGCAGTAAGAAACATGTTTAAAATTAAATTCTGGCTTTCAGGACTGACAAGATGCTGTCTACCAAAAAAAAAAAAAAAAAATTGAATAAGGTATTTTTTCTTTGCAATGAGAGTACCAAATTAAGAATCCACTTAATTAAAATAGTGATAAATGTAGATTACATTACTGAAGACAGTGAAATACAGCTGCTCTGTCTGGTGAGAGCCTGCATAATTTACCAGGACTATACAAAGAAGCAATGGAGCAGCCACTGTAGACTGCTAGAGGAAATGTCCTGTTTATTCTGTATACATTTCTTTTTTTAATTAAAATGTCAATGATAATTTTATAGCAGTCCTCCAAAAAAAATCCTTCTTTAAATTTTTTCAAGGTGGTAGAATATGAGTTGAGATCATTACTGCTGCTGAATGAAACAGATTAAACCTGAGAAAAAATAGCATGCTATTATTTTTTATTAATTCGGTTTTCCATATTATGAGTTGATATTGAAATATGTGATGATTTTTTTTTCACATGAGTATTCATGAGAGAAATGTGGCAAAGTCTTTGAGTATACATTTTACTTAAAAATCTTTTGGAGCCACAAGCAAGATTTGGGTGGAGCCAGAAGTAGTACTGCTTGCAAATAAAGGTATTAGGTATGTATACTGTGGAATTCTCATGGTGGGGCAGACTCATCCTAGGGGTATATCAGGATCATCTGGGTGGTATTTCCTCCTCAGCTCCATCACTGGATTGTGACAAGGGATGCTATGTTGCACATTAATGAATGAGACCAAAAAAGTTATTGTTTGGAGACCAAAACAGTGGTTGAGAATCCGTTACACTGTATATTTCCATCCTTTAATGATACCAATGATATCTTCACAATTATAGATATATTTAAGAAAACCAATATTGTACTTAACAAGAAATGTTGGTGGGGTTTTTTGTTGTTGTTATTGTTTTGGGGGTTTTTTTTGCCTTTGAGGGATAAGCGGGGACTCCGCTAGGGTTGGACTTGGTTTTGTTCTAAGTGCCACTGCATCGTATAACTTTGGTTTAGCTAACTTCTCTACACCTTGGCTTTCACATTTGTAAAGTAAGACTAATAATAGTACCTACATCATAAGGTTATCATGAGCATTTAATGGGATAATTCAGGTAGAATAGATCATATAGGAAACATCAATAAATGTTAAGGATTACATTATTATTTATCATTAAGTTAAACACTTTCTCTTGCGTTAGGGCCATAGAGCATTGTTCATACTTAACTAACTTAATAAGACAATTGTTACCTGTTATGGCTTATCTGTTGGACTTCTTTATGCTCTTCTGTGTCTTTCGGCATTGTGTGGTGGAAATTCTGCTGCTCTTTATTTTGTCCTTAATTACTTAATATATTGGCTGTTTTGGAACCAATGAATATGATTTCAAAGCTATGCATTTCAATTTGTCTGCTTTGGGCTTTGCTTTAGCTTGATTCAGGTTGGAATTAATTGAATATTTTCCAAGATTCAGTTTTTCTAAAGGGTTTTTCAGGTGACTACATATTAAAAGCTTCTTAGCTAGGAAAGCTTTGTAGGCAGGAAATGAACATATCACTGAGAGTTTGAAAAGGTTTTATGAGAAAACAATATGAGAAATAACTTTTTAAGATGATTTTGTTCTATATGCTTTTTTCTCTGAGCTTCAGTAAAATGAGTGAAAGAGGTGCAAAGAAGTCACATGCAATATAACCATTATTTACAATGTTTACACATGCCATATAAGTTGTAGAATGTTAACATACATTTATTATATTTTTTTCATCTTGATATGTTTCAGGCATTTTTCTAAGTGCTAGAGATGGAGCTGATAAATGCACAGATGTAGATGATTAAAGAACAGTGCCTGTCTCAAAGACTTAGCACTTTGAGTTTTAAGGCAGAAAGTTACTGCTACATATTAATCAAAATTATTATTTGTGATGAATTCATTGCTCTTTCAGAAATACTCCATATTCCTGATATTTTTCCTCTTTTATCCTGCGTGAGTGTCCATATCTTCCTTATCTGGACAATATTACCGAGTTTCTCCAATTATCAAAAAAATGCTGTGTTTCCCAAGGCTAAGATTGCTCTATCTGGGCCTGTTTGGGGAACTATACTTTTTTGATGTAGCTTATAATTTTTATTAATACCTTGGAATAATTTATTAGTTAGTTCTTAACCCGTTTAGTCATAGAGTCTTTAGATTCTCCCAGAAATTAGTTAAGTTTACCTCTCCTGGTCCTACCTAGTAGAGACCAGATAATTACATGCTAATGTAGTTTTTTCAGTGATTCTACTGCAATAACACTATAAAGTATTTGCCAAAGTGAAGTAGCATAATTCAGAACTAAAATTAAATCAGACTTTCGATTCAGTGTATCCTGAGATCATGGATTAAAAACTATTTACTTTTCTCTTTTAAATTAGTTGCTTTGGAAAATCATACATCCCTCTTTATATATGGAATTATTATCTCATTTATTTCAGGTATTCTTTAGGTTATCATTAACTGGATTCTATCAAAGACTAAGTAACAATGTATAAACTTTAATTTTAGGCTGATATCAAGGACCTTGTTTTTAGATGGAGTTCTTGAGTATTTATACTTAGACATTTTGTCTTTAGCTTTAAGTGGCTGTTTTATGCTATGTTATATAAGGTTTCTTCTCAGACTGTTAACTTGTGTATATTTTAGCCAAAGCCATGTTATATAATAGGTAAAACTAATTTAGTTTGTGAAGGTTTTACATAGTTATAAGATACCAAACTTATATTGATGTTTTTTACCTTATGGTTGATTGATAATTACTGAGTCCCTACTAAATAAACAAATCACTGCTATTCACTGAATTCCCTCTTTTATGTAACAGATTTAGTGTAACTATAAAGTTTCCTACTCTTTACTCCATGTTTTTATTGACTTAGAATCAATTGATCAATCAAGCAGTCTCAAATACAAATGATTATGAAGCATTTACAACCAAGAAAAAATCTTTTATGAAAAGTTAAGGGAAAAATGTAAGTTACAAATTATTGTTAATAATTAACATAGTAGCTAAAATATTGTCTAATAAAAATACATAGCTTAGGAATTATGCACATATTTGAGTATATAATGTTCATTATCTTGACAGTTTAAAAATATGTTTTAACTGTGTTTGGGAAAAGAAAAGAACAGTCTTCATACCTGTCAACTTTGCAGAAAACAAAATTAGGATCTATAAAGTTTGTTTTGTTATGATTTGGTAGTAACTAGTTTCTTTCACTGTAGTCAACATAAGACTTAGAGTAAGCCTCGAAAAAGTAAATGGTGTTATAATTTATTTTCTTAAATTGTTTACTGCATTTCATACTTTTGCATAGTAAAAATAATGTTGGGATTAGATGATATCCCTTTTGCTTTCTTTGTCTAGTTACTAGAGTATAATAGATATGACTTTTCTGCATTATTTTATTTTATAATAATTATGATTTTTTTACTTTTTCTTTTTTGAGATTTTTATCCTCTATCTTCTACCCCACAGATATCCTGAAGAAAGGGCATCTTCTGGGACTAGGTTTTTTTGTACTCCTCTTGTAGATGCGTACAATTTATTTATTCAGTGGAGTAGTTTCTTTGTAACCTTGCAGAGTCCTCACCCTTATTTTTCATGCCTTGTTTTTTTAATCTAAATTCTTTCCTAATTTTGTTTGATACTTAGAACAATTATGTTTCTTTAAACTACGGACATAAAAGTATGAAAAGAATGAAAATATTGCTCAAAATTCAATCAAAATTAACATTTTGACATATTTCCATACATACACATATATTTATCACACAGATAATACACACCCCTCTGTGTGTGTGTATATAGTACTTTGTACATTGCTTTTTTTTCCAACTGAAAATATCAGGAGCATTTTTCCATGCCATTAAAACCTCTTCAGAAACATAATTTAATGGCTACTTAATATTCTATCATGTGGCCGTATAATAATTTCCTTAATGATTCCCTAATTTTGTAAATTATGTTGAATCTAATTTTTACTATAAATAATATCACTTTGACATAGGTACATAAATTATTGTCTACATTTTAAAAATTAATTCCTTAGGATGGATTTCCAGATGTAGAATTAATAGATCAAAGTATATCATAATTTCTGAAGCCCTTGAAACATATTGCCTAGTTGATTTCCGTAAATAATATACCTGTTTATGCATTCATTATTTATATTTTGAAATTCTAAGTCTTTGTTTAATGTATCTAAAACCTTAACTTGGAATTCTGTTTTTATAGTTCCTGGCATTTGGTGAATACAAGCTGGGAATAGCATTCTGCGCATCTTTGACTGTATTTTATTTTTGGAACAAAACCAAAGAGATATGTGTTAGGTCAGCTCAGTCATGTAATGCAAGGTGTACGTAATTTTTCCCATTATTGTGAGAAGTCAGTTTTCAGTGATTTAATGGGGCTATAGTCAATAGATGACGAGCTGCAAAGTGGGCTGAATTTTCATATACTGTATACTAAAAATGTGCCATGTGGTTGAACACTGATACAGGTATAGACACAGATATGTTACTTTTTAAACAGTTACAGATGCAATGTTAATTATAACATATTTTTTCCACTAGGTTCTATTTTTTAACTAGCCACACTGTTCTCCTCCTAGATATCAACTGACTTATTTTCTATTGGCATCATGAAGTTTGGCAGCCATTAGAAATTATTTCTAATTTTCCCTCTCAGTAAATGAATGGTGCTAGATTATTGATATAATCACAGTAGATTAATCATTTTGGGCTTATTTTTTATATGAAACATGTAATATTTTAGGGATATTTCACACTGTACATATTATTACTGTAGGTTTAAACCATTACTTTACATCCACTAAATATCCCATACAAAATATTTTATGCTTCCCTTGTTTTTTGATGAACTTGTATTATTAATGTTGGCAATTTCTATTATGGCATTAAAAACAAACAAAACAAAACTATAGTGCTAGTATTTTGAATTTAGTTATTGGATTTAGTATTATAATAGTTCATTGTAAGAATAAAACAAATGTTTATGTTGTGGTAATTATTACTAAATGATTATTTAGACTTTGAAAGAGTATATTACATCACCATCTTGGTATTCTAACTACCTTTTGCTGTTGGTCTCTTTACTTTCTCAGAACTAATTCTTTCCATGTTTTCTTGTATTTTTAATGCACTTAGGGAATACTGGCTCTGTGACACTTTTTTAAATGCTAATCTCTTATTAGTTTCTTGGTAGTGATACGAAAATGTTGCTACCACACTGACTTGCTGTGTATGTGTAAGTGGGAGTGTGTGGGAATGTTGTTGAGATGGGGTGTTGCTGCTCTTTTCCAAGTTACTGGGTTCTTACTTTGTTTCTTCTAGTTTTCAGCTATAAAACATGTCTACATGTGCACACTATGTACAGTTTCATGGTTCCATTCTTCCCCTATTCTTTTTCCTCTCATTTGCATTTTATTAATATTTTTCCTTTCTTTCCTTTTCTCTTTCATCTCTCACATGGATGTATGCATGCATGTGCACACATAAATTAAATTTTCTAATGTTGAAAGCAAAGATTGCAGGATCTAGATCTAGTTTAAATCCTTAAGTTTTACTTAAATTTTCTCTTTTATTATTTAAGTTATAGTCCTTTGTAATATTTAGGAGTACAGGTTGTTCTGGCCCTCACTGTTTTACGTCTCTCAATGAAGCATGAATGGTAGAACCAGATAAACTCTTAGAGAGTCTTAAACTTGAATATGCAGAGCAGACAAATCATCTGGAGATCTTATTAAAAATTCAGGCTCTGATTCAGTTGGTCTGGGTGGATCCTGAGATTTTTCTAACATGTGCCCAGGTGATGCTGTTGCTGCTGGTCTGAAGCCACACTTTGAGTAGTCAGGTTTTAGACTCCACTTCCCTGCTAATGGAGAGTGTCATTTATTTACAACAGGCATATTTGGGTTTAAAAGTCAGTTTCTTCACATATTAGCTGTGAGTTCAACATCTACAAGGATTGTACGGGGTATATTTTCCTTTTTTCTTTTTTTTTATTTTTTATTTCAGCATATTATGGGGATACAAATGTTTAGGTTACATATATGGGTGCAGTGCGCACCGTTTGTGGGATGGACACGCTTGAAGCTCTGACTCGGGTGGGGCAAAGGCAATATATATTTTTCTTTTAAATTTAATTTGCCATGCTTCCCCAGTTTTCTATGATTTAGGTGATTTTAAGCCATAGTGCTTTAAAAGATCCATGAGTCTTGCATCTTCTGTGGTGGTCCCACATACAGCTTCCCTAATTTAGTTTGCTACTTAGTGTGGACTAATGATAGCATATATGAAAGTTTATTTTTGGTGATTGAATTTTATGGTATATCAACTCTCATTGATGGTTGAAAAACTTTTCTGCTGGGATTTTTGGGGTTGAAGGTGAGGGCTGGGGAGTAGAATGAGGAATTGAGACCAGGGATGGAGTAGCTGGGTTAAATCTGAGAACTAGGTTACTGCATAAAAATGCTTTAATTCTTTCTCATCCCTATGGTTATCACTAGGAGAATCTCGGACAACTGGATTGAAGTGAATTACCTATTGAAAGTAAGAAAATTACCAGATACATATGCAGGATTTGTTGCTCCTGTTATGCTTTTAAATAAGATGTCCATTATATCATTTAAATAAAGGGATTCATACAGTTTCCTGTACAAAAATGGACAGAGCTTCCAGCAATAAGGATGTATATAAGAACCTGCATAGTGACTAGAAGATTAGCTGGTTTCAGAAAGGAAATGATATGACCAAGTTCTGCAGGTTGGCCCCTTATTAGCAGTCCAGCAGTCAAATATGTGACCAGCATCAAAACACCTGTGTCTTTAAAGCTGGTAAAATATCTTGATTTACAACATTGTTTAGGAAAAAATGATCAAATTACCTAATGTGGCTGGTTCCTGAGGTTCCAGAAGAAGAAACACTGTATTATAAACTCAAAGAAAGGTGGAAAGCCTTTTCCTTGCCAGTAAGCACTATGTTTGAAAATTAATTGTATTTTAATTTAGGACAAAAAAATTATCCAGCATAGATTTTACTTTGTCAAACCCTTTCAAACATTATTTTAGAACTAGGTACAACATTTAAGTTATATTTCCAATCTTATTTGTCTGTGTACTTTCAATGAATATAGATCGCCCTTTCTTTAGTCAGCCTACATTGAAAAAGCTTATGTTTTGCCATAATACAGTAGAATTATTTGTGGTAATGTTACAAGTCTCTAAACTGCGTGAGCATTATCCTGCTGTTTTATTGTTTTATAATGTAAAAGTAAATGCAAGCATTAAGAAATGTGCAGTGCTGTCAGGCTCCTTCAGGATTTAAGAAAATTGCCCTAACTATTGAAGAACTGAAAATAATCTTTCAGGTTGCAAAGAGCAGTTATAATATTGCCAAGCATTTTGCTTTCTTTTTTCTCTAACCATAGTGGTGATTTGAGTCAATGCTGGAGAAACTCAGATTTTATTTGATTTCGACAAAATGCTATTGCTTTGTAAGAATTACATATAAAATAGCACAGTTAAAAATAGGAAGAAAATAGGACTCATTCTTAACTCTACATAAACTTAAACCATAAATCTGTTTCTTGTAATAGTAAAAATTGTTCAGCTCAGCTTCTTGATCTGATTTGTGAATTTGATATAATAGGTGCAAATAGTATGTGTTAATCACAAAACTGTGAAATTATATTGTGCTGCAAGCTCTTCATAAAAATGAAACAAACATACAAACAAATTCTTAAAGCCAAAACCTTCCCAAAAAGTTCTCATGTGGCGTTTTGGATTTTTAAAATATAAGGAAGTAGGTATTCCTTATGGTTTTTAACTTTTCGTCCTATCTGTTTTAAAATATTTCCATTTAAATGCAGATTTTGATTTTCCATCTGGGACTAGGTAGAAGCCATTCTATTATACTACTAAAAGAATAATCCACTTTAACACAACATTTCTCCCTAAAGGGATGGTCTTTTCTAGTCATAAGGTATTATTTTTCTCAGAATGATATTAACATTCATGATGTAGCGATTTTATCTTGATTTGAAAGATGTTTTGTTCTGGCAGTAAAAGGGATTAGGAGAATGTCATTTGGATCCTATTGCTAAAAAAATAGCTTTACCTTGCTCAAGATTGGGTATTAGTAATTATCAAAGTGTTTTGGGGTGGGTGTATGATTTGTATATTTATAAAATAAAAAAACTTTAAGCCCAGTGAGATGGAAATCGCGAGATTCATTAAATTGAATTCTTAAACATTGGGTTTTACAAATATGTTTTTTTGAATAGATCAAGTAGCATGTTTGAAAATTTCGGAACATGTTATAACATTTTTTAGCTTTCATTTTCTTTATACCTCATAAAGAATCCTTTTGGGTACACAAGAAAAGCATTAGAGCAACTAGTTACTGCATTCAGAGGCCTAGATGTGTTGATTATGCCTGAGACTCGAAATTTATTAAAACTTTAAGATAAAGAGGGATTATATTAATTAAATGGAATGTCTCAGGCAGAAGAAGGAGGGCTCTGAAGGCCTTTCTGCTATTTGTTGGGTAAAGTCTTGGCGTGCAGAGTGTAGCTATCCCAGGCTTAAAGCACGTTGGGACCCTGTGTGGGATGCCAGCACCATGCCCCTAGGCGCGCTGTCATTCAGCCGGCAGATTAATTAACCAGAGGCTGCACAGTCCTCCTGCGGAGCCCGGTGCTTTCAGTCAGCCCATTCTTGAGGCAGAAAATACAAGGGTTTAAAAACCTAGAATGTTCAAAAAAGTTTTTTTTTTCCTTAACAAAATCAGTGTGTATAGTGAAATTGTTTCTAGGAATAGTTTTGTTCATTCACATACCTATGTTTATACACACCCACATATACATAGGTGTGTATGTGTGTGTATATATAGTGTATATACATTTTTGTATAAATATATATACATGTATATGTATATTTTTCTCTTTGCCATGAGTGAGTAATTTTAATGGATTAAAAATTTTAAAACCCAACCAGAGTATGACATGTCTAAGCTCCATAGAAAATTTTTTTTTAGTGTCAGTAGGCATCCTTTAAAATTTCTAATTAATGATTTATTAAATCACACTGGGTAGTGAACTCTTAATTATGGTTTAATAGTAGCAAATTAATTAAAGTAATTTAAAATTATACTGTATAAACAGATATATGTTTTAAGTGAGTTTTTACTTTTTATTTTGAAAATTTAATTAAACTGTTTTGTTTCTATGGTAAAATTTTAATGTTAATCTTCACTGTTCCTGGAAATATAAATTTATGAGGTTTTAAAAATTAACTTAAAAAGATATATTTACATATCTGACTGATCAAACTATGCTCATGCATATTTTCATTAAGATTACTTTTTATCTTCAGTAGGGACATGTCTATTCATACATACCTAAAAAGAATTTTGAGGTAAATGAAGATTTTTACACTACAGTGTTTTGTTTAAAAAACAACTTTTAACATCTTACGTGTATATTCATCTTTATAATGAATACATTAAATTTGCTTGCTTTCTCTTTTCAATTTTGCTTATTTTAAAATTATATTAAGTATCATCAGTAGCTTACACATATTAATAGATTTATTTTCTAAATATAAATCAAGTCTATGTTCATAAGATAATATTTTATTTGTACTGTAAAATTAAGAAAAAACAAGGAGATGACTAAATGCAAAAAGGCATGTTTTCATTTAAAATTTTTTTTAGCAGTGTAGAATACAACTCTCTCTCCCACTCCCAACCTTTTTTCCCTGACAATGTCATTTTTTTAGTGCTCTCACTGGAATTTATTTTGTTGTAGTAAATAAAAGACAAGTCATTATTAAACAGATTTTGCTGTTAATTCAATGTATGATTACCCTTTGCCATAGGTACTTTTAAGGGCTTTTATCCAAAATAAAATTCATTAAAAATGCAATTAAAAAAATCTATTGTTAATGACTGCTTGAGTGACTGGCTCATAATTGGCTCATTACAATAAAAAAGCAACTGTTTAAAAATCTTGACAATGAGCTACAGTACAGAGTGAACACTTCATTGTAAGGTCCTATGTGGTTACAGGATCCTGAAGGTGAAGCAGAGAAGCATGTAAATCGGAGGCTCCAGCACAACTTTCTCTTTTACACCAGTACAGTGAGTTCAGGTCATGACCTACCATAGGCTGTAGAAGTAGGAGCCACTCTTATTTACAGTGTCCCATGCTGAAGAGTAAACTTAGGTAATATAGTCCACTTAAATGCTGGCACTCAGACTCCTCTTTGTTTCCCTTCCCCAGAAATCTTTTCAGTTGACTTAAATTACAGAGTTGTAATCAGGAAATCTTTAGTTCTGTTGGGGCAAAACTAACAAAGGCAATATTGTCATACAAGCCATCATTATTACCTGCCCTCTTGTTAATGCAAGAAAGCATGTAAATAGTTCTTTTTCAAGCTCCAAAATCTTTTTAAAGAAAACATTCCTAAAGGTTTGTTTTTGTTCAAGTATTTTGTTGATTTAATATTTGTATTATTTTAAATTAATTACTGTTAATTCATTCTATTTTTAGGCCATGAGTCCTAAGTAAGATAAAAATATAAACTCGCGATGCAGAAAGAAAAGTAAACTTTACATGATAAGTTTTTTCCTTAACAAATCAAAGTTTCATTTCTCTTTTTGTGTCTTGGGCTTGCCAGTTATTTGACATACTGTGTGTGAACTCTGCAATGTCAAACTTTGCAATGTCAGATGTCAGCTGTTCTTTTTAGAATATAAAATTTTAAAATACTGACAAGTGTAAATAAGAATGGTCATTAAATCTCTGCTTAGAGTTCCACCTATAGGGCAAAAATCCTGAGTTCCAACAGTAGTTTAAAGGGCTTCTTTAATGAGCCCTATATTTCCAAAATGCTTTTCCTGTTTGAGGCTAGAAAAACAGTAAAAGTTTTAAAGACTGATGACTCCTGCTTTTGTTTAGTCTACAACAGCAATATTAATGTTGCTTTTGTGTTCTGGTGATGGACTTAGGTGTAATTTTTCATTACATGTATTAAAAGTTGAATTTTTTTGAACTTTGAAAAGTCCATGTGTGAACCAAGAGTATAAGCAAGGCAGTGACTTCAGGATGAGAATGACTCAAGGCCACTCAATGAGAATATTGATATTAGGAGTTAAATATAAATTAGGATAAAACTCTCAATGAGACAGTCAACAGTTTTTAAAGAAATATGACAAATTTAATTGACCTTATTTTAGCTTAAGTAACCAAAGTGCTTGGGTATTTCATCATTAATCTGCTCTGTTTGTGCTGCTTTGCATTCCTCTCATCACCTTATTTTGTAACCTGTGCATTGGAGGAAATGCCTGCAGAGGAAACAACTATTTAAAGCCTGGTGGAAATCACATTGCTTTCTGGTTGCATTTTTCTTTGATGATCTACTTAATGAAGTTTACCTTTACTCTTACAAGAAAAACTGAGCCATGCATTTCCCACACTTGAGGCTGATTGAGACACCTTCAATCCACCTCACAGTTATAGGCAGTTGAGCTTGCAAGCTCATGCCTTTGTGATTTATAAATATAGTTTGATAAACCCTTTGGTAAATGCTTATGGCTGTGTCATATCAGTGCCAGAATATTTTATACATGTAGGAATTAAGGTAGCTGGGAAAACTATTGAGAGTAACACCTCAATATATGGTTCATGAGGATATTTTGTAATATATATAATTTGATGGCTATTCATGCTCAAGTCTTGTGGCTTGGAAATAGGCCTAACATTTCTTTTTTTGCTTTCATGTATTTTATTTACTCAAAGATTGCTTGTGTAGGGTAGAGTTCTTTGTTCCCTGGCACTTTAAGAAAGAGGGTCCATGCTTGTATTAATATTTAAACAAAAAATATCTTCTGTATATTGCTAAGTTTTTAGGCATTTTCATAGGCAAATAATGATTAATTAATATTATGATGTCTTGTGTGATGCATTAATCTTTCTATGTCCAGGGCATATTGATTTTGAATATTAAAGAAGAGCTATATCCATTCATTCATCAAATGTGTTCTGAGTGATTGCTCTCTTTTGGGTACTGGATACAAATATTAATGAGAAAATGACCCAGGTCTCTTATAGAGCTCATAGCCTAGATTACTAATGATAGTACAATGTTATATTGTGATGATAGAGTTGGTTTTTTTTGTTTTGTTTTGTTTTAACAAATGTGACAATTTAAAAGAGGAGAGAGAGATTGGATTTTACCTGGGAAAGAGACAGTATGGGCAGTTGAGAAATACAGATGAGTAATGATTCATCAGGAAGAGAAGATGAATGACTTCCCAAACTGAGAACATTCTATATGGAGCACTAGGATGCGACAAAACATGGCACATACTTCTCATAATTTGGTGTGATGAGATGATATGTATAAGTTGTGGCAGGAGGTAAGAGTGAGAAGGTAATTTGGGAGCAGGTTGTGAAAAGCCTATGTGTCTTGCTGAGGGGTTTGAAGACCCTGCTCTGTAAGTAATGGGGAGTCATTGAAGATTTGCAAGTAAGAAGCAAAATGGATAGATTCATATTTTCTAGTAGTGCAAAGGCGCAGAGAGAGAGAGGAGAGAGAAAGAAGGGGCCTAGGTCTTTGGAGATAATGAGATTAAGGTATCTCAAAATAGGAAGTAGTGACACTAAAAAGAGCGAAATCAAGATGGACAAGTTGAAGGCAGAGATCATCATCAAATAATAATAATGAAAATAATATGAACAAACAAGCTCCTGAGAATGAAGTATTACATAGTGAGAAAGAACTTGGGCTCTGGTACCTGTTTGCTTAGCTGCCACTTACTATGTGACTTTGAGCAAGTTACCTCTCTGTGCCTTTGTTTCCTCTTCTATATATATAGAGATAAAAAATAACCTACCTCATAGAGTTCCTGTGTGGGTTGAACATGTTAATATAGTGTTTTTGTTATGCTATTATTTAGACGAGAGTAAGAAGAGAGGGTAGATTTTTTTTCATGAAATCTTTTTATAAGGAGGAAGAGATGACTAGTTAGTAGGAGTTTTTCAAGATGAGAGAGATTTGGATATGTTTACAAAGTAAGGAATAGAAGTTTTGAAGGCACAGGTTAGAAAGGGGACAATTGATGGAACAAGATCCAGGAAGATTTGGAAATGACAGGCTGAAGAGCACAGTGGGCTAGTGCTCGATATGGATATGTTTAGATATGAGAACATAGATATGTTTAGATATGAGAAATGAGATGATAAAGGACTATCCCTTTAACTGTTGCTATTTTTTTCTGTGTTCTTGGAGGCAAGATTATTTCTGGAGGTGAGGGAAGTAACTAAGTTCTTTGAGGAGAATTTTAAATATTTGGAATGATGTCTTGGAGAAAGGAAAAGGGGATTGAGAATTGCCAAACTGCCCGGAGTCCAGGTGTGGTTGAAAATCAGAAATTTGAAAAGGGGACAGTCTTCAAAGTTTAACTTCAGTTTATAAAATGTAAACTAGGGATGTTTGGTAGGTAAGATCACTTTTTAGGAAGCAGGTTACTTATTTACTTATATCAAATGTAAGTAATATTAATAATATATTTTGTTACGGTATATATAAATAAAGCATTCCAAAAATTATAGCTGATAATTGCTAAATAAAATTTCTATGAAAATAACCTTCCATATTTCAGAGGTGAAGATACAAAATTAATATGAATTTAAATGAATACAGCTGTTCAAGGACTACATTTTCTGGGCAACAAATAACAGATGATGCAGTCACTTTATGATGATCACTTACATATATCAGTGATGAAAAAATATCATACCAGAAAATACTACATAGAATCAAACAAATACTCCTCGCACTCTAGTATTAATAATGGTACTAAGTGGAAGTAGGTGCATAGATTCATACTTAAATGAATTAAAAACCAAGTGAGATATCCACAAATAAGTTAGACAAATATTTGTGTAACAACATAGTGTTGCAATTTTTCTTTATTACTATAAGTTGCTTTGAGAATTATTCTGGTTAGCTATCCTATTTTTCATATATTCCTTTTAAAATATTTTTTCTATATTTAATTTATAAAGCAGTTTTCCCATTTTTAATAATTGTTAATACTCTTTAAAATGTTACCACTTGGTTTACATTAATTTATATTACAAAGGATTAATAAATACCCCAGTGTGAACTACTTACTGTTTTTTAACTGTTGAGAATGGACTACTTATAGTTTAGATTCATCAATATAAAACAAAACTCTGAATGGGAAATTATTTGTCTATAGGGGAACAGTGGCTGGAAGTAGTAATGTATAAATTCTGGTGGTATTTTGTTTTGTTTTCTCTCACTTTGGTAACGGCCCAGAGCCCAATTTGATACTTAAATTTTTTTTAATTTTTCATTGAGAAAAATTTCAACATTTATAAAGTAGAGAGAATAGCATTATGACTTCCCATGTAGCCATCTCCCAACTTCAAAAATTTTCAACTCATGGAATTGCTTTATTTACATTGTACAAATTCATATGACGTCTTTGTGCCAATATAATGACCATATCTTAATTATAAATATAGAAAAGTTCAAAGTAACATTTGAAATTAAGCATCAACTTGTATAAACAGACACTGAAGAAATAACTTTTATTTTTCCCCATACTCTGAGCATTTTTAAGCCATCGTTTTTATTGCTTTCCAGTTAGGAAAATTAAAGCATCATAATTCTAGATCATTTATCACAAAGATTAAAGGCAAGTTATGAACATCTGCCATCTACGTGATAAAAATTGAACTTCCCTTGGGAATGTTATGCGCTAAACTTAACTTGGATGAGTTAAGGTTGGGGTGGACAGCAGCTCTAGCCCATTGAGTAGTCCTTTTTACCCTGCTTATAAAAACTCTGAGAACTATTTTAAAATACAGCGGCACTAAAAGTATATAAATTAAAGTAAAATCAGAGTGGCTTTCTACATTTTCTCTAGAAATGTAAAAATTATTTAATATAATAATTTGTGTTTCTGAAGTTTCTTAATGAAGAAACTAAAATATGATCAGAATTTTGCTTTCTGGTTAACTTTTCAGGAACATAATTTCTCTACTTATTAAAAAAACAGAAACAAACAACTAGACTGACTTTCCAGTACTCAAATCAACTCAATAGTTCATAAAATTTTTCTCTAAGTCTTTGTGTACCAGAATCCAAACCTTTGTTTTTTACCAGGAAGTTGAAGAAAAGTTGTAATATTCAATTAGCTTTTCTTTGGTTTTCATCTTTTATTAAGATTCCTAGGAAATGTTACACTTGTCAGAAACTGACCCCATGTCAGCAGTTTGGAGACATAATTGAATGTCTAACTAAGCTTACCACTAATGCTAGCAGGAGGGCTACTCTGGCATTCATGAGCATCACTTTGCTAAAGAGTACAGAAACTAGATATTAATACGAGACACGGTTTTAAATAGAAAGTGATGTAAATGTGAAGAAGCCTCTAATGTTTTTCCGTATCTCAGCTTATGATTATTTTTATTAGTATTGATTGTCATGGCATTAGGGGAAATAAATATCTTATGAAAGAGAATGGGCAATGAGACAAGAAAAAAGGAGAAGGAATAAATGAGCAATCTTCTGAATGCAGAAATTCATATAATGCATAATCACATTAAATCTCATTTTATTTAATGTTAAAAATTAATTATCACTAAAAGAAAGTACATATTAAAATCAGCTGGCTTGCAGTTTATTCCTAATAGAAACAAAATGCTGGAAGATATCACAGGTTTGAGTGGACATGATGCCTTGCACATATTTGGGTAGCCCAGTTATTTGTTAAATGGGTAAATGCCTGTGAACAAAGCAGTAGGAGTTTAACCTTCATATGAATAAGTATAATAAAATAACCCACACTGCTTGTATAACAGCAGGTTATTATTTAAATCACAAAAAGGATCTCTGAGTCAATATATATTTGTTTCTAAAAACAGCTCTAGTGCTCTCATTTTCCTTGATCGCTAGACTGCATTGCCAACAGATGCAGTTCTGAGAAAAGGTAGTGAATATCAAATTAAATTGACTTGGATCATATTGAACTCCTTGTTAGTCTGCTGAAAACATTTGCAGAGTGAGAGTATAGTCATCAATAACCTGTTCATTGACTGTATCAACATAATTCAGCTCATGAAAAGCATAAAGTTCAAGACAGAGACTAAGAAGCTTCTGATGAAGGAAGAGCCCATCACTATCTTTCTGGGGTGAGATCCCATAGCTTCATATGGAGTGATTATGATACTGATTATATTGTGGCAGAGACTGATATATTTATTGTGCTAGGAAAGTGGAGGGCTTACTTAAAGGATGGGACCAAAATGTTCCTCATTCATAATGGATTAAACTTAGAAAAATATGACAACTCCTTTAAGATTATTAACTGCACCTCTTATCTCATCAACTCCGTGACTCCTTTACACTGTGGGAAACCACATCATTACAGTCCATTACTCCCAGAAGACCGGATGGTTCCTTTAGCAAACTGGATGTTATGGGCATGGTCCTGCAGGGACCTCATTCCTACATCTATTGGCACTGCTGCAGTTATTGGCAGGGTACTTCCTGAGTTATATGGGAAGCTTGTCAGCATGATACCACTGTACCTATTCCCAACAGGCAGACCCGCCAAGTACAGTGGCCAGTAAGTGTTAACATCTGATAGATCCATCAATCTGATTTTCCTTAATAGTTAAATAAGTTCATTTATCGATATGCCTGTGATTTTGGCTGTAACAACCATGCTGTTGACATTAGGGCCCTGGGGCCTTCATCCCTATAGGAATAGCCAACAGCCAGGGTACCATCCCCTTTAACTCTTTCCTCTTTATCTTCTTCCACTCCCCAAAACACAGTAGAAAAATTCCTACCTTTCCCCAGATTTCCATCAAGGTGGGGTAGAGAATGGAGATATTTTTGTATTCCATGTCATTAACAAATTTGCACTTGGCCCAAAATTGGTAGACTGGGACAAAGGAGGTACAAACACCAACCTAATATGCATTTATAACCAAACGATTACTTAAGTCTCATAGTCATCAGAAAAAAAACTGGAGGGGAAGAGAAAGAAAGCATGCTTCTTGTGTACAAGCTCTGAAAGTCCTGCCCTTATGCTATTTTATTTGGTTCTGCTCAGAGCTTCTCAAGTGAAACTTTGTCAACAACAGAGGGAATTGGAAAGAAGTATAGGTAGTATGAGAAAATTCATTTGATATCTGGTATTCTAGAACTGGAAAGAGACAAACTTAGAAAAATGGAAAAGTATAGACTGACTTTCTCAAAGAATAGCAAACTACTGGAACTTGCTGCTGTATCAGGTGTAATGTTGCGGGAATGGCTAATTATAATTATCCCATTGAAAGGAATTTTGTGCAGCCTTAGAGTAAGTACTAAAGCCTATCTATTAACACCTATAACAAGATACAGCATTATACACATACTGTGACAACATCTATCTAAAAATAACTGAATAGAGACTAAAAAGGAAATATTTATAATAAAAATAGAATAACTTGGGCTAAATTAGTTGGAGTGGTAAAGTGTAATTAGATTTGGCATTGTGAAAAAAGTTATAACGTATTAGGACATGCCTGTTGTTTTGAATTATATAGAAATCACCAAGATTCATATTATGTGTGCTCCCATTGTACAATGGCCCATTCCCATCAACAAGTAAGCATGAACTTCCCACTGGTGGCCATTTCTTACGTGAACTTCCTGGGAGGTGGGGAGGTATGGGGTGGGGTGACGGGAAGCAGTAGAAGAGTCCTGGATAACCTTAACCTTATGTTTTGATAACCACATGGCAACCTGTACAAAAATATTTCTTACAGTAGTCAAGAGGAAAATTTTCTAATTATTCTATCCCAAGAAGTGATTTAATTCTTAAAATTGAAAGTAGGGAGGAAAGAGTGAAGGAGAGATAGGGAAGAGAGAGCTAGTAGGTTATTAAATATGAAATGTCCAGTTTCCTTAAGTACTAAGTTTGACAGTTGATATCTCTGAAATTTCACTTTGACATTTCTTGTTTCATTTTTATTGTGAAGGTACATCTTCATTCTTTCAAATGTATAATTTAGCCTGTGATTATCTTTCGAAGTTTTTTAAGAGCAGTTTTTGTGAAACCATGGATAAGTCAAAAATTCGTGTTGCTTTCGAATATGAGTTCCGTCATGGAACCAATGCAGTGCAGACAGCTCTAAATATCAACAAAGTGTTTGGGAAGGATGTAGCTAATGAAACACACAGTATGTCCTTGGTTTAGAGAAGTTCCGTTCTGGTGTTTTTAATCTTGAAAATGAGCCACGTGGGTGACCTGAGACCAAGGTGGATAATGATGAGCTGAGAGCTATAGTGGAAGTGAATACATCTCAACCTACACGTGAATTAGCAGCAAGGTTTGATGTTACTATTTCGAAAATATTGGGCCATTTGAAACAAATGGGCAAGGTAAAGAAGCTAGGTAGATGGGTACCGTGTGAGTTAAACAAGCGTCAGAAGAGAAATTGTCTCGAAGGTTGCTTTTCTTTGCTGTCATGACATAAAAGTGAACCATTTCTACACTATTATTGTTATGAGTGATGAAAAATGGATTCTTTTTGACAATCGCAAATGTTCACCACAATAGTTAGATAAAGATAAGTGCCAAAACACAGTCCCAAACCGAATATTCATCAAAAAAGCTAATAGTGTCTGTTTGGTGGTCCCCCGCTGGTATTATCCACTACAGCTTCATGAAACCTGGTCAATAGATTACAGTGGATGTCCACTGCAGCCAGTTGGATGAAATGATGAGGATGCTTGTGATTAAGCAGCCTAGATTGGTCAATAGAGACAGGCTAATCCTCTTGCAAGACAACACTTGACCACATTCTGCACAAACAAGGCTCCTCAAACTACAGAGGCTGGACTTCAAAACTTTCTGTCATCCACCATATTCACCAGATCTTGCACCAACTGCCTACCACTTCTTCCAGGCTTTGGACCACTTCTGGCATGGAAAAACATTCAATTTTCACTAAGCTGTGGAAAACACCTTTCGTGATTTCATTGCCACTGGTTCATCAGGCTTCTTTGCTGCTGGCACAAACAAGCTACAGTTAAGATGGCAAAACTGTACCATAGTTTAGGTGCAAACTTTGATTAATTGTACTGATTCTTGTTTGAGATATAATAAACTAAACTTTCAATTCGAAATCAGACATTTCATATTTAATGACCTAATAGTATCCATGTAAGCTCAGGACTTTTTTTTTAAAAAAAACAAGGAACCTGAGACTGAGAGGGTTTTTGTTGATGCTGTTGTTTTTAAACATTTTATCATTCTAGATCTGTTTCGGGGCAAGCCTTTCTAAGAGCTGATAGACATTCAGGAGCATGGTGAAAAACATTTGTGATGCTGTTAAGGTCATGGGTGTTTTAACTTCAGAACTGAGGTATGTCTCTATAATCAATGGAGAGAAGGTTCTAGCTATTAAAATATGAACTTGTTTAATGCTGAGCTTAATGTTCTGTGTGTGCTCAATCTAAAGAAAGTTAAGAGGATGGTTTGCAAAGTGACTAATACTGCTTAATGCTAGAAGTCTTCCTTCTAGTATTAAACAAAGAATAGCACAGCTCAGCAATAGTCACCAATAACAGAGCCTTTTAACATAGGGGAATCTTTTGATCTCTTATCATTAGTTCATATGGTATTTGGTGTTTCTATACCATTGTACTTACATTATTTTTATACTATTTACATATTAGTAGAATATTGTCTTTTAAATATCTGGTACTTTTATAAATAGTTTTGGAATGACATTGGATGATAACTATAAGTTTGAATTAGATCAGTTTTGTGCTTTGGTTTTGTTACTTTTAACTATGATTTTGGACCATTCTTTTTTTCTCCCTTTTATTGAGAGTTGGTTGAGATTTTAATAGATTGACAGGGTTAGTAGTCTTTTCCTTTCACTCTCCTAGAATATAGAGACTGATTAAAACAGGGTAATTTTTTTTTTTAAGTAGTGAATTAGACATGTTATGAACCCTGCTTTCTCAACTTCTGACTGTGGATTTTGCTATTTAAAAAAAATTTATAGGTAACCCTTTTTAGGGCAAGGAAATGAGAAAAAAGAACATGTTTTAGAGAATAGAGCTGGTTCTAACTCTGCTAAATAATTTTGTATCTTGGTGTAAAATTGGTTTCCAAAATGTCTGAAAAGTAGGAAATTCACTTTTGAACAAAACAAAAATAAAAACTGCAGTATAAAGAAAAGCTCACCAATATCTATTTCTTGATTCCATAATATTTCACAGTTTGTTTTTATTATATTTCCCCATATTCATTTATTTAACAAACATTTGTTAAGTTTTATTGTGTGATAGGCCCTGTGCTCATTTTTAGGAGTATAATGCTGGCCAAAAAGAGATGCAATGTTTGTGAGCATGTGCTTAGAATGTAGTAATTAGTCTGTGTTAATTACTAATTAATTATATTAATTAGCTATTAGTATCTACAGACATTAATCAAATAAACCATCTAAAACATAAAATTGCAGCTATGAAAAGTGTTCCAAAGGAAAACTACAGAAGCCATAAGAATGAATTTAAATTGGTCAAAGATTAGGAAACGCTTTCTTGAAGTGAGGTTTGAGTGTAAGAGGTTTCTCCAGGCAGGTAGCATCTGAGTAAGTGCTAGAAAATATGAGTGCTTGGGTCTAAGAGATGGGTGTAAGCAAAGGCCTCTGGTAGGCAGAGAACATCCTGGTGGGTAGTATTAAGCTGAGAGAAAGCCAGTGTAGCTCCAGTGCCCAGAGTGAATGTTGAGAGTGACATGTGAAGAGGCTGGAGAAGTAGATAGATTTTGGTAGCAGTTACATAGGTTGTTTAATTTGTCAGTATTTATCAAGCTGTCCACTTTGATATACTTTTTATATGTATATTATACTTCAATAAAAAGTTTACTTAATAACTTTTTGAATGCATTTCAATGAAGAGTTTATGTTTCCACAGTTTTATACAATAGAGCACCTTAGAAATCCTCTTGTACCCACTGCCAATCACCACTTTCCCTTCCTCAAAGGTAACCACTATCCTGGCTCTAGTCATCATAGGTTATTTTGGGCTGGTCTTAAACTTCATATAGTTGGAATCAAAATATTTAGGAGTTTGGCTTCTTTTGCTCCATTTTATGCCCATGAGATACTTCTGTGTTTGCATATGGTAATTTGTGCACCTTTACTGCAGCATAGTATTTCATTGTATGAATATACCATATTTTATTTACTTACTCTACTATTGATGATTATTTAGGTTATTTCTAGTTTGGAACTATTACAGAAAGTGCTTCTATTAATATTTTTGATATATGCTTTTTGGCATTTTCTGTACCCATTTCTGTTAGAAATGTGTATAGAAGTCAAATTTGCTGGGTCTGCAAAAGGGTATGTGTATGTTCAGCTATAGTAGGTATCGCCATATAGTTTTCCAGAATAGTCATACTAATTTATACTTTTATCAGCCATGTATGAGAGTTCCAATTGCTCCACATCCTTGTCAGCACTTAGCACTGGCAGTTTCTTTGTTTCTTTTTTTTTTTTTTTTTTAATTACAAATGTTAGTCATTCTGGTGGTATATGATGTTATACATTATAGTTGTAATTTGCGTTTCTATGGTGAGATTGAAAATTTTTTATATGTTTACTGGCCATTTTGATATTCTTTTCTGGGTAGTGCCTAGTCAAGTCTGTTGCCCATTTTTCTGTTTGGTTATCTCTCTCTAATATTCATTCGTAGGGGTTCTTTATCTTTTTAATACAAAGGTAAATGTATTACAAGTATCTTTTATTTTATGGTAGAAAATATCCTCTGCTCCTATGGTTAAAAAAAATAATTCAGGTTATCAGTTTTTTCCTATGTAATTAGATAAGGCATTTTTATGCCCTGTTATAAGGAATTTTTCTCTACCCAAAAGTCATGAAGATATTCTCCTATACTATCTTTTAGAAGTTATTGTTTACTTATACATTTGATGTACACTTGAAATTGATTTGTGTACAATGTGAGCTGGGGTAACTATTCATTTTTTTCTTCAAGTGCATATCCATTTGTCCTAGTACTATATATTAAAAAGGCCCCACTACACTGCATTCTCATCTTTGTTATAAATCAAGTGACCATATATGTGTGAATCTGTTTCTGAACTCTTTATTCTCTTTCATTTATCAATTTGTTTCTTCTTTTGCCATTAGAAAACTTTTTTTAATGAGTGCAGCCTTATAATAAGTCTTAACTATCTAGTAGTATAATTTCTCCAACTTTGTTCTTTATGAGTGCCATGGCTATTTTCAGCTATTTTAGAATCAAGTTGCCAGTTTCTACAAAACTGGGATTTTGAGTGGGATTTTACTGAAACTATAGACTAATTTGAGAATTGACATCATTAGAATATTGAGTTTTGAATCCATGAATGTAGTACATCTCTCCATTTTGGAGAGCTTTCTTTATTTCCTCTCTATAATGATTTGAAGTTTCCTGTGTAGAAATCACGTACATATTTTTTTAGAATTATGTCTGAGTGTTTTTTGATGCTACTGTCAATGTGTATTAGTTTGCTAGGGCTGCTGTAACAAAGTACCATAGACTGGGTTTATTTCCTCACAGTTTTGGAGGCCAGAAGTCCAAGATCAAGGTTTTCATAGGGTTGGTCTCATTCTCAGGCTTCTCCCCTTGGCTTATAGATAGCCCTCTTTTTCTTAAGTTTTTATTAAATACTTGGCCTTCCCTGTATCTGCAAGCATGTCTGCATTCTAATGGTCTCTTCTTTATAAGGACACCAGTCATACTGGATTAGGGCCCAGTCATATGACCTTAATTTACATTAATTGTCACTTTAAAGGCCCTATATCCAAATATAGTCACAATCTGAAGTTCTGGGTCTTGTAACTTCAACATATGAATTTGGGAGAGACACAGTTCAGTCCATAACACAATAGTATAAAATTATTTGTGGCTGACATACAGAAATACAATTTTAATTTTGAATATTGACTTTGTATATAGTGACCTTGCTACTTCACTTATTAATTTTGATAGTGTATCTGTTAATTGTTTTGGATTTTCTGCATATACAATCACATCATCTGTGAAAATGATAGTTTTATTCCTGATCTTTATTATTTCAACATTAAGTATGATACTTGCTGTAGGCTTTCTGTAGACACTTTTGCCAAATTGAAGTAACTCTTTTTCTAATCCCATTTGTAGAGATTTTTTTAAAATCATGAGTGGACTTTGAAGTTCATAGACCATTTGAATGTTAATTATGGAGAAAAGTTGATAGGATGTATTGACTGATAATTTTGATATAGAGAATGGTGGAAAAGAAAAATTTTTGCTCATCAAAAATTGAAGTTTTGTGGTGTCTCTTTGTTTCTATGAAATTTTAAAGAAATTATTTGAAGAAAACTGAGAAAATTATTTTGAGTATGAAAAGTTAAAATTGGGCCATCTAGTATTTCTAAAGACCCACGTATTTTATAATCATCAACATTTGAGTGATTTTAACATAATTTTTATTTTTTAAGTTTTTGCCTAATAGGTTAATGTTATTTAATTTATTTTCAGTTAATAATAGAAATAACTGCTCTGGTATTTTGGTGTTTGTTACCCCAAAATAGTCAGTGCGTACAAAAAGTTAAACTGTGGGTTGTACTAATTATTATCATTTGGAGATATTAGAACTCATTAAAAGGTTTGTCTCAGATTATGGGTGATAAGGACTAGTCATAAGGGCAGTAGTATTAAGAACAGTAATATGGCCAGGCACAGTGGCTCATGTCTGTAATCCTAGCACTCTGGGAGGCCGAGACAGAAGGATCACTTGAGGCCAGGAGTTCGAGACCAGCCTGAGCAAGAGCAAGACCCTATCTTCTACAAAAAAATAAAAAAGTTAGCTGGGTATGATGGTGCACACCTGTAGTCCCCCAGCTACTCGGGAGGCTGAGGCAGGAGGATTGCCTGAGCCAGAGCCCAAGAGCTTGAGGTTGCAGTGAGCTATGATGATGCTACTTCACTCTAACCCAGGGTACAGAGCGAGACTCTGCCTCAAAAAAAAAAAAAAAAAAAAAAGTAATAGCAACGATAACTAAAGGTAATATTTTTTAAGCAGTTAAAGTGTTCTAAGTGATTTACACGTGTTAACACAGTCCTTAAAATAACTCTCATAATACTCTTCTATCCCTTTTTTACAGATAAGGAGACTGAGGCACAGAAAGATGAGGAGTTACTAGCTCTAGGTCACACAGCTAATAAATGGTAGAATTGTGATTTGAACCCAGACAGTTAGTTCCAGAGCCTTGTCTTAAAGTCTCTGTTATGTTATGCTGGGGTAGAAATCTTTAATTTTAAAATAGAATCTTAAAATAAATGGAAAATAATGCATTTTAATCCCAGACTCAAAAAATACAGCAGGAGCAACAAAAATGAGTTTTCCACAATATAACTTTGTTATTTGCCCCTGTTCATATGCTGGGTGCATATTTCCTCTCCTTCCTGTTATTCCTAAACTATTTGGTCTCACCTCCACCCCAACAATCTCCTTCCTGCACCAAACCACTTCATATGTTCTTAATAGCAACAAAACTGTTCTGAAGAGAAACTAGATATAATGAAGAATCATGGTCCTCAGTTTCTATCCTAATAAAACAGAGTTGAATTAATTAATTAATTATTTAATCTTTAAAATTCTAGAATGGCTGAACGTAACCTTTAAGGCTATTAAAAATGCCTAAAATTTTAGACCCTTCAGGTATCCCAGAATGTCCTATACTGCTTCCTCATGTTTTTCCTTTTAAACCTGTTTTTCCTCAAGCTTTCTATATTTGAGATAGAAGCTTTTTTAATTGTTTTAAATGTAATTATTTTTGTTATTGTTTCATTACTAAAATTTTAATTACTGCTTTCTACTCTTTTGTGTTACAAGCACATATGTGGATATATTACTAGCTCAGTAAGTTAGCCTAGGAATCTAATCATCATTTAAAATGGATTTATGAAGTGTAATTCCTTTGTAGGTTGAAGTTTCCATACACAATTCATACAACACACACATTTAATATTTGTGGCTATTTAATTCAGTTGTTTAGAAATAACGAATAAGCCAGTTAGATGTTGTTTGTGACCATAGATTCAATTTCTAAATAAGGAAAATCATCTTAAATGTGTTCTATTTTTATTGTAAATGAGTGAATGTTGGTGGATTAGCATGAATGTACTACTCTTGCACAAATAGCTTAAAGATAGTGGCCTTCTTATAGTAGGAAATAGAACCATCATTTTTTAATGCTAAAAGATTGATAAAAGATAAAAATAAAAATCATGACAAAATAATATGTACATTTGGCTCTATATTTGTCAGGTTCTGTCTTGTGACTAATAAACCAAAATAGTAGAATTTATTATTCATTCTTTCTATGCCTTTCCTGTTACCCCCTGGCATTTACTAGTTTATGTTCTTGCCCAAATTACTTAATCCCCTTGTGCTTCAGATTTATTATTTGTAAAGTCAAAAATAAAAGAGCATACCTTATGAAGTTATAGTGACGATTAAATAAGATAATACATGCTAAATCTTTAGCAGAGAGCATGCATTTATTTAACAACTCAATGATTGTTCGCAATGCTCTCAAACTTGAAAATCTCACTCAGTGGTAGCCAGTGAAAATAATCCTTTGGGAGAGGAAAATGTTTCTGAATCTTAGGAAATCTTATTTCTATAGATTACTATTACCAATAAAAAGGAAGGGAAATTTTATGGATTACCTTCTAGCACTTATATGATATATAGTTTTTATTTGTTAGCAGGTATATATTCTCACATCTGAATGAAGAACTTGAATAACATAATGGATAAATGAATTATTTTTCTTCATTGTCCTCTGTGATAGTGAATTTTATGTGTCAACTTGATTGGACCCAGATATCTGGTTAAATGTTATTTCTGAGTATGTCTGAAGGTGTTTCCAAAGGAGATTAGCATTTGGATTGGTAAAAGTAGTAAAGCACATTGCCCTCCCCAATGTGAGTGAGCATCATCCAATTTGTTGGAGACAAAAATATGAAGACAGGAGAATTTCCCTTGCCCTCAGTGCTCCTAATTGTCAGGCATTCATACTCATACTGGAATCTACACCATTGGCTCTCTGGCTCTTAGGCCCTTCAAACGAATCCACGGCTCTTCCTGGATCTCCAGCTTGCAGACAACAGATTATGGGACTTCTCAGCCTCCATAATCATGTGAACCAATACCTTATAATAAATCTCTTTATATAAATATACATAAACTTACATTAATATAATCTATATTTGTATATAATAAATTTATTATATCATATATCTTTTTATATATAATATACATGTATAAAAATAGATATGGAGAGAGAGAAAAATATTTATATATGTGTTATATATGTGTACATATATACATATATATGTGTACCTATTGGTTCTGTTTCTCTGAAGATATCTGAATAATACAACCTTATATTTGATGTTGATCATGACAGGTCAGATGATTGATTAATTGACAATGTTACTGAGGAAGTACTTATGGAAAAAACTTGACATAATTTGGTTTAGGACACTAATTTCAGTAATAATCTACTTTGTAGAAAATTTTTCTTTATCTACAAATCCAGTCATTTCACTGTTGACCAAGGCAGATAGCCAGCTAACCTTATAGTACTCTCATTAACTCTGTACCAGTCACTGTATGTAGGCTTCCATTACCTTTCTCTTCTCTAGTGTTGTATAGTCTTTTATCTGTCTTCATTCTTCCGTTCTTTAACATATATATATATATATATATATATAAAAAAAATTCTCTTTAAATTCCTGCTATGGTTTGAATGTTCCTTCTATGACTCCTATTGAAATTTAATTGCCAATATAATGGTATTAGGAGATGGGACCTTGAAGATGTGAGTAGGTCACAAGGGCTGCACCCTAGAGAATGGATTAATTGTAGGAGTGGGATCCTGAAAAAAGGATAAGTTTGGCTCCCATTTTATCTGTCTGTGGCATGCATCCTCACCATGTGATGCCTTCTGCCATGGGATGACCCTCACCAGATGCCAACACTCCATGCTCTTAGACTTCCCAGCTCCAGAACCTTAAGCCAAATAAACTTCTGTTCTTTATAAATTACCCAGTCTGTGATATTCTGTTATAGCAGCAGAAAACGGACTAAGACAATTCCCAAAGCAAGCTGAGATGGCACAATGTGTTTAAGCAATGTGGCTTTCGTCAGACATCACATTCTTCCAGATATATTTTTCCAAATGGAAAGATGGCTCAACATTTTCTATTATTATTTTAGATGAAATGTTCTGCAATATGTTGTTGATATTGTACTAAGTAAATACTGTATGCTCAAGTCTCTCAAGGACCCTCATGAAAATGAGATGCATGTCCCAGGAGGCTATCTCAGAAAAGAGAAATTCTAAATAAAATAGCATGAATGAATCTCACACATGAATTTATTGCAAGAAAATATTCTTTTGTATAATCCTGAACCTAAAGAAAATGAAATGTTGGCACAACAGATTGCTATCATTATGTGACTCTATGTGGTCACATATGGCTTAAAAACATAGCAATTCTTAATTGTTCCTTTTTTGGTCAAATAGACTGAAGGTGTTTTGTTTTACAATGGTAGAATGTAGTTCATTTATTAGTTAAACTCACATTCATTTGGTCTAGTACAAACCTCTCTTTATGACTGAAAATTCAGGCTGTCTTTTTTCTGGTTTTTTTTTTGTGTGTGTGTGTTTTTTTTTTTCTTTCTTTTTCTTTTATTTCTTTCCTTTAGGAAGAGTAAGAAGGAGCCACAGGAATCTCAGACTTTACTTTTAAATGAAGTGCAAATTAACCCAAGAATTGAGGTGCAGCTGAAAAAGAGCTAGTGAGCCTGGAATAGATTTGAGCCAAAGTAAGGAGATAATTGCTCAAATAGTCTTCTTTTAGCTTGGGGGTGTTTTCTTTAAATGTGTGTGCTCCTTCTGCATAAAGCGTTTTTTTTCCTGGGCTTATGCATTTTTAGTAGTTTTGTCTAATTGTTTGTTTGCCAAAAATAGTTTATTCCTTCTTGCTACTTTTAAAAGTAATCATTATGTTTTTTTAATTCAAAAAAGTTTACATTTTTAAAAACATAATCCAGATAACCCTTATTAACATTCTTTTTCAAAAGTACATTATTAGACAAATAAAATTGCACATGAAGAAATAGAATTTGGTTTCCATCCTCCCAAAGCAAAATATTTAATAGTTTTTGTATACTGCTTCAGAAAAAATAGATTAATATTTAATCTTTTATTATGTAGACAAAGGGATCTTACTAATTCTATGTATTCTATTGTATACCTCAGAGAGGTTTTTTTTCTACTTAATATTATATTGAGGAGATCTTTCCAAATATTTGCTCTTAAGTATTTTTGATGACTGTTCAGAGAAATTTAAACATGAGAAATATATAGGCCTTTCGCTGCAAGAGTTTAAGAGAATAAATTTTGGCTATAATTCTAGTTAATATTTATTATATGCATAGTATTCCTTTGGATAATGTATTAATTGGCTTTCTGGTTACAAGTGACAGAAACCAAGTTAAGCAAGCTAGTTTAAGATTTTAAAAAAAGTTTCAAGGACAGAAAGGAATTTGATGAAACTGGGCCAGGGATTGGAGCATTTTCAAAAATTTGTATTTCTCATCTCTGCTTCATTTTGTTTATCCACTCAATTTTCTTTGAACAGACTCGTTTTCTCAGATCCCCAGATCACATGGCAGAAAATATGGCTGCTCTATATTTTCCAAGATTATACCTCTCTATTGAAGAATTCATTTCAGCCTGAGATTGAAATCCTTTAGTTCCAATTTCAAATTTCTGAGAAACAAACTGTTACCCAACTTGGAATGCCTACCATTGAACCAATTCATTATTGCCAGGGGGACATTGTCTTATAAAAAATGTCTGTGGTTACCACATAGATGGTAGTGGGTATTTTCCAGAAAGAAAAAAAAGATGCTGGACAACTCATTATGTATTTACAATATTCATTGACTGAAATTATAAACTTCTAGATGATTTTAGAGCTTGCTATGTACAAAGTTGCAGTATCAATCGTGTATTTTTAGGGAATTTAGTAAAATACAAGTCTTTTTATATCTGAATTACAGTGTCTATGGCCCTTAACCAGATTTCATAATTCCATTTTCCTGATTATAATTTGCTTTACCCATCATTTAAATTTCATTGATAGCCAGAACTTTATTTTACATAATGTACCTTATTCCTTTTTTTCCGTTTAAAACTGATATTGAATTACTTAAGCTAGCTGGGAATTTCTGGTATCCTTCCTGAAGTTCATTACTCCTTTGAAGGAAGATGGTGGGTACTGGGAAGAAAGGACCCTGGACTGAGAAGAAGTCTGAGTGTGAGCTTTTAGTTCACCATAATCCAAGTATAGCATGCTATAGTAAACTGTCAAGCTCATCACAGGCTCATTGTGAGAGGGATCAAATGAGATAATTCATATGACAGTACTTTATAAACTCAAAGTATTATATCCAAACAAGTTATTATTAGATATTTGACTTTGACACAGAAGAAGTAAAGCGTAGAGAAAGGAAGTCTTACCTTGCCAACTGATCAGAGACTGATGAAGGCATATGATTTGATGGAAGAACAAAGGATGATTGAAAAGAACAGCTGGGCATATTTGTGAAATGTATAAATGAGAAAATATGATTAACTGTTAAAGATTGCTCATATCTAAAGATAATCCATGCTGATGTTTTGAGCAAAGAGTGAACTACAGCATAAACTTGCCTTTCTAATGACCTATTTTGGTATAGGAGAGTAAGACCATTTAGTTATTTTGACATGATAGCATTTCCTCACATACAAATTGTGTAAACATTAGTTAGACAACACACGACAATACAAAAATAATCATCTTCGCCAAGAATTTCCAGTTCTAAACTTTCGATGTGTTCCCTGTATGCCTTCTAATCCCCACTTTCCTCTCTACCACCCATGGAATTTTTTGGCTCTACTTTTTACTATGTAACAATTTATTTAATCTCTCTATGCCTCAGTTCTCTCATTTTTAAAATTGGAATAATATTAGTACCTACCACAAAGGATTGTTGTGAGAATTAAATTACATTAATTAAAATATTTTAAGTGTTTAGAACAGTGTCTGGTATGTGGTATGTAGTAAGTAGCCAATAAATGTTAACTTTTATTATTTTTTTCAAGTAATGACATTTTTATTATTTCGTTACTTTGTAAAAAAACCTTCCTAAATTTTGTTAAATGTAAGAGATGCTTGCTTGCATTTAGTTTCTGCAAATAATATTTTCTCTATTTATTAATAGTTTTTAATATGAATATTTCAAAAATACACAAAAGTAGAAGAAAATTATATAACTAATCCAATTACCTATCACCCATTTTGGTTGGCCCCTGTTAGGAGAAAAAACCCAAACTGTTTTTCCTCTGTTCTCACAGCAGCACAACAACAATCAACACACAAGACTTCTGTGACCCTGAAATATGTGGGAATTTCTCCCCACCAACAAGTAAGAAGTCAGTTCTGCAGGAGACATCAGCTGGGTGTCCTCCAATTCAGTTGCAACACTAGCTACCTGGAGATAGCATCAGATGCCTCAGATTGAGGGCTCAGTCCCACAAATCCACCCCCTCGTTCCTACCAGTTGCAAGTCTGGGCCCTTGGAACTTCTACCAACGGGTTTCAAATTGGGATTCTTATGACTTCTGGGTTTGATTAATTTGCTAGAGCAGCTTACAGAACTCAGGGAAACATATTAACTGATTTATTACAAAGGAAATTTTAAAGGATATGAATAAGCAGCCAGATGAAGTGATCCCTAGGGTGAGGTCTGGAAAGGTCCCAATTGAGAGATTAGGTTTCAAAAAGTGTTTTTATCTTGCATGCTTTCTTTCCTACTCTCTTGCTCACTCACTTTGAGGGAAATCAGCTATGTTATAAGCTTCCCCATCAAGAGGTCCAATGGCAAGGAACCAAGGAAGATCTCTGGCTAACAGCCACTGAAATACTGGCACCCTTAGTGCAACAGACCACACAGAACTAAATTCTACCAACAGCCATATAAATGAGGTTAGAAGTGGATCTTGCCCCAGTCGTGTCTTCAGATGAGATCACAGCCCTGGCTGACAGCAAGACTGCAACTTCATAAGAAACCTTGTATCAGGGGTATCCAGGTACCCTGCACTTAGTTTCCTGAAGCACAGAATCTGTGACATTATAAATATTTGTTTAAGCCAGTAAGTTTTGGGGATAGTTTCTTATTCAGCAATAGGCTGCTAATATACCCAGATTTTAAAATTATCAATATATTACCGAACTTGTTTCACCTGTATCTCCCTACCCCTTATTCCTTTTGGTTGTTTTATGTAGCTTTATTGAGGTATAATTTGAAATGTACTATAAAATTCACCTATTTTAAGTGTATAATTCAATGATTAAGTTTATTGAGTTGTGCAAGCATCCCCACAATGCAGCTTTAAAACATTTCCACCCCAACCAGTTCCCTTGTGCCCATTTGCAGTCAATACTTGCTTACATAACTCAACCCCAGGCAACCAGTAAATGGCTTTCTGTATCTATAGGTTTGCCTCTTTTGAACATATCATGCAAATGAAATCATCCAATATGTAGTCTGCTTTATCTGGCTGTTTTCATTTAGTGTTAGGTTTTTGAGGTTCATTCATGTTGTATGTGTATCAGTATTTCATTCTTTTTTATTATAGAATAGTATTCCAGTATACAGATGTATTACATTTTGCTTATCCATTCACCAATTAATAGAAGATTGAATTATTTCCACTTTTTGGCTAGTATATAAAATACTGCTATGAATATTCACATATAAGTTGTGTGGACATGTGTTTTCATTTCTCATGAGTAAGTAGCAGAAATGGAGTTGCTGGATTTTATGATAAAGTTATGCTTAAATTTTTTAAAAAACTGCCAAACTATTCTCAAACATTACTACACCATTTTAAATTCCCACCTGCAATGGATTAGTGTTTCAGTTTCTACCATTCTCTCCATCACTTGTTATTGTCTATCTTTTTGATTATAGTCATGATAGTGAGTGTGTATTGATATCTCATTGTGGTTTTAATTTGTATTTCCTAATGACTAAAGATGCTGAGCATCTTGTCACATGCTTACTAACCATTTGTCTATCTTCTTTGGTGGACTCTATTGAAATCTTTTGCTCATTTTTAGTTATTTGTATCTTACTTGGTTGTAAGAATTTTTTTATATATTCTATATACAAGTCTTTTATCAGATGTATGATTTGCAAATATTTTCTCTCAGTCCACAGCTTTTTATTTTGATAAGGGTGTTTTTCAAGTGCAAAATTTTAAAATTTTCATGAATTCTAATGTGTCAATTTTTTTTCTTTTATACATTGTGCTTTTGGTGTTGTTATCTAAGCCAAAGCTCCTCAAATTTTCTACTGTTTTCTTCTAAGTGCTTTATAGTTTTAGCTCTTACCTTTGAGTCTACAATGTATTTTTAGTTAGTTATTGTGTATGGTATGAGATAAGGGCCCAACTTAATTTGGTTATCAAATTGTGTCAATACCATTTATTAAAAAACTATCCTTTCTTCTTTGAATTGTCTTGGAACCTTTGTCAAAATCAATTGGCCATAAATATAGAGGTTTATTTCTAGACTCTCAGTTCTGTTTCATTGATTTATATGCGTAGTCTTACTCCAGTACTATTATCTTGATTATTGTCATTTTATAATAAATTTAGAATGTTTAGTAATCAGGTAGTATAAATGTTCCCATTTTCCTCTCTCTTGTATCTTGTCTGCACAGGCTCAAGTCAGCTGGTGACAACTTTCTGGTGTCTCCAACATAATGTGTGTGGAGTGTATCAATTATTCCTATGCTGTCTCATTTTTCTGGATCTTCCTGTTAAATTTCTGGCTAGTCTGAAAATTTATTGTTTGACCCAGCCAAGAATCCACCCTCAGGCTAGCGGAGTCACTGGTCTTTTTCGTTCCTTTGCCAGGGAGATCACAGTTGTTACTGACAATGATGCTGGGTGTGAGGATTTTCCTGGGTCCCACTCCAAATCTAGTCAACCCTCTCTGGCAATAAAACTACTGTTTTTCATAGATTGCCCTACCTTGATATGGGAGCAGCTCCAGGCAAGAATGCCACAGACTCCTAAAGTTCAGTAGTTTTTCATGTATAACTTCTTAATTTGTATATACCTTTTCTCAGTTTTCAGATCCCTGATGTAGTTGTTTTGACAGTTTGTTCAGGTTTATCATTTCTTTTGGAGGAGTAGGATTTGCCAAATAATAAAACCACCATATGGAATTCCTGCCTTATTTTCTTTTTTAACCTTTCATTATTTAATTTTTCATTTGCATAAACTTATAAACATTTTCAAAAGGAGGGAAAGTAATATAATGGCTTCCATGTACCTATTAGCTACACGTAAGTCATTTTAACCCATTCTGTTTCATTTGTATATCCACCTATTTCCCTTCCTCCATTATTATTTTGAAGCAAACCTAAGACTTTATATTTTATTTGTAAATATTTCAGCACCTATTTTTAAGTGCTAAGGTTTTCTTTTTTAACATAACAATACCATAATCACACATTAAAACGATTCATAGTAATCTCTTAATTCATTATATATCCAGTGTTCAAATTTCCAGTTGTTTCATAAATGTCTTACATTCTTGTGTTTTCACACCTTTTTTGTTTGAATCAAGATTCAGATAAGCTTTATGTGTTGCAATAGTTTGATACATCTTTTAAGTCTCTCATAATCTATATGCTTTCTTTCTAACTTCCTTTTTTGAATAAACTAGCTCACTTGTCTATTGGGGTTTCTGACAGACTTGAAATCCCCACAGTGTAACGCAATGTGTTGCTTTGTTCCCTATGATGTCCTATAGCTTATAGTTGGATATAAAGCTATGCTCTCCAATATGGTAGCCACTAACAACATGTTATATAAATTTAAGTTCTAATTAATTAAAATTAAAGAACTAATGAGACTTAGTCCCTCAATCTCATTAGCCACATTTCAAATGTTTAGTAGCCACATGTGCTAGCAGTTATCATACTTGATAGCACAGATAGAGCATTTCCACCATTGCAAAAAATTCTTTTGGACAGCACAGATCTGGAAGTTTAATCAGATACAGTTTTGATTTATTTTTTTTTAAAGAATATCCCACAAATGGTTCTATGTTCTTCCATTAGGAGATACATACTGTTCCTGATTGTCTCTCTCTCTTTTTAATGATGTTAGCAGCTGTTGATGATTGTTGCTTAAATCTATTATTTAATAGAGGTTGCAAAACAATATTATGATTCTATCATTCCTGCTTCATTTATTAGCAGGAGTATGCTGTAGATACTCTTAACTTATTATTTGTTACTCAGTGGTTATCCGGTAATAATTGATTCCTTATTTAAAAATAATATTCTGAAAGACTATACCCAACTTAAATTATAAAGTGGTTTAATTTTTCATTAAATTATATTAGTGGAATTCTTAAATATTAGCATACTGCATATAAAATATTATAGTGTTTGTTTTAAACATTAAATACTTCATTCACGGACAAAAATATTAAACTACTATAGGTTTTAAAGGCATCCTATGTAAAATTCCACAAATATGTTTGCTATTTTGTAGATGGTATGGGACAAAAACCTACATAGCCTTAAGATTTAATTATTATAGGTGCTCATTGGTATGTCATTACTGCAGGATAATATTAGTTTATTAAATCTTGGGAAGTTTGTTTATACCAAATTCAGTTTTAAATATAAGTCATCATCAGGTCTTTGATGGAGGTTACCCTTTACATAGGATCTCCTGAAAGAATTGTCTGTAGCCAAGTGTTGTGTAAATATTTGAGCTTTTAAAGTGAGAAACCACAAAATGTATATATATTTTGGCTGCAAATAATTATTTTCCTGATACTAGGATTTTTTTTTTTACCTAATGTGCTTATGAAGTCTTCTTGTGTGTTAAACTCGCCCCGGGGGCAAAATTGCATTATTATGATAAAGTCAGAAAATTGTTCAGATTGACTTTTATTTCTCAAAGTTTAACAATGACTTAATTCAGTTATTGCATGCCAAAATAAATTTTATCATTAAAGTACTTTTTTAAAAAAGTAACATTGTTGCTATTTAGGAAGATATTTGAAATATCAATACAGTAATTTATAATTATAATCCAATTTAATAAATACATTATTTTAATAAATGCATTTATTGTTCTTTCTTTCCTTTCAGTTAATTTTAAAGGGCAGACCTGGTATTATAATTATAGAGTCTCATGGAAATGCTTTTTATAATTTTCTTTTCAATTAGAATTTTTAATATTTATAAATCATTATGCTTTTTATTTAAATAATCTATTAATTCTCTTGCATAGATTTGAAGTTGTGGAGGGTTAAGAGAGACAGAGACAGTGTTGTGATCATTAATGTGAGAATGCAGGGGTCAAAGGGAGCAGGCATTAACAATTAAACACTATGGTATGAGAGGAGGCTAGCCCAGGGAATTGCTAAAGGCAGATAAGATTAAGTCATCTCTTGGTGACCAATTTGAAGTTTGAATTTCATCCTGTAGCCCTAAAATAATTTTTTAGTTTCTTTGGTGAACTCTGAAATGTGTAGAAGTCTTGAAGAAGGGTTAATTTAACGTAGTTTTAGCCAGGGTTAGTCCTTGATGTATTCCTACCTCGAAAACCGTTTTCTAAAAGGTATCTGTTGCTGCATGTAGAGTCAAGAAAGTAAAACCCCTTCCTCTGCACTTCTGATAATTCTTGACTAAAATAGTGATTTCAGAATGTCTGTATTAAGCTTTTCAATGTATCAAGAATCAAAACTTCAAGATACAGTGAACATAGACCCATATGTGGGGTAGTAAATTTGAAATTATTGGACTACTTTAATTTGTATGGGCCTCTGATATTTAGCAGCTTATATTTGTGTAGAATTGGCCCAATTCTCCAACTGTCACAGGTCTGTGTGCTGAAAAGTTGCACTTGGTGAAGAGGAATGAGAATCTTGTCACAGTTGAATACGTTATCTGATCACAATAGAAGGGAAGAATAAAGATGGCGGTATTAATTTAAAATTTTCTTTGTCAGAGGACTTGGGACTTCTGTTCTGCTTTATAGGTGGATTTTGTTGTTGTTGTTTTGTTTTCTTCAGCAATTTATTTATTTATTTATTTATTTTTATTTCAGCTCATTATGGGGGTACAAAAGTTCAGGTTATATATATTGCCCATGCCCCCCCCCAATCCCCCTGAGTCTGAGCTTCAAGCGTGTCCATTCCCTAGACCGTGCACATCGCACTCATCATGTAGGTGTGCACCCATTCCCTCCCCCCACCCCCATCCCCCCTGGTCAGATCTTCAAGCGTGTCCATTCCCCAGACAGTGCGTATTGCACTCATCAAGTAGGTATACACCCATCCCTTCCCCCCAGCCCCAACCTCTGTCCGATACCCAATTGGTGTTATTCCCAAATATGCACTTAGGTGATGATCAGGGAAACCAGTTTGCTGGTGAGTACATGTGGTGCTTTTTTTTTTTTTTTTTTTGTTATTTCAGCTCATTATGGGAGTACAAAAGTTCAAGTTCTGACTGGGGGGATGGGGGTGGGGGGAGGGGATGGGTGCATACCTACATGATGAGTGTGATGTGCACTGTCTAGAGAATGGACACGCTTGAAGCTCAGACTCGGGGGAATGGGGGGCATGGGCAATATATAGGTGGATTTTTCATAGCTACTGCCCATTATATTTTTCAGAGATAATTTTCTATTATTTTCAGATTTACTTTCCTTCTTGCAGTTGTTACTGATACATCAGTTTAGTTAAAACAGTCTTAATTAGGAATCTGAAAATGCTTTGAAAATCATAATATGCTGTGAAAGTTTAAGTATTTGCCATCCTATCTATCTGATAATTGTAGGAACTTTTAAATCTTTTTATTAAAATAATCAGGCCCTTAATAATATGTATTATTTTAGCTAGTAATATTGCAAATGACTGTTGGTACTCATTGTTACAGGTTAAAAATTATCTGCTTTCTTAATTTAGAGTCTTGCTATTGTTTTAGAATATCTCAGATATTTTTTTAATTGATAAAATTGTATAGAGTTCATTTGAAGTACTAGGTAGAACTGTGTGGCTTTATGATCTTGAATGCATATATATCTTCCCTTAACAAATCATTAAATATATGGTTTGCTTTGTATAATTGTTGAAGTATCTTAGTATAAGTGGCATTAATACTAATTAGTAATAATTTCTTTTCAATAAAACCTCACTGCGAATGTAGTTTTAAGAATTCCACTTCCCAAGTCCACTGCATATTTTTACCATCTTTATGTGGGTTTATTTATGTAAGTATATATGTGTATGTAGATAAAATATTCCTAGCTTTATCTTTAAATTACATTTTTTCTTTAAAAATTTAAAGATAATTTGAATGTTGACGATAACATTTCTTTCCAGACATCGTTTCAGTGGTAAGCTATTTAGTTATAGGCTTATCAGTAACCTTTACACATAATGTGATATTGTCTGAATGTCTTATTTTGTTCAGCCTTCCCTGGCGCTGATGAAGCCTAAGGCTGCTGTTTCTTTGAGTTACTGATAATTTTTTATCTGATTAACTGACACATTTAGTTGAAATCAGACACAGCCCTTAGGCTGGGCATGGATTTAATTTAAAAAGTATCAAAGGTTTGCTCTGTGTGCTATTTAATCATCATGTTTATCAGGCAAAGAAAAATTACCGGAAGGACCATAGGGAGAGGGTTATCTTAAGGAGCAGTAGCTTGGGAAATTGATAATAGCTACAAGGTAATTTACTGCTAACTTTTACATTCATTAATATAACATTTCCCGCTAATAATTACAGTGCATGTAATATACTAATTAAATTGAAAGCATTATCACTAATTTTCTTTTTGCTGAACCCTAAGATGGCTGGATAAGAAGTGTGAATGTGAAATTGAAGAAAATCCATGTAGTCACATCAATTTAAACAACTGGTTAGTTGGCCAGTAAAAACATTTTAGAAATAGAAAATGAAATCACTATAAATGTTTAGAAGAACTTATTTTAGGCTGTGACAAGAAAATGAAATCTCTAAATGAATGAAATCACTTATGTACTATAGGTTTATAAAATATTATACTTGTCTGACCTGTAAAAGTAATACATCTATCAGGAGCCAATGCATCACTACTATCCATGTGTATGATGCCACCACTCTAATGAATGAATATGCTGGGTTGATGAAGTACACTGATGCTATGGGGCCTCTGTAGTACCTATGTTTGTTATATTGCTCTTGCTGGTTTAATATAATTCATTTTATACTTTGAAAAATATTTCATGCTGTATAACAGAGCACAGTAACTCCAAGTTAATATTTAAGAGAAAACCTACCCCCTTCAAAGATTCCTTAACAAAACAACAGCAAAAAAAATCTAAACAATGATTTGAAATTTTATGTAATTCAGATAATAAATGTTATACTTTGATATATGGTTATTGTATAAATGTACATTTTAATCTAACAGTAAGCCTCCGGGGTTTTTTTCCCCCATGCATAGGGCATAATAAAAACTAAAATAATCATTTCAGCTTGTATGAAAAATAAAACCCATAATTAAGAAGTCTTATCTTTGTAGATATAATATTCTACTGCTAAATGTCTTTGTCACAGTTCACAAATATATTTGTTTTTGTTTTGTTTTGGAAAGTGTCATGTTATATTCATTTTTATAGCAGAAAATTTTAATAGTTTCCATGGAAAGAAAATATTATAAAAATAAAAAGTTTTATTAACTGGAAATCTGCATAGCCTTTTGCTACCTATTTTTCATAGATTATTTTTCTTAACATTTAGTATCCTATAACTTTATATTTGATGAATATTTGAAGATTAAATAAATGCATTGGGATTGATAATACACATTGTTACGAGTAAGATATTGACAAAGATGACCAACCAACCATCTGGTGACAATTAAAGAAACTACTATGCTATTATGGACACATTGTTTAAGATGACATATATTTTCATGAATGAATGAATTCATGAAAATGAATGAATTCAATCTAAACTCAGTTTGTCTTGTATCTGATTAAGCATATTGCCTTATTATGAGGAAATTTCACCTCTAAGTAATCCCATAGAATATATCTTGATGACTCTATAATCATGAAGTTTCAGTGTAGTTTATTTTTTCTTCTATACGTTGGAAATAGCGTAGTAGCAATAAACAATAGTTAGGAAGGAAAAACAGGATCTTTGTGCTTTTTTGTGGACTTAAAAAATTAAGATTTTAAAATTGTGTTTAAATTATTGTTTCCTAATTTTCTGATATCTCAGAATTAAAGGTCATTTCTACTTTTATTTATACTAATTTCTTTGATAACCTGATATATAAAAAGTAAGACTATGTTTCATTTATTTGATTTAACACAGCAGGACCAAGTCAAAATGTACCTTCTCAGTTTATCTGTATTCCATCACTCTAACTCTAGGCATTGACCATATTTATTGATCTCCACAGCTCAGTATCAGAATAGTAGACATGCAAAGAAGTCTAAATCTCTTATTTACTAGTGAGGAAACTGCGATCCAGAGAGTTAGAAATCTCCAAAGTCCCATAGCTAGTCATTATTAGAAATTTATGCCCAGTAAGATGCGATTTCCATTATGAGACCTCAATCAGTTAGGAATATTTCTTACTTTTATAAACCATCTAATGGTTTTTATAATTTAAAATAGCTATACATTTTTTAGGCTTTTTATTAAAAATTAGTAAGCTTTCTCTTTTCTAAAAGCTTTCCTTTTCATTTCTTCTGTAATCTTTGTAGCCAATCATAGCAGTCTTGATGTTTTATTCTGTAAAAATTTTTATTCTTTTCATTTACAGTGTTGTATTATTAATTTTCTATTCATGTTTCTTTTTTCAGCTACATGTAAGCTTCTTGAGGGCAAAGACTGTGACTTAAATCACTTTTTAATATTCTTCCCAATTTAATTTTTTTATTTGTAATGCTATTATTATTATGTTTTCCCTATCCCTCTTAACACTCTTCTTGGCTGTCTTTTTTATGTATTCTTTTTACATGAATTTTAGGTCCCTCTGGTGCTTTATGTCCAGAAATTAATAATATTAAAATGTTAGAATAATACAACTCTGACAATACAAAATGCTTCAAAGCAACATAAAAATTCTCAGTTTGTTTAGCAACTGCATTAGAAAAGTCTGCTATTCTATAATTGACCACAAAATATTAAGGGCTTGACCAAAGAAATACATAATTCATCTTAAAAAATGTGTCCATAATAGCATAGTAGTTTCTTTAATTGTCACCAGATGGTTGGTTGGTCATCTTAGTCAATATTCCATCTGGAAAGACCTTGGCAGTTTGGGAATAATAGCTCTGATTAGGGCCTCCAGGTTTATGATTTCTGGTTTAGATTGTTGAGATAGTTCAGAGAAGCTGAATAAACATTGATGTCTAAAGCTTTTGAAACCATTTCTGATCTTTGTGTTTATTTCTGGATCTGCCCTATATTTGATATGTGACCATTAAAGTAGAAAACCATATCAGTGATCTCCTAGATGTACATGCAGTTTAATACATGGAAAGAAGACCTATAAAAGACCATCTCCATGTTTTCTTTAACTGTTATTCTCAATCTTATTTCTATTTAATGCAATATTTAATGTAAGGCAGCTGGAACCAGGAAAACTGTACATTTAGACTAAATATACTTTACTTTTTCTGCAGTGGTGCAGTGCTTTATTATCCAGATGCAAGGGTGAAGCCTGAAGGAAGGATCAAATCAAGAATGGTGGTAGCAGTTTAAGCTTTTTTCCAAAGATTTTATTATTAATGATTTTTTTTTTATTATCTCTCAAGTGTGATAGTTTTCAGAAAGAATGAGGGACATAGCTCTAACTATTCCCTTCCTAGGACTGGCCTTTGTATCCCAACTCTTGATGTCAAAGATTTTTATAAATAAAGACATTTCGTATATTTACTACTTTTCAGTGCAGCCCCGGAGCTGATAATCATTAATTAGGTAATGATGGCTTATCAATGACTAATAAACATTTTTAAAATTCCTGAATTATTTTAATTCTTTACACTTAAAATAGTGTTCAAATATTCTGTGAAAGAAACAGTTTGGCTGTGGTCAGCATTCTTTTTTCTCCTGGATCCTAAAATGAATAGCTAAAAGATGATCTACCAGGAAAAATTGGCAAATAGATCTGTGTTTTGACTTATTTAACCTAACCACGTGCAGGGTATGGGCAGGTTAACCTTAAACGAATTCTGGAAAGTATAATCTGCCTTAAAACTTTGCTTTTATGGCTGTTGATGGATTTTTAAGTTGAGTTTATCAAGGGCAAAAAAGAGTGAAGAATATAACTGGTCCTCAATATTTGCTTCTCTTTTATGCAATTCCATATGTTTATGTGGCAACATTTTGCTAGAGTTTTGAAACCTGGTGACTCTATAGTTGTAACAGCACTTCAGGTAATAATATGTAGATTGAGGCTAATTGGAATTTTTCCCTTGAATTTTTCTTTCTCTTAGAGGGGAAAAAAAGAAACTTGGTTTAGAAATCAGTTTCCTGCCAAATTTGCTAAGGGCAGAGATTTAGAGGATTTTGCCATTGTTGATGTTGCTGTTAAATTTTATTTATTTATTGAATGAGCAATGCGTTGACCTGGTTCAAAATTCACAATGTTCAAAGGTATATCCTTTCCCTCACTTACTCAATTTCTTTCCTCCTCCAATACAACTAATGTCAATTTCTTTATATATCCTTCTAGAAATATTTCATGTCTATGAAAGTAAGCACATACACACACAATGCAGTGTTCTGCTGCCTTTTTCATATATCTTGAAGACCATTTCATTTTAATAAATGAAGAGCCTTCTTATTTTTAATGGTTGTATAATGTTCCATTATTTGTACATATTATTTATTTAACCACTACCTGTTGATGATCTTTTAGGTTGTTTCCAATCTTTTGTTATTACTATGAATATTGTGATGAATATTTTATTTTATGTGTGTGAATATACCTATAAGTTTTTAGGTAGAATTTCTGGGTCCAAGGGAATGCATATTTGTTATTTTAGTAGATATTGCCATAATCCTAGTTCAGGCCTTCCAGGTAAGTGTATCGATGTATATTCCTGTTTTCCAACTCTCTTTAATGTTTTGTGAAAAGAATAATCTGAATTTTGATGAAATTAATGATTTTTTAATTACTGAGATAATTGAGCATTTTTAAAAGAGATATTTACGTTTATAGAGAGAACAAAGCTTCATAGATTTTTACATAGTTATGTCATTTATGATTTAGGCTTTTATTTTTATTCCCTAATGAAAGGAACATGTAACTAGATGATGTGAGACCTAGTCCTTTTTGTGATAATGATGCCTCTGATCTATTTGGTGAATTTATGCAAATCACAGCACTTGCTTCATCTTTAAAGCTGGCACTATGACTTTTTTTGTTGTTTCCCAGTATTGTTACAGGCTTCATATAAAAATGAGATGATTCCTGTCTGTTGAGTAATCTACCTTGCATCTATTAGTTAGAATGTATAGACATGGATTCTTTTGCTATCCCTAGCTCCTAGCAAAGTATTCTATAGTTGGAAACTGAGCTTCTTAAAGCTTGTTCCTCCTAAGTTTCCATGTTGAGTGTAGTCAATGTTCTTGTACCACTTTCCAAATTTATACCTAAGAGAATCAAAAGAAAATAAAATTTCAAAGAGAGCTGTAGCCCTCAATTCTTAACCCTTTATGTGTTGATACTGGAAACCACCAAATTTTATGATGTATTACTACATTTTATTTGTTAAGGTTGTTGTATTCTAGAAAGCCTTTGCTAGATGGTAAGTTCTGTGGAGGTAGGGATGATATCTGTGTTTTGTTCTATTTGGAATGCAGACCACATAGGAACTCAAATACTTGTTGGCTAACTTACTGAGTGGAAAAAAAATAGTCTGTTGAGATTTGTCTCTTGCTGATTTTTAGACATTTCACTTGTTTAATAGTTTTGGTTTTCTTTCTTTCTTTCCTTTTCTTTCTTTTTTCTTGCTTTTTTCCCCTTTCTTTCTTTCCTTCTGTCTTTCTGTCTTTTTGTCTTTCTTTTTTCTATTTTACTTTTCAATTTTCTTAAATGATTATGACCTATTAAGATCATTATGCTGGTCTTGCCAGCCTAATGCTTTCATATCATTCTTTGCCCCTTCCAGGTACTGTTTGGTATCCTAAGGAGGTTTAGTCGGCTTAGATGTCCATACTACCATTAGATGGCTTTCCTTTGGATTTGGCCAGTTGGAGGCACTGGAGAGAACGGAGGGCAAGGGAAAGGAAAAAGCCCTGGCTCTTCCCTCTTTCTCTGCCTAGGTGCATTCTCTACTGTTGCTGGCTTGCTACTTGCTCCAGCCTCCTGTTGGACAGGTCCACTGAGGTTCTAGCTTCCTTCCACCAGGATACTTGGGTCCTGGGCTCTGGTGAACTCCTCTCTTTGTCCCTGCAGCCTAGGGATAGTAACTGCCTTTTGCTGTTGCTGATTCCTGGGTTCCCTCACTATGATTTATTTGGCTTCTCATTTCTGTCACCTATGTAATCAATTCCCTGTACTTTCAAGTTCTTAGAGTGTTTTCTATTTTTCTTGTTGGACCCTTACTAATATAGTTACTGAAGTGCTAAACTTATAAAATACAACTTTATTTTATTTTTATCTTTATTTTTGTTTTAGATATAGGGCCTCACAATGTTGCCTAGGCTGGAGTACAGTCGTGATTCACAGGCATGATTATAATGCACCACAGCTAAAGTACAACTTTAGTATTGGTAGATAATAAAATAAATGGCCATCCCTTTACATTTATTATTATATAATAGGATGGGTACAAATGACTGAATTCTTCTCAGGCACTTTTTTGATGATTGAATATAAGGCACTATGCTGAGTGTTATGTAGATGCTAACAGGATTTAATAGAACACATAGATAAAATAACATGTACAGCGCCTCAAAAATGTGCAGAGTAAGAGATGTAAATGGTAGGGTTTAAAGGAGGAAGAGATTACTTTTGATCAGTGGGGTTAGGTGTGGCTTCATGGGTTGTGAAAAATGAGTTTGATTGCAATAGGTGGAAATTGAGGGCAGAAAATGGGTAGAAAATTTCAAAGGGCAAGAAGAGTAAGAACAAAGGCATGGAAATAGGAAATAAATATATTCAGTCTAATAGTACATACCTATAAAAAGGATTTATGAAAATATTGGTAGATTAGAGAGAAAAACATATTTGTCAGGTAGGGAAGTATGGAGGGATAGATGTTAGGAAGATAAATCTATTAGTTGTATGAACTGGAAGGAGAAGAAATTAAAGGTGGAGAGAACTGTGATGGCTCCATTAATATTATTCTAGGGAGAGGTGAGTTAGGAGTACCACAGTGAAATGCTTAATTTGCACTATTTAGTGACTGGATATGGGGAGTCTTTGTAATGCCAATGTCTGTCTGGTATCAGATAAGCACTCAGAGTGAAGAGAGTCTGATGTTACTTGTACATTTTGAACCCGGGTAATGCTAGTGAAAAAAATAGAGAAATGAGGGAATGAAGGAGATTAAAATGAAGGGAATGAAGAGGAAATAAATAATATTTGTATTACTCTTTATAATTATTCTAGCACTTTCACATATGTTACATTAGTTGCCTCACACAACCCTGCGAACTAGATATTATCTGTATTTTATGAGGAAACTGAGCTGATGAGACTTAAGAGATTTGTATAAGATTTTGTTATTGGGTATGTTGTAAAGCTAAGCCTTTTAACTCAAGTCTCGTATTTCCCTGTTTTTCTTCTTCTTCTTCTTCTTCTTTTAATAATTCACTTTATTAGATTCTTCTGGATCACATTTTAAGATCATGTATTTCTTTTACCATAAATTATATCTTCTATAGTAATTAGGATAAATTTAATTTTGGAGATGTTTTTAAGAAAAGTTATAAACTTTTAAATATGTTTTTCTTCTGAGAGAGAGAGTACAGTTAATGTTTATAATTAAAGATAAAAGTTTTTGTTTTGTTTTGTTTTGTTTTTTGGAGTTCACTTTTACAGACTATGAAGTTAGATACATTTTCTCATGGTTTTGTTATTCTTGAACTGAATAATGTTTCTGTATGTTAGTAAAAATAAGACTGAACTGGGCAATGGCATATAAGATTCTTTCCATAGTGGTACTGCCAACATGTTTTGTGAACTTGTTTAAATCATATTACTTAATTTTGACTTAGTAAGAAATATGATACGTTTCCTCTTGATCCTACGTTCTCTTCTAGCAATTGCACATCTCTCCTTATAACAAATTTTTGAAATATTTACTTATATTTATTTTCTTTCTTATCTCCCATTCTCTTATCCTGTTTAAATTTAGTTCTCATCAATGCCGACTTATTGAAACTTCTCTTGTCAAGGTAACAATCAAATTCAATGAACACTTTTTATTCTTTTTTCATCTTTAGTCTTTCCCTTCCTTGACCTTTTTGTGATACTTGGCACTTTAGACTCTCCCTCCTTTCTAAAACCTTTTTGACTTTGACTTCTGTGATAGCCTTTCCTCCTGGTTTTTCATCTTTCTCTCTGTCCTTAGTTTTCTTTTAAGACTCTTCTTTTTTTACCCACTTTGTAAATGTTGTGGTTCCTCAGTAATTCATTCTTTACCCTCTTCTTTCAGTCTATACTTCCTCACTGTTTTATCTCTTCTCATGGCTTCAGCTACCACTGTATACACATTTATATCACTTCATTACACTGTTTTTTGAGCTCCATACTCAGTTGCCTATGGGGCACTTCGCATTGAATGACCTAAAGGCATGTAAGACTCAGTGTCCAAAATGGTACTCATCTCTTCTTCCCCAAATCTGTATTTCTTACTAAATCAGTGATATTGCTCTCTATCAGGTGACCAAGCTAAACACTTGAGAGTATTCTGGTTTCCTTCCTCAGCCATATAGCACCAAAATCTATTGATTATTCCTTATAAATGTATGCCTTCTCCTTATTATCATAACCACTGCCTTGGTTTAGGCCTTTATCATTTTTTTCTTAGATATCTTTAGGGTTCTCCTAAGTAGTTATTTTGCTTTTAACTTTAGACTCTTCTGATCAGTACTCCTATGTAATCTTCTAAAAATGTAAATCCAGTTGCACCACACTATTGATGTACTTAATGCCACTGAACTGTACACTTAAAAATGCTTAAAATGATAAATGTGTATTTTACCACAATAACAAAAGCAAATCAAATGATGATGTTATCATGCTTAAAAGTATCTCAGTAAATCTTCCTTTCTTTCCTTCCTTTCTTCCTTCTTTGTCAGAATATAATTAAATTATTTAGTATGGCCTGTGAAGTATGGTATTAATATATAATGCTATTCATGCTGTAGTTCCTGCCCCACCTTTTATTCTTATCTTCTGCTAACTTGCACCCTTTCACCAGCCTTGACCTTTCCTCCATTCTTACTAGTTTTCTTTTTTCTCTTTTGCATTTTCTGTTACTTGCCCCACAACCTCTGATAATCCTGTCTACTGGGGTAACAGATTTGGTCCCTTAAGACATGTCTGGTTCTTCATGAGTCTTGACCCCACCTCAAGCAAGTCCTTCCTTGCTCCTATAGTGGAGTGAAAGAGAGAGATGAGGATATAGAGGTAATGAGGAACCTGTCGTATTTTGAGTGAGATGTGACTATTGAAGGGTTTTGAGCAGGTAAGACACTTAGCTTAAGAGCATTGAGGAAGCACTGTGAGGCCGGGGCTGAGACAGTCTGTGGTTCACTTAAGGTGGATAGTTAGCTCAGTGATAGTTCTGAGCACAGACTTTTACTTGGCTTTTGATTCTGCCTCTTTCATTTATAACTGAGTGACCTTGGGTAAGTTGTGTATCCTTTCTCGACCTCAGTTTCCTCATCTGTAAAATGAAGATAATAAAAGCTCTCTTAAAGGATTGTTAGGGTGATCAAATGAGGTACTGTACAGTGTAAAGTGATAAGCACAGTGCTTTGCAGTTAGTTTCCTGATAAATTCAGGTTAGGTGAGTAAATGTTGAAGCAAGGTAAAGTTTGAATAATAGCCTTCCTCATAGCCAATGAAAAATTATTCATGGAATTGAGTTTTATGAAATATGAGTGATATTTATATAGATAGTCATGTACTGCTTAATGGTGTTTGGGTCAATGATGGACCACATTTATAACGGTGGTCCAATAAGATTATAATGGAACTGAAAAATCCCATTGCCTAGTAACATCTTGGCCATCTTACTGTCCTAGCATAACACATTACTCACATGTTTGTGGTGATGCTAAACAAACCTACTACTGTAACTTTTTGTCTTTATTTTAGAGTGTACGCCTACTTATTTTAAAAAAAGAAAAAAGAAAAAAAGAAAGTTAACTGTAAAACAGCCTCAAGCAGATCCTTTAGAAGCTATTCCAGAAGAAGGCATTGTTATCATAGGAGATGACAGATCCAAGACTGTTATTGCCCCTAAAGACCTTCCAGTGGGATAAGATGGGGGGGGGGGTGGATGATAGTTATATTGATGATCTTGACCCTATGTGTGCCTAGGCTAATGTGTGTGTTTGTATCTTTGTTATTAACAAAAAAGTTTTAAAATTAAAATAAATTAAAAAATTTAAAAATAGAAAAAGCTTATAGAATAAGGGTATAAATAAAAATAATTTTATATAGCTGTACAATATGTTTGTGTTTTAAGCTAAGGGTTATTACAAAAGAGTCAAAAAGTTAGAAAAATTTAAAAGTTTATAAAGTAAAAAAAATTACAGTAAGCTGAGGTTAATTTATTATTGAAGAATAAATTTTTTTTATGAATTTAGTGTAGCCTAGGTGTCCAGTGTTTATAAAGTCTACAGTAGTAATACAGTAACGTCCTAGGCCTTCACATTCACTCACCACTCACTCACTGACTCACCCAGAGCAACTTCCAGTCCCGTAAGCTCCATTCATGATAAATGCCCTATCTTGGTATACCATTTTTTATCTTTTAGGCTGAATTTTTACAGTGCCGTTTTTATGTTTAGGTATGTTTAAATACACAAATACTTATCGTTGTTTTACAGTTGCCTACAGTATTCAGTATTGTAACATGCTGTGTGTGGGTTTATAGCCTAGGAGCAATAGGCTATACCATATGGCCTAGGTGTGTAGTAGGCTATACCATCTAGGTTTGTGTAAGTATATTCTATGAAGTTCACACAATGATGAAATCACCTAATGATACATTTCTTGGAACGTATCACCATTAAGCAATGCATATCTGTACATTTCAATGTGATCCTATTATTGCAAACAGAATTTTGTATAAATTATTTGTTCTTGGTAGTACTAGTTTAAGTGTAGGTTTTAAAACATTATAACCCTGTTTATATAAGTTACATTTTAAAAGTTATCTTCTCAACCTAATCAAAGGACATTTCCTTAGCAGCTTAGAAAGTGAGTTCAGAAACAGCTTCTAAACAGATTAAACACTTGCCACCAAACTGGGCTGCTTAGAAATGAATACTTCTTGCATGTTGCTTTATTCTCCTAACAAGGATTGAACAATTTAATCCTGTGTTTGTTTTTGTTGCTATTATTAAAGCATTTCACAGAAGACCTCAAAGTGCCACCTTATTTTTTTTTTTTTTTTTTTTTTAGCAAGAAGAATGTCTTCAGAAACTCAAGGAAAAAAAAAACAACTATAGTTCTAGACTTCTGTTTAGTTTCATGTGTAGGTTGAATTTGGTCTGGGATGACTTCATACTGTTGCGACTAAGATGGAGACTCAAAAGTAAAATAATACATTGTTAGTATTAAATGGAAATAACTGACAAATTATTATAATCTTCTGCAATTTCTTTGTCATTTAATTTTCAGCCTTAACAATTTTTCCCCCATTTAATTTGAAAGCCCACAATGAGAGATAATAATGCTACAAATTAGTGACCTAATACTCTGTCATCTGCTCACTGTTTAATGGGAGAACTCCAGATGGTGATCATTTCCCATTTTAGAATTTCTTATATTGATGATGTTAAGAAAAACAAAAGCTTTTTTAACAAGTAAAGCAAAATTTTTAGTCAAATGCCTGAATGTATTGCTTGCAAATTCTAAGGGTCATTTTCAGAATTATTTTATATAAAATAGCACTCATTCCTCTGGTTATTTTTATTAGTCTGGACTTGTGTAATTCTACCAAAGTGAAGAATTTAAAGTTTAAGGGAAAAGCATCTAATGCTTTACTGGCCATATAAATTTCTTGTTTAGTTATCCAGGCCCTAGAACATCATTGGCGTTCATAAATGTTTCTTATTTTATAATGTCATTTTGCCAGAAGTCCAAATATTGCCACTCAGAGCTATAATGCAAGTGTGCTTCTTTAATGAATGGCTCATATTAAAAATGTTAGAATGCCTTTTAGGTGAAAAACACTTTAAAATCAGCAGATCGTTTTTTTTTTTTCCTCGACAGGAAGGAATGCATTAACAGAATAATACTGGTAACAGAGACATTTTTCAAAGAAAATAATATCCTTGATAAATGTAAGCTGCGTATCTTCTCATCTTTGGAAGAAGTAGGCCTAGTTTTCATTTGTTAAAAAGAGGGACAGCTTGTTTTCAGTTATCTTTTTGGCTTTGTGAGCCAACCTTTCAGTTTTGAGACAAGTGAATATTGAATGAACAGAGTCTAATGTAGGTCTAGACTTCTACCTTTAAACCCTAATTATCACTGTTGCCCTATGGCTGAATGCTTTCATCATCTCAATCTCTGTATTGGGTGCCTTTTAGCTGCAATGTGATGGAGCTTTGCCTATGAATGAGAATACATCATCAGGTACACTTTATAGTAGTGTGTAGGAGTCCATTTTCTATCTGTGTGTATATGTATGTTCCTGATACTTTAGTCCACTGGTTTTGAGAGTAGTCGTTAGTAAGTCTCTAGGACTGGGTTATAAGCTCTATGGACATGTCCATGTTTATTCTTCTTTTGGTGATTAGAATAGTACTAATGGCATATTGGGCCCCTCTTAATAATTGGTTGCTTAATATGGAAGATTCAACCACACAATCAGCTACCAAATGGAGATCACCAATTACGATTGTGTAGATTTGTTGGCAGATAAATTATTTATATTTCCTTTTAGAGCCAGATTATTTATTTGAAAAATATATATTGTGTTTTGTATATAAAGGCTATATTAAGGAGGATGTAGGAAGATAGTTGTAGAAGCTGTTAGCTATTATGCATCTATTTTCTTATAGTCTAAAAAGACAAAGGGTCAACATTTCTGATTATGTAGTATTTGGGGCAATTTTTTTTTTTTAATAGGTATTTCCTAATGTCATCTTCCGGGCAAGAGTTCCCTCCCTCTATTATACTGTTTATAGACTTATGTCACATATTTTACTTATTTTTTTACATCCATTTCCCTGCATCCCTCACCACTGGATTTTAATTTTTTAAGGATATCAACTATGCTATTTTCAAATGTGTTTTACCCTTCCTGTTATAGGACCTGTCACACCATAGGACTTTTTAAGTTATTGTTTGATAAATATAAGAATAATTTTGTTTGACAATTTACTAGAACATGGGCTGAGATGAATACATATATCCATAGATGTATTTTAATAACTTTTCCCCTGATTAAGAAAGTAATACACGTGTTGTAAAAACATTAGAGAAAGTAAAAAGTTAGAAATAAAATAGCAAAAATGAAATAACTCTATTCAGAAATAAGCATTATTATAATTTTGTCTACTTCTGGTCCTCTTTTTTTGCCTATGGATATTTCAAAAAATATCCGTATATTTTAGTATATACTCTGTACATTTTTTTTCTCTTAAACTTATAAATAATTCCTTATAGTACATACCCTTTAAAAATATGGTTTTTAATGCCTACTTTGTTTTTTCTCTTTTAAATTCTTCTATTATTTGGAATTTTAGGATTTTCTAATTTTTGTTTCAATTATATGCAAAATATAAATATGATGAATATCCTTATACATCAACTGTTGTGCACATTTACAATTTTTTATAGACTAAGTTTCTGGATACAAATTTGAAATTGTTGAGCCTAAGAGATTAAACATAATAAAGATTCATGATACATATTGCAAAAATGTTTTTCAGAAAGGATGCACTGGTAATAGCCACATCAGTGGTATCTGAGATTATGCAATTTTCCATACCCTCATCAAGTTTGAGGGTTAATCAAATTTTATATACACAAACATACACAGAGATATTTGTTTGACAAAAAGTATCTAAAATTAGCTTGTGTTTCCTTTGTTTTTCTAAAGTTACAATTAGTTATTTTTATTTATTCTTTTAAAAATTGCCTATTAACATCCTTTTCCCATTTTTACTATTGGTGTATTGACTTGTCCCTTATTGATTTGAAAGACAAAGATGTTAACCCTTTGTCATGTATGTTACAAAATGGTATTTTTATTTTTACTTATTGCCTTAGTTTTGTTTTGGAGTGATTGTTGAAGTATAGAAATACTATAATTGACTGGATATGGTAAGTAGCTCACGCCTGTAATCCTAGCACTCTGGAAGGCCAAGGCAAGAGAATCGCTTGAGGTCAGGAGTTAAAGACCAGCCTGAGCAAGAGTGAAACCCCGTCTCTACTATAAATAGAAAAATTAGGCAGGTGTGGTGGCACATGCCTGTAGTCTCAGCTACTCAGGAGGCTGAGGCAGGAGGATTGCTTGAGCCCAGGAGTTTGAGGTTGCTGTGAGCTAGGCTGACGCCACAGCACTCTAGCCCAGGTGACAGAGGGAAGACTCTGTCTCAAAAAAAAAAAAAGAAATACTATAATTGTACATAGTCAATTTTATTCAATTATTGATATTTATCAAATATTGTCCAAGGAACGTTTCTAGAGCCGAGGATACTATGAGAACAGGACCCTTCTCTACTGTCATAGAGATGAAGGCAGACATTAAAAAAGTAAATATTTGATGTAGTTAAGTATTGTTATGAAGAAAATAAAATCAGAGCAAGGAAATAGAGAGTGACAGTGAAGGTGTAAGAGGGCTATATAAGAAAAAGAAGTCAGAGAAGTCCTCTATGAGATATTTGAGCAGAGACCTGAAAGAAGTGAGAGAATGAGCCACATACATTCTAGGAGAGGTGTGTTGCAGAAACAGGGAAGATAAACCCAATGAGACTCTGAGACAGAAACAAGCTTGGGTGTTTGAGGAACAACAATGTGCACTCCAGCGTGGATTAGTGGAGTGAACCAGGAGTGTGGTGGTAGGTGGTAATGCCAGAGAGGTTGGCAGAGTCTAGGCTATAAAGTTGTTTGTGGACTATCCACAAGGAGCTTGGATTTTACTCTTAAGTAGGAGGATGAGAAGCCACTGGAGGATTTTTAATGGGAGAATCTACATATTCTGGTTTATATTTGTAGAGACTACTCTGGCTTCTCTGTGAGACACATTGTAGTGAGAAAGAATGGACTTAGGGAAGCCAGCTAGGTAACTTTTATAACAGTTAATAGGTGATGGTTGTTAGGACTATAGTGGTAAATGGTAAAGGTGCTATGAAGTAATTGGATTCTGGATATTTTTGGAAGGTGAAGCTAGTAGAACTACTGCTTGATTGGTCATAATGAAAAGAGAAATCATGGATGACTCTAAGATTTGTGGCCTGAATAACAATGTCTATGTAGTGCCATTTCCTAAGATGAGGAGCAATATGGAAGGATCTCTGTGTGGGATGAGTATATGTGTGTAAATCAGGAGTTTTGTTTTGAATCTGTAACTTAATTTAGAATTCGAAGTGTTTTACCTAGGATATTCAAATGCTGAAATTTTAGGGGAGAAATATAGCTTTCCTTCTATGTAGAGCTGAATGTTTCTTTAAAGGGCATTATTCCTTTTTTTCCTTTTTCAACGTAAATTTTTAGAAATTTCTAACTACATATTCTTGGTAAAAAGTTTCAAGAAACATAAGGGCATATAAAGTAAAAAGTGGAAATCACTACCCTTTCCTCTCATTCTCTACCCAATCCCACCCTCCAGGGTAAGTCATCACTGTTAGTAGTGTGCCATGTATTCTTCCAGAAGGCTTGGTCTGTCTTTCTTAAAAATAAAATATAAAACAAAACAAAACTCACCAGAACTAAGAATTTCTTTCATTTTCTGTAAAAGACCAAAGGCTGAACTTTATTTATACATGTACATGCACATATATATTTATACACATATAAATATATAAATATTTGTATTTGTACTTGCATGCAGACACTCCCAGTTTTGAAAAAATCAACTGTTTGTTATATAATCCTTCCTAGCATCAGCTGAAAAACTTTAAGAGATTGCTGTGGCTTTTCTTCCACATTAACAATTAAAAATGTATTCTAAGAATCATAATCGATCGTCTGTATTCAGCCCTTGCTTGGTTTCTTAAACATTGTGTTGATATATATTGCCTCTTTCTGAATAAATTCTTGGCATAAGTGTCCTTTTGCCTAGAGGTAGGTATGGAAATAGTAATAATGAAACTATGTTTTTACCAATTTGTATGTGTTTACTTTAGAAAGTGCCCTCTTTATGGTGATAATTGTCGACGTAGGTCAGATAGCTGCCTATAGCTTTCCAGCAGTCTTGCAGGTGTGTTTCACATTGACAAAGATGGGGCAGGAGGGGGAAGTGATCTAAGCAACAAATGGGCTTGTGATGTCTGCTTTTCTAATTTGGTCATAGCTGACTTTGTAAGAATCTCTTAATGTCCCTTATTTACAAAACGAGGAAGATAATGATAATCTAACTCGGGGCATTGTTGAGAGTAGTAACTAATATAAATGTTTAATGACATTATGCACTGCTGTTTCTAGTACTCAGTGATGCTATTGCTGACTTTATTTCCTGAGTTGAACTTACACATCCATCATTTGTGGTGATAATGGCCTAAGCTAAATAGTTTCCACTTGCTTCTGAGAGCCCCTGTGGTTTAGCAATGTGCCAGCCTATTTAGGGTCCAGTCTTTGTTTCTAACTTCTCTGTTACTAACATTATTATTTTTAATTTTTATTTTCTTCCCCTTCAGTCTTAACTACTTGATTAGCTTTTGGTCATCTCGATGACAAGAATATAATTTAATGTGTATTAAACTCTCCAAATTGTGTTGAATTTAGTAATAGATATTTATTGATTGATTAATCATATTTATTTTTCTGAGGATTAAAATTTATTTTTTGAAGAATTTAGCAATGTATGTGTCTTCCGTTCAAATGTTTATTTTTTCTTCTGTCAAGCATGACTGCAACTTTCTCTGCATCATCATAATCAACATCCTAATTGTAAAATACAGTAATTTTGTTGAACTTTCTACAGCATCTGGTACTATGTAGATAAGAAGAGCACAGGCATGGTTGGCAGATAGTCCTTGATTTAAAGGCTAGGTATTCATATTACCACCTATGTCAACTTGAATGGGTTAATTACCTTGTTTTTTTCACATAGAAAGTCAGTTTAACAGCATTTTGGATTGTTATGAGGAATAACTGAGATAAGATATACAAAGTGCCTAGTTTAAATCTTGGTACATACTGGATGCTTGGTAATATTATTACTTTATCCTTCCCTTTTCATCAAAATTCTCTATTTATACACACACCATTCCTGTATCTGGGTTGTTTCTCCTGTCAGTATGGCCACTCTTTTCCAATGTCTTCATGGAAGTCTCCATCACCTCCCTCTCCTTACATGGGTCACTCTGTATCCTGTCTCTTGAGGCTCTTGTTTGTTCCTATGGCTTCAAGTATGTACTGACAATACCCACATATTTGTCTATACTCTCTTGAGTACCAGAGTTGTGTTTAATTACCTAATAGTCTTATCTATTTTGAATAGTGCTATGAATTAATTGTGCTCCCTAATTCATATATTGAAGCCCTAAGCTCCAATATGATGATATTTGGAGATGGATCCTTTGGGAGATAATTAGGTTTAGATTGAGGTCATAAAGGTGGGACCCTCACAGACGCAGCAAGAAGGCAGCACTTTACAAGGCAGGAAGAGAGCCCTCAAGAGAATCTGACCATGCTGGCACCTTGAACGTAGACTTCTAGCCTCCATAACTATGAGAAAATAAATTCCTATTGTTTAAGCCAGCTAGTCTATGGTATTTTGTTATGGCAGTCTGAGCCACACTAAGGCAGATACCTAGCAAACAAATTGTTCCCATGTCCTATTATTTTGCCCCTAACTTGTTTTTGGAATTTGTCCTATTATCTGCATTCTTCAATACTTTCAGACCAAGCCCCTTCTTCTCTTTCTATACTCTCTAGTCTGTCCTTCACACTGTCACAAAAATTATCTTCTACATGTAAATATGATCATATCTCACTTCTTAAAATCCTGTGTGACCCAAGAGAAATGAAAACATATTCATGCAAAGACATACAGGTAAGTTCACAGTAGCTTTATTTACAAGAATCCCAAACTGGAAACAACCCAAATATCCTTTAACAGGTAAATGGATAAATAAAATGTGGTATATCTATACAATGGACAAAAACGAATAAAAAGGAATGAACTGTGGATATACAATCTGGATGAATTTCAAGATCATTATACTGAGTTAAAGAAGCTAGAAACAAAAAGATATATAGTGCATGATAGTATTCATATGACAATTAAGAAAATGAATAATAATGTATAATGACATACAGCAAATTAGTATTAATAGTTACCTGAAGCCGGGGTGAAGGGAGGATTCGGCTGCAAAGGGACACAGGAGTCTTTTGGGAGTAATCAAACTAGTTTGTATCTTGATTGTGGTACTAGTTTCACTGATGTCAATTCAAAACTCATTGAATTATGCACTTTAAATAGATGCAGTTTATCATACATAAATTGTACCTTTATGGAGTTGGTTTTTAAAAACAGGGATGGGCTCTTGATTGCCTTCAGGACATGGGCTATGTTTCTGAACAATCTGATCTCAACTTATTTTCCTTCCATTTCTTGATGTGTGCTTTTGACTCCAGCTACTTCACATTGCTGACCATCCCTTAATATGCCAAGCATTTTATTTTGTTGTCTTGGCCTGTATTCTTAACTCTGAATTATACCCCACCTCCTTTCTTTTCCTTCTTAACAAAATCAAGTATGTCCTTGAAGATTGGCCCAGTTCCTCTGTGGAACTTTGCCTAGCTTTTATTTTTATGTGACTTTCTTTTTTTTAATTCTTTTTTAAAAAAATTGACATATAATGATTATACATGTTTATGGAGTACAAAGTGATGTTTTTGATAAATATATAGTGATCAGATTAATTAGTATACCCATCATCTCAAACATTTATCATTTCTTTGTATTGGGAACATTCAATATTCTCCTTCTGGCTATTTGGAACTATATGTTATTGTTAACTATAATCATCCTACAGTGGTGTGTGATACTAGAATTTATTCTTCCAGTAGCTGTAATTTTGTGTCCTTTAACAAATCTCTCTCTATTCTCCCTTCCCCGTACCCTTCTGTGCCTCTAATGTCCTTTATTCTACTTTTTTACTTCTATGAGATAAACATTTTTTAGCTTCTACATATGAGGGAGAACATGCAGTGTTTAATTTTCTGTTCTGGCTTATTTCGCTTAAAATAATGTCTTCCAGTTCCAACCATGTTGCCATGAATGACAGGACTTGATTCCTTTTTATGACTGAATAGTATTCCATTGTATATTAATATATATGCCACATTTTATTTATCCATTCATCTGTTGTTGAACACCTAGGTTGATTATATATCTTGGGTACTGTGAATAGTGCTGCAATAAACATGGGGCTACAGATGACTCTTTGACATGCTGATTTCCTTTCTTTTGTATAAATGCCCAGTAATGGGATTGCTGGATCATATGGTAGTTCTATTTGTAGTTTTTGAGGAACCTCCATACTATTCTCTAGAGTGGCTGTTTACATTATCACCAACAGTGTATAACAATTCCTTTTTCTCTGCACCCCATCTAGCTTTGTTATTTTTTGATAAATAGCCATCTTAACTGGGATGGTAAGATACCTCATATCACTTTCTTTATTACTTAATTTTGGTACCTGAACTTCTCAACAATAAACATGTAATCTTCTTTATGACCCTAGTACACAGTATGGACATAGAAAGCATTTTTAGTTGTATGTTTTAATATTTAGTGAAACAATTAAAGAATGATGACATAGCAATTAGCATTATCATTGGGAGGTTATATGGCTGATTAGGTTTGATAATATTACTTTGGTGAGTACTGTTGTTTAGCTCTTCAAGCTAGAGACTTGATTTTGACAGCATCCCTATAAGTTATCAGTATTTCTATTATAGACTAACAAACCAAACTGATTTAAGACTAAATGTATAAGCCAGAATGCAAATTTTTTAATTTACAATGTAGAGTACTTGTATTAAACAGGTGAGAGAGCATGTATTGATGGCCTAGTATAAACATTTTGGGATGGAAAGTAACAAGGCAACCTAAATTATAGTCTGAAGCTTGTTTAGTGGGCATAGAATTGGATCATGGGAAGTTCGTTCGAATCTGGCCATACTTCTAGGTCCCAGAGTCTATATTAATGATTTTCTGTAGCATATTCATTTTTATTTCAGTTACGGCATAAATGAATTTATTTGGCTAAATCTTTATGCTGCCTCAGTATGATATTTTATTCTAGTAGCCATTCTGTTGTTTTCTCTGCTGATACTTCCATTGCTGTCATTTTTCCACTATTATTAATTTGCTGACTTTCCCCCCAGGTTGATACAGGTCAAAGGTCAGGGCCTGAACGTAGCTATGTTTTTTTTTTACAGAGCAGGTTGACTATATGATAGATCTTTATCTTAAAAAGGTCTGTTTTGCCTTTTTTCGAAGTTTGTAGTTATGTTCAGAACAATTAAGGAATCAACAGAAGTCTTACTTATTCCGGTATTATTAAGGACTCACTCTCCTGGAAAAGTTTGTTGCAACTATACAGAGAGTTAAGGGTTAGTAGGCTGGCTAGTATCAAGAAGTGATAATGAGGAAGGAGAGTTGTAAACCCCAGGAATTAAAAGCTTTATCTGTCAAATGAATGAGTTAGGCTTTCATCTAATATTAGTAGCCCTCAATATCCATGGGTTCCACATCTGTGGATTCAACCAACACGGATTGAAAATATTTGGGAAAAAGAATATTAACAATACAATTAAAAATGCAAATAAGAAAACCAATAATATAGTATAACAACTGCTTATGTAGCATTTACATTATATTAGGTTTTATAAGTAATCTAGAGATGGTTTAAAGTATGTGGCAGGATATATATAGATTATTTACAAATACTATGCCATTTTATATAAAGGACTTGAGGATCCTCGGATTTTGGTTGGAGGGGGGGTGTCCTGGAACCAGTCTTCCACAGATACTGAGGAACAGCTATAGTAGTAGTCAGTATTAGTAGAACTAGAAAGACAAGTAGTTATAGAAGATCAATAAAGAAGATTATAATAAAAACAAAGAAGAAAATATTTACTGAATGCTTACTAGGTGCTGGATACTGTGCTATTTACCTGGATTATTTTACTCAATCTTCATCTGAGTATAATAACCCTGGGAAACAAGAACTATTATTATCATCCTCACTTTACAGATGAGGAAACTGAGACACAAGAGAATTTCAGTAACATTCAAAATCACAGAGCTATTAGGTAATAGGGCTAGATTTCTAATGGGTAGTAGTAATTATGATTATTGAACAAATACCCCTAATGATCTACATACGGGCTTAATGTGAAACAGTCAGAATTTAGCTGGATATGTGATTCTAGAGCTGATTAGTTAGGTGTTATCAAGTAAAAAATAAAATGAGAGTAGAAGAGAATTCCAAAGAATGCATGTATAACAAGAAGAAAATTGTTTCAGGGTTATGGTCAGCATTAAATGAGAATCATAACACATTAGTGCATGGTAAATGGATAATAAGTGCAATTATTATTTTAACAGTGGTTTGACTTAGTTTAAGAAGAAAAACAGCAGTGGCTCTGATCTTTGTTTCCATGATCTATAAGGAAACACACTCATGTAAACACACACACCCATACATGTATATATTAATAACATTCAGTACTTCATATTTTCATATAGCAGAACTTTATATAAACAACTGTATGGTGTAGGAGTATAGCTAAAAATTTGATCTTTTGATAACATTATTCACTACTCTGTGATCTATGCGATTATTTGCATTTAATGAGGAACACTATGCCATGACTTTTTCTAATGAATACAATGACTTTTATGAAAAGAAAATGACTAGGAAGGTTAGAGAAAGGTTATAAGCAAATGTTCTCACAAAGTTGCTGAAATAGGAAAGTAAAGGAAATAGTTCTTTTCCTGAAACCTTATCTGATAGAAATATTTTATTTTGGGGTTGTTTGGGCAGATATTTCTCTATCATTTCAGAGGGGAAATTTTAAATTGACTTCATCTCCAAAGACATGAAAAATTCCTGTTGTGCATTTTGTTTATTTATTATGGCATCCTTTTAGGGCACACATGGTTATTTCAGTATGTCTTGAATATTACTTTTGTTTTATGTGAAACACTATTGTTTTTCTTTATAGGTTTCCAAGTTTGGTAAGACCAGAGTATTACTAATGAAGTCACCTCTCTGAAGTGGTTTCTTCACTACATCCATATGCTGGGATGGATTTTCTTTTGTGCCTATTCAGAGAATTTCTATTCAGTTTGTTATTAGTAATCATCCCCTAGTCACTTTCTTCATATCTGTTTTCTAGATAACAGTTCCCTTGTTTATACCTGTATTGTGTATTATTCTTCCCTAAGTGTATTATCATATACTTCTTTACATTAAATCTCATCTTGGACCTGTCCTTTCAAATCCCCAAGTTGTCCATATTCATCCATGTACTTGATTAATCTTCTTTTCTTTTCTTTTTAATCCATCCTAGCTTTGTATCATCTGCAAACTTGATCATACTTGAATTTACGTTCTCCTCCAGCTCATTAATGAGTATGCTGGACAGGCTAGTCCTTGTTCCTGTGGGACTATGCTGGATATACCGCTGGGTGTTCTCAGTTGTAACTATGTTGATAATAATTCATTGCTTTCTTCCCATCACAGAATTCTTTATCTACTGTGTTATACTGTTATTCAGGCAATGCCTCTACCATCTATGCTTTCTGAATGCTCCTACCTCAGTCATCTCTTTCTAAGATTATTATCATGTCCTCTTATCTATTTATGCCATTGCTTAATTTAAAAAAAAGTTACTCAATCTGGAAAAATATTGTTCTTAAATAGAAATTTCTCAAAAGTTTTCGTTCAACATCATCAGTGAGTCTTTAAAAATATGTTAAGTGTGAAACATTTTGGAAGTGCTGCCTAAGCCTTTGCTTTCCCCAAGAAAAGGAGTCTATAGTTACTTAAATTTTAAGTAAAAGAATAATTATTTTTCCTGCAGCTGAGAAGATGATTTAAATATGTATTTTTTTCTTGAATGTGGATTGTATTTATGCTGCTTCAGGATGGTTTCCTAGATGAGACACAGTTCATTTATAATTTCCAGAGCATGATCCAGAGTCATGTTTATTAATTTTTAAAGTTATATTTTTTCTTTATTTTCAGGAAAAAGAAGAAGTAGAGGGGATATCAGTAGGTGCTATACTTTCTGACTATCAGCGTGTTCGAGTAGAAAATGTGTAAGATAACATTTAATAATTTGTTAATTTTTAAAGCATATATATTTTAAGAATCTGTATTAGTAAAAAATAAATAATTTCAAATCATAAATAGTTATGTACTCTACATGCCCTATGGAACTAAATGTATGTATTTACCTAAGTAATTAAAGTTACACTTTTACTGTTTTCTGTCCTTGTCACACATGAGAAAACTCTTAACTTACTATAAGGAAAAATAATTAATTTATAATAAAGAGTTCAGACAAAGATTTTTAGTGAGAAATATTATCTTCAATTTGATTTAGTACACACTTTTAATCTCTTTTAACTCATCATGTTTCATAATAAAAATCAGGAGCTAGTAGAAGGAATGCTATAATATTTTAAAGGAAAAAATGCTTAGGGAATCTCTTTCTCTTTGGTTCATAGAATTCAGTTCTTGGCCAGAAATATTCCTGTGACTGAAATACTTATATATAAAGCCATTCAACTTTCAAGGAATATTTAGATTGTTGCTCCCTGCCATCCATAACCTCCTCACTCCCCTAAGGGATGTAACACTAGTAAAACATTTAGCTACAAATACCAAAATAGTCAATTTTATTGATCTATTATAAAATCATAAGATTAATTAAGTGATAATATTGATTATTTAATGTTGACCACCTGAATGAATTTATTTTTCATTTTTATTTGGATAAAAACTCTATATTGTATAGATTTTAGGCATAATTATATTAGTAAAAAAAATATGGATTATGGAAAGAAAATATAGAGTATTTTTCTTGAATACAACATAATCTGGAAATAAGTGATTTTGCCAGTCAAAGGGATCAATGAAAGTAAGATAAGGGCTGAATTTATGTAATAGTTTTATATTCTTCATAAAGAAACATTTATTCTGACTATCTCATTAAGAACCTGCATATTAATAGATTTGAAAACCTAAGTTATATTTTTATTTTATTTATTTTCTCTCTAATTCCATGGTGGATTTAAGGCAGTTAAAAAAATACATAATTTTAAAAATGAATAAAGGGAAAGCAGGACAAAGCATAGGAAAGTGAAAAGAAATATAATGATCTCACATTTTGGAGGTGAGAATCTCTAAACAATGGATGGTGGTGGTGGAAGTAGAGGAGGAGGTCAAGCATGTGTATTTTGAGGAAATTTTCCTTACATTCTACTTGTTTACTTTTGATCTACAGATGAAGATGGATTGCATATCCCTTAAGCCATATGTTAGTGATGATATCATTCTTATCAAGTTTTAGGTCATATTCTTTGAGAATTATTTAGTTTCCAAATTAGTGTTTTTTAGTAAGTTCAAACCCACATGGTTTAATGGATAGCCATACTGGGGATAGGGCTGACATCTATTTATGAAAGTTAAAAAACCAAATGCAAATGTGCTCCTGATTAGAAGGCTGCCTCATTCTATATACATGGAAGAAGGGCCCATGGCATACATTGGGTAGAAGCAAGACTTTCTCAAAACGCCGTCTTAGGTATACTTCAACACATGGTTTAATATGACCAGATTTTATATCACAAGGCATATCTGCAATAATTTTATCCTTGAAATTTTTAAAGTGTTGTTACTAGAAGTTCATTGGTCTCCAAACTTACTTTTGCATTAGGCTATCCCCAATATGTAGTTTGTGTTCCATCATTATATTTTCAAGATAAAAATTGTTTAATAAATGTCACAAGGTCAAATGCATCAGTGATTTACAGAGGAAGTTTATTTGAGTCGTGATATTTTAAACTGTTAAAACATTTAAATAGGTCAAAAAGTTTGAAGTCTAAAAATAATTAAAAGATTGTGAATTTTAAAGCAACAACCAAGAATTTTGTAATAAGGACAGGAGGGAATAAATTTTTTTCAATAAAAAAGAAATCTTGGCTAAAAAAGAGAGAGGCTAGTTTGATTAGTAAGCATTAATGAGAGGTGAGAGGACAGCAAGAACTGTAATGTTTGCATTACAAGGGTAATTTAAATTTTATTATTTTTATATTTATTAACTGCCTCAGCTCTGCCTTAGATGCTCTGAGACATTTTAAAAAGGAAAATTACATAAAGCAGTCTCTGCCATGAGGAAGGTTTTGGTTTCTTTGAAACAGGGTATATGTATAAGAAAAAAATAGTGATTTTTTTTTTAAAGGCCACATATGAGTAAATGAGCAAACACGTAGAACGTTTAATAAGTATTGGATTCTCTGAGAAAGAGAGAGAAATCAGTGTAGGCCTGAAAGGTCAGCCAGGCAACTTTACAAATAGTAGGGATGATAGGGGACACTGGGAATAATGGATTTTAGACCTATATTCTTGGTTTGATATATTATCTCAGCCACTTGTGTGACTGAGCAAGTCACTTGACTGACTTTGCCTGCTATGTATTGAATATCTATTTTATCCAGATATTTTTTTCCATTCTTTATCTACATTACCTTTAATTGAGAAAGTAACATTTAAGGAAAGACATGAAGAAAAGTAGGGAGCACAGCTAGTGTAACAGGCAAGAGTGAGCAAGTGAGGGGTGGTGGATGAAGTGTGAGGGGAAGAGTAGTCGGAGGTGAGGCATGAGAAGTAATCAGGGTCTATTGCAAGGATTTTCACCTGGAGTGATGGGAAGCCACTGGAGGGCTTTGAGCAGAGGAATGCCTCGATCCATTTTATGTTTTCAAAGAATCACACTGGCTACTGTATTGAAAATGGATTTAAAAGGGAAAGAGTGGAAGCATAGAAAGAAATTAGGATATTGACATGAGAGATAATGGTGGCTCAGACCAGATTGTTAGCAGTGGTATTGGTGAGGAATGATCACAATTCTGTATTGTGGTAGATTGGAAGAAAAGAAGAGTAAAGGATAACTTCATTTTATAATCTTTTAATCTTCTCAAGAACTTTGAAAGGAAATATTTTTGCCCCTATTTATGAACTAAGAAACTAAAGACATGGACTTAGAGTTTATTTAACTTGTGAAAGCCATGTAGCTAGAGTACAGAACGAGATTTCAAACCCAGATTTGTCTTGACTCCAAAACTTATATTCTTTCTACTGTACCAATACTGTAAAGTATCTGGTACAATGCCTGCAGAATATTAGGTGCTCAATAAATTGTACTTTTTGTTCTCAGTATTTTTTTACTCAGAGACAAATTCTTTAAAAAAATTTCAAAGTTAGATAAGAATAGTTCATAGAACCACAGTTATTATAAATTTAATCAATATATGATTATTTTGTTAGGATAAATCACTTACTTTTTTTGCATATGCTTCATAATTTTGATACTCACAGAAGTTTTAAAAATGAGAATAATCATTCACTGGCATGTGTAAGCTGTTTACATAGATTTCTAAACTTAGTGTATTACTAAAATTAATATTTCTAGTGTGCCTGGAGAATTCATTTTTTATCAGTTTATACATAGCCCATGTATGTTAAATATGTTTATGTTGTATATATAAACTTCATTATGCAAAGCATCTATTTTAAAGCATTTTAAATGCTAAAATCCTTGAAAGAAGCATTATGTTTAAAATCAAAGTAATTGCTATTTATCCAAGTGTGGAACATGACGATATCATCTGATTTTTTTTCTTTTTATTTTGTAGGTGTAAAAGGCTTGATCTCCAGCCTTTAGCTTACCTTTGGCAGAGAAACCAGGAAGATTTACTTCGAGAGATGATATCATCTAACATTCAAGCAATGATCATCAAAGTAGCAGCTTTTGGTATGTAGCCAGACTTTTAAGGTAGCTGTCTGTTACCATGTAGATAATCTCAGTTTACTAACAAAAAGTTACAATGAAAAAAGAATGATTTAGAATATAAAAATGTGGCATACCAGGCTGAAAAAATTAAGTATCTGGTGTAAAGAAGGGGAAGTTTTAAAATGGGCTTTTGAACATTTGCCAAAGTTATTAATAGTGAGCTTTTTTTTTTTTGAACATATAACTGGCTCTAAAACTGATATTGTATTATGGTTGTTCAAGTTAAGTTATTTTTATAGGATTTGGGATTCAAGTTTCTCAGAAACAGGAAATACAGATTTTTTTCTAGTTTTTTTTTTAAAGAGTTTTAAAATCTGTATTTGTCATAAAACATATTTTCCTGTTATTAAATTTATTTTGAATAATGCTAAAATAGAATAATTGATTTTGTTTATTATCAAAAAATAAATCGGGTAGTGGGTTTTTGTCGGGGATGGTGAGAAAATCATGTTTGAGAGAATGTTATTGGATCAGTTAGCATAGACACAGCAGGCAGGTGATGATCTGATTCAAATATGGATATTACATATGAGCACATTTAATTTGTTTTGAATTTTTATAATTATATTCATTTTCAAGAAATCATAGGGTTTATATTTATTTCATGATTACATTTATTTCATGAACCTATTACAGAAAATGCCCTGGTGCCTCAGGGTTCCCAAAGCCTAAATCATGTACCTCATTTGAGAGTGTTTACCTTGCTGATCTCTGAAATAATGAGGTCTCAAGCTGTGGAAGACTTTACAGATAAATTCACATTTTAAACAGTATTAAAAGAAAGAGAAAGAATGTAGATCCATACCTTTCTCCTCGGTAAATACCAAGCTATTCCGTTCCTGTTGAGGTTGAGGTGCTGTCTTTAGTTGAAAGCTTTATTTAGAGAACCTGTAGTTGATATCTTTAGCTGTTAAAAGAAGAAAGATTGAGATGGTATTATAATATGTTCTCATGTCTGAGAAAAGATTACTGAGCAGTCTTATTAAAGTTCTCATTATAGATATATTTGTCATTAAATATAGTTATATTTGAGTTACTATGTCAATCTAGACAGAGTATGTTCTCTTGCTTTCACTCTGTCTCTTATTCTCTTTTGGATTTTCTGAGATTACATAGTTCTGTAATGAAGTTCACATGACCCCTCACCGCAAAGTACAAATACCATCCCTTTTACTACCAGATAAAGGACTGGATTAGGACCCAGAAAGACCTGCCTTATTGGAAAGACAGAGCCAGAAATTTGACCTTATTGCCACCTTTGTAATAGTATATAACTGTTACTGTGTGTCCTTTCATTTGAGTGTGTGCCTCTCTATAAGGGTTAGAGATGGGGAATTAACTGTGGGTAAAGCATAAAACTGAGCTAAGTTGTCCTCAGATCTCAATAACAAGTGTGGGTGTAATTTTAACACTTACAGCACATGTTTTCTACTCATTACCTATCAGTGTGCAAAGATGGAAGTTATCCTTGAGAACAGTATTAAAGAAAAGTTTATTGAGTGGCACAGTCCTTCTAAAGAGATAGAAATGTATAAATGATGCAATTTGGTTTTCCAAGCTTTTTTTCCTCGCATTTAGAATTGTCAGAAAAGGATTTAAGCAAAAAATAGGACAACAAGACCTTTCTATGGGGGAGAGGGGTCAATAAAATTTTGTGGCCCATTTTTCTATGGGATTGTCTTAAAAAAGGGTCAGTTCTACATGGATGTATAAAAATATATTTTTGATAATTATGTTACATAACCTTGATGTCTTGCAGGTATCAGTAAACTTATTAAATTTTCACATTAACAGCTTAGTATTTAAAGGGCTTTCTACTGGTTTTTACATTTATTTAAAAATGCCGTTTCTCATTGGACTTAAGAACAATCTGACCTTTTAGAAATATTTGTTTTTTATTGTATATTACATGAAAACATTATTATATAATGTTAAATTTTCATAGATAATGAAAAGATTCTATGTGTTTCTGCCAACCACTCCCTTTCCAGAGATATGCACATAAGTTATAACTGATCATCTTTCAGGATGACTTTTTTGTATGTGTATATGTACATATAGAAATAATATGATTGTTTTATGGGTTTTTATTGTTACATAAATGTATCTTACTCTATATTGATCTGCAACTTGCCTCTTTTTCTCAGCATTATATCTTGGAGATATTTTTCCATGTTAATAAATGTATTTCTACCTCATGTTTTGTTTTTAAGAAACCTTTTATTGAAGTATAACAAATATAAAAAAAATTTACAAATCCTAAGTGTATAACTTGATGAATTTTTATAAAGTGAACATACCTATTGTAATCAGCACTCAAATCAAGATACAGAGCATGTAGAACATCCTCCTAGTCAATACTTACTCTCCCAAAGGTAACAGCTCTCTTGACATCTAAAACCATAGATTAGTTTTTTTCTGGTTTTGAATTCTATGTAAGTGCAATCATAGAATATATTCTCTATTGCAGCACTCCCCAACCTTTTTAGCACCAGGGACCATTTTCATGGAAGATAGTTTGTCCACGGACCAGAGAATGGGGGGATGGTTTCAGGATGATTCAAGCGTATTATATTTATTGTGCACTGTATTTGTATTATTATTACATTATAATATATAATGAAATAATTATACAACTCACCATAGGTTGGGAACCCCTGCTTTATTGCATCTGGCTTCTTTGGTTCAATATGTTTATGAGATTCGTCCATATCATTTAATGAAGCAATAGTGTGTTCATTTTTGTGGTAGTATAGCACTCCACTGTAGGAATATGCCACAATTTAATTGTCCATTTTTTCATCAATGACACATAGGTAGTTTCCTGTTTTAGCACTATTACAAATAATGCTGCTATGAACATGTGGGGTCATCTTACACAGTTTCTGTTCCAGACCTAGAACATCTTTTTTTCTTTAAGAAGCCCTGATTTCTTTTAAGCATAAAATGTTATAAATTTATTTTTATGTATGTATATCTAATAACCTATGAGTTCATGATATTTTAAAATCAAATTCAGGATTATATAAGGGTGATAATAGTTCTGTATTCCATCTCTGCCTTCTTTCTTCTATAATGAAAAATCTTAATTCTCAAGGAAGCAGGAGATGTTATTAGAAAATCCCATAATTTCTGGAAACAAAAAAAACCAAGTAGCAGGTCTGCAATCCATTATTTTCAGTAACTGGGGTATGCTCCCTGGAAAGAAAGAACAACTTGCATAATCTTTTTATGAACATATTAATTACAGACCTCATGGCAAAAACACACAAAAAATCTCTGATGGCATATACTAGAGGGGACAAGTTATTATCCTTGGAATGCTTTTAGCAGTATGTATCTGGTTGCTAGAGAGAGAGAGAGATAGAGAGGGACGGAGAGAAAAAGGGAGAGAGATGATAGAGAAAAAGCATGAGACCACTTTTACTCATCACTGGTCAACCTTCTGCTTTTCGAACAATTTGTTTGCAAGGTAACTAAATTGATCACTAACAAAACAATATAGGTTTAAGGGTTAGCTTAATCAGTTAAGTGATTTTTGTACTAACATTGATTATGAAAGGAAGAAATGCCAGGACTCTACTCGTAAAGTTTCTAGAATTGAGAGGTAGGAATGAGGTGATGGGGATGATGCAAGTACACAACTGTATCTCTTCCCCATTTTGCAAAATCTTTTTTTTTTTTGTTTTGCCTGATCTGGTGGTCCCCGAGTTTAAAGTTGTGTGTACCAAAGAAAAGTATTATCACTGCACAAAATACAATATCAATACCATTGAATTTGACAATACGTATACTTAGAGGCCTTTAGGAGTATGTATAACTTCACCCAGTATAGACAAGTTAAGGACTATCTGTAAACACAAAGCCAAGTGTCCTGTGATTCTTTATCTGTCAAATGTTATAATATCTGCCAAGGAAAAGTGTTAACAGGGCTGTTGTGTTTACTGGTCCTGTAGGTTTGAAATACATCTATTGAGCCAGAAAGCCCACTCATAGGGAAAGGGTATGGATTAAAACAGGTAATAAATGGAAACGAGGGGAATCACAGGAGATGGAAAGGCACTTGTAAGTGAATTACAGTTTGGTGGAAGGATGCAATCATGTGACCTCCAAGCCAGAGCCTCAGACCTAGAGAATAGTACTCTTAGGTATTTCTCTCAGATCTGATGCCATCCTTAACTGATGATGAGAGCACACTCTGGATCTGTTTTCTGCAAAGAAGGGAAATTGGTGATGTACGCTCTACCTAATGATTCCACCTGAATAATTTGGAACAAAATGATGGAGTGTCACTTGATGACTCAATATAGGGATAGTTCACTACAGTTACCACTCTTTTCTTGGTATATAGACTATACATTTGTCCCTTGAACAATGGAGGGGTTAGGACAACCAACCCCCTGCACAGTTTATTACTTTTGACTCCCCGATAACTTTACTAATAGACTACTGTTGACCAATAACATAAACAGCCAATTAATACATTTTATATGTTATATGTATTATATACTATATACTTATAAAAAAGAAAGGCAGACAAAAGAAAATGTTACTGAGAAAATCATATGAAAGAGAAAATAACTTTTATGGTACTGTAATGTATTTATCAATAGCGTACGTTTATGTCATCTGTTTATAAGATGAATCATTTGTCTGAAATGGAAGGCAACCTCAGCTGCAGACCTCAATCCACAGTATATATCAAGCAATTCAACTTTTTCTTATGTCATAACTTTTCTCTGCTTCTTGGGAACACTTCCAGTATCACTAGTGGCACTATGTATGGGTCTCATGGTGTTATTCAAGGTTTATAGTATTGCACTAAACAATGTGAATACACGAGAACTGTGAGAGATCATGTTTTTACTGTAATACGCAATTTTATTGGAGAGACAAACTGCTCAAGCGGAGATGATTAACATCACACAATTAGCATCACATGACATTTTGAACAGATACTAGCAACACTTGAGTTCACCACAATAGCAACAGGAGATAACTATGAAATTATTGCAGTAGTACACTATGTACTACAGTTAATTTTATGCAGTTATGATTTAATGCTGCATCTTTGTTTACATTTCTCTCGACTGTGAATGGCACCATTTACAGTCTGTAAGTATATATATGTGTGTTAATTTTGATATATTTTAACTTTTTATAATAGATTTGTGTATATTTCATGGTAGTAAATGATAAAATAGACTAGTATTTACATATATTTTAACATTCTTGACACACCTAACTTTTTCTTCATTTTTTCAGTATTTCTAGGCTATGTGGTTCATCTGCAAGTTTTTTCAAATTGTTCACAAATCTCCTCCAAATTTTCTAATACATTTCTTTAAAAAAAAATCCATATAAGTAGACCCACATTGTGCAAACCCATGTTGTTTGAGGGCCAAGTGTGTTTACCATTCTGATCATTTTTCTGATGACTTGGCTATTACTAATGAATTACATAGATGGAGGATTCTGAACAGTAGAACTTTTGCATTCTTTGTGGGCATTAATCAAAATGATATGTTGCTAACACATCTACTTAAGTGTAATAGAAAGCAGATTTCTACTGCTTACCATAGCTTTTTCTCCTTCGAATATAGACTATGTGAATGTGAATGGAATTCATTTAAGGGAATTAGAAGACCACCCTTGAGGGAGATGGATTTGGATGAGATATAATGAATACATATTACTAATAACTCCTCTCTGGAGTTATGCAAAGTATGTTTATGGAAAACCTATGATACACCTAAACAGAATATAGCAAATAACAATCTCCTGGGACATATATTTTTGTGTGTGTGCAAATCATTTTCCTAGATTGCACATTTTTCATTAATGTACCATGGCAATAACCTATTGATCAGTATTCTCCTTGCTGCCTTGATGTTTGAAGAGATTTTTGGTATTGGTCTTGAGATAATACGTAAGACCAAAATAACGTTCCTGAAAGCTCATCATGATGAAAAGGACTTGCTAATCCAAATAGAGACACTAGAGGGAGCGCTCTTCCAGGAGACTGGTTGCATCTGGAAATGGCCCTAGGACAACAAAGCTTTTTTTTTCCCCCAAAGGAACAAAAAGAAAAAAGCATTTACTTATTTTATTATTATTTTTTTTAATTTCAGAATATTATGGGGGTACAAACGGCTTTGGTCACATAAATTGCCTTTGGACCTCCCGAGTTAAAGCTGCAAGCGTGCCCATCCCCCAGACAGCGCGCACCACACCCATTAGGTGTGAATTTACCCGTCCCCTCCTTCCCACCACCTGCCTAATCCCCAGTGAATGTTACTTCCATATGTGCACATAAGTGTTGATCGATTAGTAGCAATTTAATGGTGAGTGTATGGTGGTGTTTGTTTTTCCATTCTTGTGATACTTCACTTAGAAGAATGGGCTCCAGCTCCATCCATGATAATACAAGAGGTATTAGTTCACCATTTTTTTTATGGCTGAGTAGTACTCCATGTTATACATATACCATATTTTATCAATCCACTCATGTATTGATGGGCATTTGGGTTGTTTCCACAGTTCTGCAATTGTGACTTGTGCTGCTATAGACATTCGCGTGCACATGTCTTTTTTACAGAATGTCTTTTTTTCCTTTGAGTCAATACCCAATAGTGGGATTGCTGGATTGAGTGGTAGTTCTTTTAGTTCTTTGAGATGTCTCCATACTACTTTCCATAGAGTTTGTACTAGTTTGCAGTCCCACCATCCGTGTATGAATGTTCCTATCTCTCTGTATCCATGCCAACATTTGTTTTTTTGGGACTTTGTGAACAAAGCTTTAAATGACTGGACAAATAGACTATTTACTGTAACAGAACATTGATCTTGATCGTATCAATCAAGAAAAGAAAGGGCTTGTACCCTTACCCAGGAAAAACTATTGAATACTCTAATTATTATGGAATTTGCTGTTTTTAAAGAGCAAAGGCCAGAAGTGCCAGAAGCCAAGCTAAGGATGCCCACTTATGAGAACACTACATTTATCCTAAATTATGGTAGGACATTTTGGAGTGTGGGCTTTATATTTGTTCTGTAATGGCCCAGGTATCACAGATAAAGAGGAGAATTGTCTTTCCCATGGTACACTGTTTAGGATTGGAAAGATAAAGGAACAACATTGTTTTGTTCTGAAGAGAGTGTGTTGCATAATGACATCTGGCAGTAAATGACTGTTAAAACCTATACTGTGATATCTGGAATATAGTTATGTCCTCAAACCAGATGGAATCCAGAATTTCTTGAATAATAATCTCTGATCACTAATCTAGTCACAGTGAATGCGAGTGTGCATGAGAAAAGTTGTTTTTGTTTGGAAGAAATGGAGAATGATACTGTAATTCTAAATGACCTTACATGCTAATCTGGGTCAGAGTATATCCAAACTGGCAGGGACGGACCTGGAGAGCTGTTCTGATGGTTCTGGACCTCTATCTCATTTGTTGTGCTGTTTGATTACTTCTATTCTTGAAATTATCAGAAAAGGTTGAAACTAGGTAAGATCTCTGATGTATTTAAGTCTGATTTAACAATCCAATATTTTGGTGTAACTCAATTTCTCATTTATTTTGCACCACATTACATATGTGGTGTTGTAGAGAAAATATTTTTATTTTTCTGTACAATTAGGGCTTTCTGAGAAAATTTTACAGAAACTTAAGACCTAGGCCCAAAGACAAGTTTTAAAAAATTTATGAGCAAATAGTGAAAAACTCCAGACAGATTTACCTCTCTGGAGGTATGTGCTTACATTTCAAAGAAGAGGATGAGACCAGGAACTTAGAGACATCTCCTGGGTCGCAAGGCTGGAGACACTGTTTTTTTTTTTCCCCTAGAAAGATTTATTTACATTCCAAATGGTGAAGGCACAAGTTCTTTCCTTTTTGTTTCCAAGAAAACTCTCAGAAGAGGAGGAGCAACAGCTGCCTCTTTTTTCACAAATCAAAATACAAATTTATTTTTTTGGGGACTCCTTATTTATGGTAGATGAAATTACTTGCAATATTATATCTCATTCATAACCTCGCTCCTGGGGTAAGAGCTGGGGCAGAGAAGAATCAGAACGGTATTATTTACTTATGGTATGTAAATAATAATAATAATTTGTTCTGTTCCAGAGAACTCATGCTCAGTATACTAAGATATATATATGTATATGTTAAAAATTTAACAATACATCAAACAATCTTCAAATAACAATGCTAATACCACCACTAATGTGATTTCTGAGAATAAACTGAATTTTTTTGTTCTTTCCTGAATTTCTCCTCCTACTTTTTAATTTTTTTAATCTGTATTGTCTGAGCATACAGTTACTATATACTGTATTATATACTGTATTTTAATAGTTTTATGGAGATATAATTAACATACTATATACTTTACCCATGTAATATGTATAATTTATTTTTTTATTATATTCACAGGTTATACAATCATTGTCACAATCTAGTTTTAGAATATTTTTGTTCCTCTCAAAAGAAATCTTATACTCATTAGCAATCATTCCCCATTTTCTCAGAAACTTTTCACCTTCCTCGCCCCAGTACTAGGTACCACAAGAACATTATACCTTCATATCTTTGTAGATTTGCCTATTCTGGACATTTCATATGAGTGGAATCCTACAACATGTGATCTCTTGTGACAGGCTTCTTTTACTTAGAATAATGTTTTCAAGGTTCATTCATATTATAGCATGTATTACACTTGATTTCTTTTTATTGGTATGTAATACTCCATTACAAAGATATACCACATTTTATTTAGCCATTCCTCAGTCCATGGACATTTGTTTTTTCTCCATTTTTTTGTTTATTATGAATAATATTGCCATGAACATTCATGTACAAGTTTTTCTTGGGACATATGTTTTCATTTCTCTTGGGTGTACACCTAGAAGTGGAACTGTTGTGTCATGTGATAACTCTGTTTAACATTTTGAGGAATTGCAAAACTGATTTCCAAAGTGGCTGTACCATTTTAAATTCCCACCATCAGTAAATGAGGGTTCCAATTTTTCCATATCCTTGCCAACTCTTATTATTTTCTGTCTTTCTTACTATAGCTATCTTGGTGAGGGTAAAGTTGTATCTCATTGTGGTTTTCTTTTGCATTTCTCTAATGACCAGTGATGTTGAGCATCGTCTCATGCACTTATTGGCCACTTGTATATCTTTTTTAGAGAAATGTCAATTCAAATCCTTTGCCCATTTTGTAATTGAGTTATTTGTCTTTTATTGAGTTGTAGGTGTTCTTGAATATATATTCTGGAAATAAATCCCTTACCAGATGTGTGATTTGCAAATATTTTCTCACACTCTGGGGATTTTCTCTTCACTTTCTAGATGGTATCCTCTGAAGTACAAAAGTTTTAAATTTTGATCTAATTTATCTTTTTATTACATGTTCTTTTATGTTATTAATATTTCTAAGAAATTATTACCTAACCCAGTGTCATGAGATTTACTCCTGTGTCGTCTTTTATATACTTTCAGCTCTTATATTTAGGTCTGAGATTTTCTGGTTCTGTCCTTTTCCCACTTTTATTTGGATTTATTTTTTCTTCTCTATTGTTCCTGTCCTGCTCAATTTTTATTTCATTCTTAGAAGTTTGTAGGGCCTTGTCCTACTAAAAAGCCCTAGTTCATCAGTATTGAATAAAATGGTAGTAAAAGGCATAATTTCATGGGAAAGTTTTCAACAGTAAGCCTTACAATGATGTATGCTATAAATTTTTTATAGAAACTTGTTGCAGTTACCTCTTAATGAAAACACACTACTCAAAACAGAATGGTAGAAAACCACAGCATTTTATTATGCTTAAGATTCCTTGGATCTGGAATCTAGAAAGGGACAAAGGGCTTTTTTTTCCTCCATGACACTTGCAGTCCCAGTTGGGAAGTAGTGGACAACTAAGGTTGACTTAGATTACGGAGTGATGCAATCATCTGGAAAATTCTTCACTCAGATATTTAGTGCCCATAATCAGCTGTGCTTCATGAATGCAGGTCCATATGCTTAAATTGCTAACAGCATTATATCCTTAAGGTAGTCATATTTGTTACATGGTAACTCAGGGCACCAAGAGATTGTCTTACAGCAAACAAGGTAGGAACGACATGGATTTTTTTTTACTTAAAAGCCTTAGAAGACACATATTGTTACTTCTATCAAACTATGTTGGTCAAAGCAATCACAAACCCACTCTGTTTCAAGCAGGGAGGTCATAAACCCTCTTCTTCGTGGGAGGAGACTCAGAATTTGTGACCATGTTTGTTTTAAATCTTTACCAAATTAAGGTAATTTCTTTTATAAATATTTTTGAGAAATAAATAGTATTCATAGAATTCTATTAAATTCTTTTTCTGTATCTATGCAAATAATAATCATTTTGATTGCCTTTCTAGAATAAATCACACTTGGTCGTGATGAATTGTCCATTTTATGTACTGCTTGATTCATTTTGCTATTATTCTGTTTAGGATTTTTGTATATATGCTCATAAGAGGATCTATAATTTTCTTTCCTAGTCGTGACAGGTGTGTGTAATACAGCTTCATAGAACAGGCTTTGAAGTTTTTCCTATTTTTCTGTTGTCTGAAAGATTTTCCCTAAGATTGGTATTAATTCTTTGATGTTTTATTTTTTTTTATTTTTTTTATTTTTGAGAAATATTCATGATAAATTATTAAGTGAACAGTGCAAGTTAAAAACAATAGTTTCATATTTTTCCCCACCCCCCCTTTCCCGAGTCAGCACCTTCAAGTGTTACCACTCCCCAAACGGTGCGCAATGCACTCATTGTGTAGGCATACCCCCATCCCCTCCCCCACCCCCCACCTCAGTCTGATGTCCAATTGGTGTCGTTTCCAGATTTGTATTTAGGTGATGATCAAGGAAACCAATTTTCTGGTGAGTACATGTGATGCTTGTTTTTCCATTCTTGGGATACTTCACTTAATATAATGGGTTCCAACTCTCTCCAGGAGAACCATAGAGATGTCGTATCTTCATCATTCCTTATAGCTGAGTAATATTCCATGGTATACATATACCACAGTTTACTAATCCAATCATGTATTGATGGGCATTTGGGTTGTTTCCACATCTTTGCTATTGTGAATTGTGCTGCTATAAACATTTGGGTACATGTGCCTTTGTTACAGAATGACCTTTTTTCCTTTGGGTATATGCCCAGTAATGGGATTGCTGGGTCAAATGGCAGGTCTACTTGAATCTGTTTAAGATACCTCCATAATGCTTTCCACAGGGGTTGCACTAGTTTGCAGTCCCACCAGCAGTGTATTAGTGTTCCTGTCTCTCCACACCCACGCCAACATGTGTTGTTTTGGGTTTTTTTAATAAAGGCCATTCTCACTGGGGTTAAGTGATATCTCATTGTGGTTTTGATTTGCATTTCCCTGATGATTAGAGATGTTGAACACTTTTTCATATGTTTGTTAGCCATTTTTATATCTTCTTTTGAAAAATTTCTATTCATGTCCTTTGCCCACTTTTTGATAGGGTTGCTTGATTTTTTCTTGCTGATTTTCCTGAGTTCTAAATAGATTCTTGTTACCAGTCCTTTATCTGATGTGTAATTCTTTGATGTTTTAAAGTGTTTATTGCTTAAGCCATCTGAACATGGAGATTTCTTTTTGGGAAAGTTTTAATTAGAGTTTCAATTATTTTCTCAGATTAAAATTATTCATATTTTCTATTTATTTTAGTATGATAAGTTGTATTGTACTCTGATTTGTCCATTTCTTTTGTGTTTTGAAAATTATAGGTATAAAGCAGTTCCTATTATCTCCTTATTGTCTTTTTATCATTTCTCAGATCAGTAGTGATGTTGTCTTTTTCATTCCATTTGGTAATTTGTTCCTTTCCTCTGCTTTATCAGTCTTGGAGGTGTTTATCAATTTTATTCATTTTTTTGGTTTTATTGATTTTCTATTTCATTAATTTTTGCTGTCTCTATTTCCTTCCTTATAGTTTCTTTGAGTTTAATTTGCTGTTCTTTTTAAATTTTTTGTTGCGTATATATACATTAAATTTCACCCTTGTTTTCTAATATATGTATTTAAGGTATAAATTTTCTTGTAATTGCAGCTATAGTTGTATTTCCATTACCAGTTACTTAAAACACTTTCTAATTTTCATTGAAATTTTTCCAACAACCTATGGGTTATTTAGAACTGTGTTTGCTTAATTTTCAAACATGAGTATTTTTTAAATTTATCTTTATGTATTTGATTTCTAGCTTGATCACATTTTCATCAGCTAACATACCCAGGATTATTTTAATTCTTTGAAATTTTGAGAGGATCCTTTATGGCCCAGTGTATGGTCAATTCTGATAAATGCTTCGTGTGTACTTGAAAATAATGCTTTTTCTGTCCTTTTGAGGTACAGTACAATATACATATTAATTAGATAAAGTTGGTTACTCATGTTGTTCAGGTCTTATGTGTCCATACTTACATTTTTTGCTTTTCATATTAGCTATTGAGAGAGTTGTATTAAAACCCTGGACAATAATTGTGAGTTTTTTCATTTCTCTTTTTATTTCTGTCCATTTTTGCTTTATGTATTTTAAAGCTGAGCTATTGATTGTATATAGATTTGAAATTATTATATCATTCTTCTGGGGTCCCTTTATTATTATGAAATGTCCTTTGTTCCTGGTAATGCTTTTACCTTAAAGTGTAATTTGTCTGCAATTAGTATAACTAAACTAGCTTTCCATTGGTTGGTATATATATATATGGTTTATCTATTTCATCCTTTACTTTCAACTTTTTTGTGCCATGTTATCTTAGAAGCAGCATATAGGTGAATTTGTTCTTTCTTTCTTCAACTATTTGGGTGTATAGTCTCAGTTTACTACTTTTCTTTGTTAGAAAAGGTATTTGATGTTTCATTTTCTTTTTGCCTTCTTTTAGATTAATCAATTAGTTTCCATTACATTTTTCAGCTATCCAATTATACTTTATCTGGGTTTTTTTTACTATTCGTTGGTGATTACTTTATAGATTACTATATAAATCTTTTATTTAACAAAAACATATATTGTTACTGTACTATTTTCCTAGACAGTGCTAAGAACTTATGACACTTTATCTTGCTCCAGGATCTGTGTTATACTTGCCTTGCATTTTAATTCGATACTTATTTTATTTTCACAATATATTATTTGACTTTGTGCAAGAAATATTCATTTATACTTACCTACATTCTCCCTTCCATTACAATTTATTTCTCTTTAAAGTCTTTGTTTTTCCTCTGATACCATTTTTTCTTTTACCTGAATAACTCATGTTAATATTTCTTTTAGTGTGAGTTTGCTGGTAATAAATTATATTTTTCTTTTTCTCATTATGCCTGTATTTTGTAGGCCATTATTACTAGATATGATACAAAATATAATGTTAATCAGCATTATAACTATATTCTTGTATAATACAAGACCTTACAATACTTTGGCCATCTTCTCCCTTATGATTTATATGCTATATTTTTTGATTACTTAGTTTCTGGTTTGTTTGTTTTTGTTTTTGAGGCAGAGTCTCACTGTGTCACCCCGGGTAGAGTTGCAGTGGCATCATCATAGCCCATTGCAACCTCAAACTCCTGGGCTCAAGCAATCCTCCTGCCTCAGCCTGCTGAGTAGCTGGGACTACAGGCCTGTGCCACGAGGCCCAGCTACTTTTGCCAGGAGGCCTGGCAAATTTTTCTATTTTTACTAGAAATGAGGTCTCACACTTGCTCTAATTTTGTTTTTAATTTTACAAGTGATATATTACTATTTCAATTATTGTTACTTATTTTATAAAATGTTTAGGTTTCCTAAATGTTTACCAATAGTATTGTTTATCATTCCTTATTGCATTTTAGACATCCTTTCTTGGATTATTTTCCTGTTTATTAATGCTCATCCTTTAGAATTCCCCAAGTGCAGTACAGGTTCTTAGTTTATGTGATCTGAAAATTACTATTTGTTATTTTTGAAATATAGTTTTTTGTTGTATAATTCTACATTGATAGGTATTTTGTTTCAGCACTTTGAATCTTTTATTCCATTGTCTTATGATTTCCATTGTTGATGCTGAATAGTCTGCTTCTAATGTAATTGCCTTTTTTTGTAGATGATGTGCCTTTTTTTCTTCTGGATAATTTTATAATCTTTCCTCTGTCATTTGTCTCTTGCAGCTTTAGTTTAATTTGTGCCTCTGGCGTAGGTTTCTTAGTATTTAACTGATTGATATACTTTGGCATCCCAAATCTGTGGATTTATACCTTTCATTACTTTTAGGGCATTCTTGTTCCATATTTCATTGATGTTTGTTTCTTAGGATGTGTCTAAGGTGGCCTGTACTTTTGGGGAAGTTTACCTATGCTACTAATGCTTGATCTTTCTGGAGTGTCTATTGAATGCCCTGTGTATTCAGCATACCACCTGACTAGAGTGAACCCAGATGATGCTCAGCCCTTTGTAAGCACTGGAAATCATTTAGCTCCCTTGTAATTGTTCCTTCCCCAACAGGTGTTCTTTGTCCAACCCAATACACTTTCATTCTATGTGTGGGCAGATTGGTCTTTAGTCAGCAACTCAAGGGACTCCAATCAGAATTTTGGAACTCTGTTTTGTAACTCCTTTCTGTTATTCTGTTCCATAAATTCTAAGCACCTCAGCTTCCCTAAACTCAGATCTTGAGCTCCTCAACTTAGAAAAATGACTGGACTCAGTTTAGATTCCCTTTCAATGCACTAAAGTTTGAAAATTGCCTCAAGGCAGAAGCCAGGTGTGATCCTAGGACTCACCTCATTTCTTTCTCTTCTCATATACTGCTATATGATGTTTCTTATCTGAAACACATTGTTTGTTATAATTTGTCTATTTTCTGGTTGTTTTTAGGAGAAGGAGAAGTCCCCTAATTGTTACTCTTTCCTAGGCCTAAGTAGAAACTCTGCCTGTTTTCTTACTATCTCTTATTCATTAGAAAAATATTTAAACATTTCATATATAGTCTGTTCTTTATCTGACCATTTTAATATTTGAAATCCTCAATGGTCTAAATTTCTTGTGCGTATACTTGTATGCTGATTCTTGTTTCTAGTGCTTTATTTCGTTATGTTTGATGATTTGTGGTAGTATTATATGGTTAAGCTTTATCTGTCTCAGTTTTCTGGGGAGGACTTGTATGTATTTGAGATTTTTCTTTTCCTCTTTCTTCCGGAAGCAGGAGATGCCACTTACTTAAGACCACTTAAGCCACCTTTGAAAGTTCTGGCTTATGAAGAAGTCTCAATATTGTTCCCCCACCTTAGATAGATCCCAAAATGAATCTCATGATTCTAACAATGGTATTAGTTTCCCCCCCGACCCCATGGCAATTCTGGCTTTTGTGTTTGCTATATTGCTCATTTTGAGATTTTAGCTCATTGTTTATTTTTGTTTTAATTTATTGGACATTTTCTTTTTTTCTATGAGCCCAGCAATACTTTTAATAACTAATGCTTGTTGTAATCAGTGCATCATCCAGTTATATTTTTGTGGCAGGGCCATGTAGCTATCTAGTGTCAATTCTTCTGGGAAAGAAAGTTTTTGTGTTTCATTTCTAATAATACAGTATCACTTAACTCATCAAAACTCATCAGTAATTTATGGTTTTTCTGGATTTAATTTTTATTATTGAAAATTCTTAAGTATATCCTTTTTAATCCTTATTGCTTGAATTTTGGTTTGATATTAATGACAAGACCACTGCAGCTTTCATTACTTTACCTTGTATGTTGTTGCCTATTCTTTTATTTTAACCTTTCTATGAGTATGTGTATGTGCTTTTAGATGGTTGTTTTATAATTAGCATAATATTGGATCTTATTATTGACCCAATCTTTGTTTTAAAAAACTTCACTTATTTTTGATGGTATAATCAATAAATTATTTCTTAATTTTTCTCATTTTATGTCATCAATATTTTACATTTTATTGCTTTTTCCTTTATTTTCTACCTTTTGCTGTATGGAATATCCTGTGTTGTTTTGGGAAGGATGCATCCTACTACATTAGCTTTAATATTTCACTATATTGTAGCTTTAACTTATAATTCTTTAAATATCAACATGAAAATTGCAATAATGTCTTTTCAGTCCTTCCTAATCACTATAAGGAATTTAAGAGGCTAGGCCTGTAGATGGGCCAAAAATCTGGTCCTATTTGGGATCCTTAGATCCTAGGGATAGAAAGAATTGACCTTTGATCCAAACTATTTTTCCAGAAATATATCTACTGTTTTGGGTCTGATTCTGTAATACTCGTTTATAAGCTGATAATAGAGATGGATATAAACATTTTCAAGACAAGATCCTCTGGTACCCTGATGGTTGATTTATATGATTAAGCTTAATCGTATAAACCCTAACAGTTGATTTATATATTTATTTACTACTTAATTCATTCAAGTGGAATATGTCTTCAATACCTACCTCAGGAATTGTATATATTTCAATTTTTTTTTTCTTGAGCCCAGATTATCTTTCTTTTGTGTTAACATATGAAGGCTAACACATTTATGGATAATTTTTTCCTTTTGTAAGTAACTTACCCGTTTGTTTTGTGTGTATTTTTTTGCTAGTCAACATTTTGTATGGATGTACCTCTTTCCTCCCTCCCTGGAGTGCAGAAATGCTTTCCATCTGATTCAACAATTCCTGCCACCCCTGCTGCTATAATAAGGCTCCTTTTTATTTTTTCTGCGTGCTCATTGGGTTAACTTTGAGTAAGAACTGTGCATGGTCTAAGAACTTTGTTGTAGACATGAGTCTAAAAAATCTATCCAAGAGGATAATGACTGATGGGAAACCTCACCGCAGCAAACACTATACCTGGCATAGGAGCACCTCTTGCAGGAGTATACTTCAGCAATGTACTCTTCTATAAAATATTTCCCATTTTTACCCTTTTCAAACTTCCTATAGATTTTTTTCTTCTGTTTTATTCCTCTAACTTTCATATACCTCTATACTTTATATTTAACTAGAGGACTCTTGTCCATATTTTGTTAGTCCACCTGTGTAACGTTACATCAGTGGTTCTCAACTGGGGCTGTACATTAGAATCCCCTGGGGAGCCTTTGAAAAAGTATTTATTATACACAGGCCCCACTCCCAAGAGTCTGATTTCATTGCTCTGGGGTAGGGCATAGGTATTGGTATTTGTTAAAAATTTGTCAAGTAATTGGTTCCAGGGGCTGCCAAGATTGAGGACCGTTTAGCTTTTTATAATAATCTACTATGCTACCTCTTAGACTTTTCAACGTATGCCTAACATCAAAATGTTTATCTCCATTATACTTCTTTGTTTTGAATATTTTTTTTTCTAATTCTTGCAACAAAATTGTTGTTCCAGTAAGGTATTCCATGTTAATCTGGGCCTTTGTAGCCTATGGCACATTGCTGTTTATGCACGTTGGCTTAAGGAGCACGTTAGTTTATTATGATTTAATTTCATCTTCAAGAAAAAGTACTGAACTCAAAGTCAAAATCTGTCATTTCAGTGCCTGATTTTGTCACTTCTTAATCTTGCAACCCAGAGAACTCAACTTCAGAGCCCCCATTTTCTCAGCCTCCATTTTCTTATCTGTAAAATAAATGTTTTAGCACTTATGCAACTAAACATTTACTACTAAAATGGGACAGGCTGTGTGAAAGTTTTGAACAATTTAACATCTTACACATATTACTAGATAGTTAATAGGAGTAATTGTGAGCGACTTTTGATATGCTATAATATATCTGAACAAGTGATCTTACTGATTAAGCTTTTCTCATATCCTTTATTTGCTGTTTCATTTTCCCATTTGGCAAAGAAGAATCTTGTGTATTGTATAACTGTGCTGAAACATAAATCCAGTACACCTCTTTCTTTTCTCCACCTTTAAAAATTACTGAAAGTTTCCCACACAACAGATGGATTATAGGCAGGAAAAGTAAACCCTATGGTTTCAGTGGAACTAGAACTAGCAAATTATTTTTTATTCTTTTTTTGACAGGTTCATAAAAGTCGGGTCTAAACTGTGGTTAAATCTTAGGGCTTTTTGGCTTCCTGTAATACATTTGTTAATCTCACATTTTTATTTGCTTTAAGGTATTTCAGATCAGATATAGCTATGTGTTTTAGGAAACTGGAGAAGTATCACAGTTTCTAAGTAATAATGTTTTTAACTGGCCTTAAAATGTTTAACTTAAAAGATACAGGAAATACATTCATAGTTGACATTGATGATGACTCATACTAATTTTTCTAGAAGGAAATGTTTGTATTAAGCAGTTAAAAACATAATTGTAATGGTTATTGCACAAAGCACAGTTTATAGGGTTTTAAAAGGCAAATACTACAAATAGTTTTTAGATAATAATTAGCTTGAAAAATCACTGATTTTATTTCATTTTATTTATTTATTTAGGCTACAGGTTAAAGAAAAGGTCTTATAAAAATAAATTTCTCACCTGCCTTGGGCAGGAGTAATTAGATGTAAGCAAAGTTAATGGAGCCTGTTTGCTCCGGGGCCATTCAGCTGTGCTTCAATAATTGCAATTTTTTGAAGTATAAAGGTTATTTAACATATCAAGTGGCAAAAAAAGTTAAAGTACAAGTTCCCTATTTATCTTTCAGGTAAATAACCACGGGTACTTTATAAACCAAGCAGCAATGAATGCATTAATATACTCCAGTCAGGAAAGTGAATGCTGCTAATTGTATGCAATTATTAGATCTGTGTCGCTTATTCATTACCTTTAACATGACTTCAAACTACTTTTGTCCTTTTTCCCCCTTCTTTTAATTTACTTTTACTAGAAAAGTTCAAGGTTCACTTAAACAACATATATTTAAACAGGTAAATATAATTTTTTGATATTAATAATTTCTTATTTGAATTTTTACAAATAAACTAACAAGGTAAACTGGCTCCAAGATCCAGATCCACATTAACAAATTAATCTTTTCGTCATTTTTTTTCCCCACAGATTAGGTTTAGCTCTTCTGTCCACAGTCTCCTAGGATCCAACTCCTGTTCAATCACTATTTTGATTTTACAACTCTAACTCACAAAAATTACATGCCAATATAACAGTTAAGATAAAACAGTATTACCAAAGTAGTACTCATATTAGAGATAGATTTTTTCATTACAGAAATCCTTTCAATATTCTGTTGATATAAATGTGGTTTAATTTACTTATAGTTTTTCAGAGATACATCTCTTATATAAGGCTGCCAGATTTTGTTTGTATGTAAGAATGTGTGTATATAAGGAAGGTAAGATAAAATAAAACAGATGACTTAATAATTAACTCATAATTAATTATGCAAATGAACCAAATATGAAGTTAACAATAGGTCAGTATCAACGTGTAGGAAAGCCCTTGTTGACATATGACTTCATTATTTCTTTATCCAATTCTTTTCACTCTTTTAAACAATTATTTGAATGAGCACTTGAATGGCATGCTGATAAATTTGCAGATGACACAGAAGTTTAGGATCACTAATACTTCGAATGATAGAATCAGAATATGCATTAATATTAACTGGCCGGAACTAGGAAATTAAAATGAAAGGGGTAAATATAAAGAGTTCTGAATATCAGTCCTTAAAATCAACTTCACAATGTAGGATGGGAGAGATGAGCTGAACACTAGCACTGGAGGGAAAGGTCTTAGAGGTTTTATGACAGTATGCTTGATATGTGTCATTGATACATTGTGGCTGCCAAAGCAACTAAGGACATCTTAGGAGCTCTGATAGAGTTAATGTGGAATATTGTGGGTTTTTTTTTTTTTACAGACACCTTTGTTTAAGAAGGTTACAGCAATAGTAATTTAAGAAAAACTCAGTTCTCTTTAAACAATTGGATCTCAATTCTCTGAAAAAAGTATTCATAGAGAAAAATCTGAGAACAAAAATGACAATATTAGCAACATATCTCCAGAATTTTTTTAATATGAAAAATTTTAATTTTTTCCTACAATTAACAGAAATTGCTGTTTTAAACAGGGGAAAGATTGCATTAAAATGGAACACAGAAACAACTGTAGTTCAGTGAGAGGTCTTCAGTGACCAGACAATGAAAGGACAAGCAATGTCCTATGAGGACTATTTAAAGGAGTTATATATTTAGCCTGAAGTGAAGGCAGCAGGTTATTGGGCCAAGGAGAGTGGGGATTTTTTATAGCAATCCTCAATATTTGAAAGGCTGCTGGTACTTTTCTGTGGATAGGAAGAACAAGTCTGAGAGCAGGTGGAAGTTCTATAGTGAAACAGGTATTAGTGTGGTATGGCACCTTTCTGACATTTGGAGCTCTCAAATAGTGCCATAAGAGATTACCACAGGCCCTTGTGTAGATTTCTTCACACTTATTGCATGGCCCTTGCTTTTTCCCTATAGAATACTGCTCATTTTTGCTGAGACAGAAGAGGTAATCAGAGGTTGTAGAATCGGGCTAGCTGCATACTGTTTATTTTTTGGTGAGAACTTCCATTCTTCGTTGATGGTTTCTGGCTCCACCCTTAGAGGATGAAGATTTTCCTCCATCAGATACTTTCAGAACAATATGCCACTGGCTGTGAAGGCAGTTCTACAGAAATATACTTGATCAAACTTATTTGATAAACTCTTAATAGCCACTATTGGATAAACATATAGTATCCAAAGGTGACCACTTTGAAGAAGATAGTCCTCATGCGAATACATAAAAATTAGTTTTATTACTTTATTAGCTGTTAGTTTTCATTAAAATCTGATGCTTACATAGAACACAAGTGATAAGAAACTTAAACTCAGTTGTGGCTTTCAGATTCCATTTGCTAGGTAAAAATATGGTTATGTGCTTATTTTGCCATTATTCATTAGTCTGTTTTCCTTCTTTGGGAGCTCATCTTCATTCCCTATTACTTTGTCTCTTGTCTGTAGTGAAATTCTCTCTCTCTTTTCTTAATTTGAAGGTGATCTATACTTCTGGAAGAGGTAACCCAGTGTTAGGGAAGAAAAGAGAAATTGTCCCTGAAACTTTGTTTTCATTGCTTAGCAAGTTTTACAATTAATGACAGAAGTTTCTCTTGTGGCCTTTCCTCCCAAAGACTGTGCTTATTTATTTTCCCCAATAGTCTCATGTGACCTTGTTAAAAGCTTCATGTAATTCCCAAATAAATTACATTTACTGGTTTACTTCTATCTAGTATTTTATTGACATTTCCAGATAAGTTTAATAGGATGGAGAGAAACAGTGTACTCTTTATAGACTCAGTGGGCAATTTGACCTTAGCAGGTTAACCTTATCCTGATCTTGAAGGAGGCTATTCTTAATTAGACTCTATCAGTTTCTCTTTTATCACCAAGAGAGCCTGTGGTCTGTAATTCTATAAATCTTAATTTGATTGTTTTTCTTTTCTAAAGAAAAGCTTCATATTAGCAAAATCGCAATATTTGGAAACAGTTGCTGGTTTTCCAGATACATTGCATGTCCTCGTCTGTAGTTCAGCCATTTCACACTTTATTTCTTTCAGAAACTCTCAGTCGAATACCATCTGGCCATGGTGATTTATTGCTGTGGATTTTCTCAGGTTGCTCTATTATTTCCTCCTAGGAGATTGCTCTCTACAACTGCCCCACTGATTTTCTCAGAAAGTGCCCTTGGAATAGTCGTTTCCCCTCTATCCTGTACAGCAAAGGTCAATGCAAAATAAAACTAAATTAAACTTCTCTGCTACTTCTCATCCTCTTACCTGTCACCCTCATTACCTGAAGCTCAGCAGTTAGTCTAACCATTCATGTTGGCTATTTAGTCTTCCTGTTACCTTTTGTCTTTTTATTTTTTTTCCAGATTCTTCCTTCCTCTGACAGTACACTTTTGGTATTTAATTCAGAAAATAAAAAATTGTCATAAGATGTTCTAGATACTTTCAAAGTGTTCATAAATGTCTCTATGGAATTGTTTACAGGTTTTTTAAAAACTGTCCACAGATTTCTTTTTTGACCTTTCAGATAATGTCACAGTGCATATATCTCTCATAGCCAGTGTCCTTATCTGTCTTCCAAGCAGTCTGGATGGTTTTTAAACTTTTCACTTCCCTCTTGGAGAGCTGCCAGCCAGTTTTTTCTTCAGATTTTTAACATACACTTTTTAAAGTCTTACCCTATGTATTAACTTAAAGAGATACCCATACTAATTAGAACATGAGCCTTAATTATTCAGCCTTCTCAATTTCTGAGTTTCATTCCTACGTGTACTCACCTGTGGTAATTCCTATATGTTATGTTAATCTGATTCCTCTTTTATAACTGCCCAAATAAGATAAGGTAAGGCATTTTAATTATTGCTTCTACACATCATGCTCTTCTGTCATTCATTTGACTAATAATGGACATAATTAAAACCATTCATTACAATAACCTTCCTAGAGAAGAATGGTGAACAGTTAAGGTTAAAAGCAATTTGTATTATTCTTTCATATTCTATAGTTAACATAACATTTTTTTACATCTGAACTTTATTCAAATAATTATTTTGTTAAAAAAGGTTACTTACTATGCTTTCAAGTATAGTTAATTGTGACTTGAATATATTTGTACCTTCATTCAAAGTACGTTAGCATAGAATTTTTAAACTTATAACTCAAGTATTGAAATATTAAAAGTTGAAACTTTTAAATTTTTCAAAATGTGTTGTAAATTACCTACCATTTCAATTTAAGATAAAAATCAAGGATAAAATATCAAATTCTGAGTACTATATGTGTGATTCAATCTTTCCTTAAGTTTCACACACAAATACTACCAATCACACAGCCCCCCATCTCTGAATAGAATCTCCATTTGCTTAGCTTGCAAAGGGAAGTTACAGATTACAACAGCAGAAGAACGAAATGTTGATTTGGTTCATTTTTTCGCTAGCACATTATTTCCTTCACTAGGTAGGGCGGGCTATCCTAAAAATAAGTTAGGCCTATAACTCTTTAGTGCTAGTATGGACATGTTCCTTCAATTTTTTGAAGGATTTTTAATAGATTAAGATACTATCCATCTTAAAGCTACTTGGTACACATATCCATATATATCTTACATATGAATATATACATATACACATATATATATGTATGTAGGTATATATTCATATACATATATATATTACCTTCCAAGAAATATGTACTATATTATAATTCTAAAACCAGTCTTTCTATGTTCATCTCAACCAATGGTTGCAATTCCTTCTAATCTTCAAAAATAAAAAATATACAAAATGCAATATTCACAAATACATAGGAGAAGATTTTATTTTAATACATGCTATTATAAAAGTTAATCCTCTGTAGTAAAATATATGGCTGTGTCAGGCAACTTAGACTAAAATAGCTTTCATGATAATATATTAATATAAAAATTAATTGAAAACCTCTTCTGTAGAGGTAAGTCAATGAGTCTTTTTCTATTTTTCAGTGTAGTAGTCAGATTATTTAATGACTATACTACCCAAGCAGATATTTGTGTTTAGTACCTTAATATAAATATTATTCCTTATTTTGCATGGTTGGAAAGTGAGATGTCCTATCTTAGCTGAGAGCCCAACATTTATGTATTGAAACTGCTTGGAGCAAGGGTATGTTAAAATGTTTGTAGGGCTTGTCTTCCAATGAATTCTTTCACAGATAAATATTATTCTATTAGTTACTGTCTCAACCATATGTAGGTAAATTTATATAAGTGCACGTAGGTCATAGTCAAGATAAACTTACATAAGAGCCAGATGAGGTTTTCTAGCTCACAATGCAAGGTCTGAGGTAGGTTGTAATCAGGGTTCTCTGGAGTTTCCTGTACTTTCTTTTCTACCAAGTTATTCTTGTACTGGAGAAGCCACAGGAGAGCCTTTCCCTTTAATTTGATTACATCTTCACTGAGACAGAATTAGGTCTAAGTTCTGAGTATATGAGTAGTTTTCAGTCCTGATATTTTCTTCCTTTGTTCAGTAATTTGTTCAGTGGTGTTTGGGATGGGCAGGGAAAACAAAGAAAAAAATTAGATGCTTGTGCTCATATAACCATCTTGCCCAGAGCATGATTAAAGTGTAATTTTTAAAGTAGAAACTTACCTGATCATAGTGCAAAGCAAGGATGTCCACTCTTACCACTTCTATTCAACATAGTACTAAAATTCCTAGCCACAAAAATTAGGCAAGAAAAATAAATAAAAGGCATCCAAACCAGAAAGGAAGAAGCAAAATTATCTCTACTTGCTGATGACATGATCATACACATAGAAAACCCTAAAAACTTAACAAAAATCCTGTTAAAACTGATAAATAAATTCAGTAAAGTTTCAATATACAAAGATCATTAGTGTTTCTATACGCAAACAGTGAACTATCCAAAAAGGAAATCAAGAAAACAATCCTGTTTACAGTAGCAACAAAAATAGTAAAATACTTTGGAATAATCTTAACCAAAAAGTGAAAGACTTGTTCAATGAAAATTATTAAATGTTGATGAAAGAAATTTTATTTAAAAAGTAAAAGATAAATGGAAAGACATCCCATATCTTGGATTGGAAGAATTAATATTGTTAAAATGTTCATATTACCCAAAGTGATCTACAGATTCAGTGCAATCCCTATCAAATTTCCAATGTCATTCTTTACAAAAATAGAAAAAACTATTTCAAAATTTGTGTGGAACCACAAAAGACCACAAATAGCCAAATCAATCTTAAGCAAGAAGATCAAAGGTAGAGGGATCACACATCCTGATTTCAAAATATATTATAAAACTACAGTAATAAAAACAGTATGTTACTGGCATAAAACCAGACATATAGACTGATGGAACAGAATATTGCATAGAAATAAATCTACACATCTATAGTCAACTGATCTTCTACAAGGGTTCCAAGAACACACCATGGGAAATGGGTAGTCTTTTCAATAAATGGTGCTGGGAACACTGCATTAAATGAAGAAGAAGTGGATCCTTATCTTACATCAATACAAAAATCAACTCAAAATAGATTTAAGACTTAAAAATAAGAGTTAAAAATGTAAAACTATTTGAAGAAAACATAGGAACAAAGCTTCTTATTATTAGTCTGCACAGTGATTTTTGTATATGACACAAAAATCACAGCCACCAAAGCAAAAATAGATATAAAGGATTGCATCAAACTATAGAGCTTCTGCACAGCAAAGGAAACAACAGAGTTAAAAGGCTGCCTACAGAATGGGGAACCATATTTGCAAGTCCTGTATTTGATAGAGGGTTAATATCCAAAATATATGAGGAACTCATGAAACTCAATAGCAGAAATAGAAATAACCTGGTTAAAAAATGGGCAAAGGACTTGACTAGACATTTTTCCAAAGAAGATATATTATATAAAAGGCCAATGTGTATATGAAAAGATACTTAACTTCACCAATTATCAGGGAAATGCAAATCAAAACCACAATGAGATATCACCTCACACCTCTTAGAATGATCATTATCAGAAAGACAAAAGATATCAAGTGTTGGGAACCCTTGTGCACTGTTGGTAGCAGTGTATATTGGTACATCCATTGTGGAACATAGTATGGAAGTTCCTTAAAAATTTAAATATATAACTACCATGGTTGAGCAATCCCACTTCTGAGTATAAATCCAAAGGAAATGAAATCAGTATCTCAAAGAAATACCTGCATTTTTATATTCTTTCAAGCATTATTTACAATGGCTAAGATATGGCAACAGCCTAAATATCCATCAATGGATGAATGTATAAAGAAAATGTCGTGTATCTATACAATTGAATATTACTCAGCCTTAAAAAAGGAGGAAATCAAGCCATTTGCAACAAACACCATGGATGAACCTAGAGGACCATATGCTGTATAAAATAAGCCAGATGCAGAAAGACAAATATTGCATCATATCACTTATATGTGAAATCTGAAAACATCAAACTCAGAAATAGAGAATAGAATGGTGGGGACCAGAGGATGAGAGGAGGGGCATTTGGGAAGATGTTGATCAAGGAATACAAAGTTTCGGTTATGTAAGATAAATAAGTTCTGGAGATCTAATGTGCAACAATGTGACTATAGTTAATAATATTGTATTGTACACTTGAAATTTGCAGAGGGTAGATCTTAAATTTTCTCACTACACATATAAAAATGCTAATTGAGTGAGGTGATGGATGTTAATTAGCTTGATTATGGTGAATAGTTCACAATGTATACATATATCAAATTGTCAAGTTTTATACCATATATATACATATATATACCGTTTTTAATTGTCAACTATATCTCAAAACAGTTGTTGAGGGAAAGCAAATGACTACATCACATTTGCATTTTGGACAGCTCATTCTTGCTATAATGTCTGTTAGAATTTAGTATTTCTCAAGGTTCTTTCTTGTATTTTTTCTTCTCACTTTACATATTCTTTGTGAGAGATTTCATCTCATGGCTTCTATTTCTATTTTAGTATCTCCGGCCTAGACCTGCCTGCTGAGCTCTAACCCCATATTCCTAATTGCCAATTAGAGATCTCTTCTCTCATGATTCTTAGAAAACTTAAAACACATCTAAAATTGAATTCACCTTCTATTTTCCTTCACAAACTTTCATCTGTTTGATTGTTATATATCTGAAGTAATGGCGCCTGGTGCCACCATCTTTTAATTTGCCCAGAGCCAAAAGCCTGAGACTCATTCTTGCCTTTCCTCTTTCCTGTATTCTCCACACTCAGCTCATCAGCAAGTATTATATTTGCTACTACCGTGTGTTACTCTCAAATCTGTTCTCTTCCTTCTAGTGTTTTGTCTCTTATATCATCTCTCATGCAGACTATTGCAGCACCCACTTTCTTTGTCTTTCTGACCTTCAGTCTTCCTTCCTGCCAAGGAACTAGACTACAGCAAGATGATCGTCCTAAAAGTCAAATTGGATAATGTCATTCCTCTGCTTGGAATTTTTCAGTCTTCTCTGTGACCTTACCTTCAAGTGTAAGCTCCTTAAAATGAAACAGGAGGCCATATGAGATCTAGCTTTTGTCTACACTTTTAGCGTCAACTTTCCCCCCTTCGGGCACCCCCTGCTCATATTGAGCTTCTTTCAGTTTCCAGTACTCATCATGTTGGAAACTAATAAAAAAAAAAAAAAGGAAGATTTTTCTAGAATAAATATTTCAAATCCTATCTTTTAAGAAAACTTTGCATGTTCTACACATCTTGCACTTTTTATTCATTCTTTACATGCTAAAAACTGTGTAGTATATTTTAAAGGTAGGTGAAAAGGGACCATTTGAGCTATCAGTAGCAGGTATTGATTATCGTTAACTGTATAATTATACTTAATATGATTTCTTTGTCATTCGTTTCATGTTTGCCATAGATCTTAAAAGTGAATCCATAAAATATTTGAGTCTACTTTATGTTACACAGAAGTAAAATTCCAGTTAGTTCATAGATTTAGGGGTAATTCTGGCCTTGTAAAATGAGTTTGAAAGTATTCTCTCCTTTTCAATTTTTTTTGAGAGAGTTTACAAAGGATTGGTATTCTTCTTTAAGTGTTTCGTAGAATTTAGCCATGAAGCCATCTGGTCCTGGGCTTTTCCTTGCTGGGAGACTTTTAATTACTGGATTCAATCTCCTTGCTCATTATTGGTCTGGTCAGATTTCTAATTTCTTTGTGATTTAGTCTTGGTAGGTTATAGGTTTCTCGGAATTTATCCATTTCTTCTAGGTTGTCCAGTTTGTTGGCATATATTAAATAGTTGTTTATAGTAGTCTCCTATGATCTTTTGCATTTCTGTGTTATCAGTTGTAATATCTCCTCTTTCATTTCTGATTTTACAATATTTGAGTCTTCTCTCTCTTTTTCTTAGTCTAGCTAAGGGTTTGTCAATTTTGTTTAGCTTCTCAGAAACAGTTGTTAATTTTATTGATCTTTTCTATGGTTTTTCTAGCCTCTATTTCATTTAATTTTTACCCCTTGTTATTTCCTTCCTTCTGCTAACTTTGGGCTTAATTTGTTCTTTTTTTAGTTCTTTGAGGTGTAATGTTAGCTTGTTAATTTATTATCTTCCTTTCTGTTTGATGTAGGTGTTTATTGCTATAAAATTCCCTCTTGGAACTGTTTCTGCTGCATCCCATAAGTTTTGGTATGTTGTGTTTCCATTTTTCTTTGTTTCAAGGTATTTTTAAAGTTCCCCTTTAATTTCTTGTTTGACCCAATAGTTGTTCAGGAGCATATTGTTTAATTTCCACATATTTGTTAATTTTCCATGGTTCCTTCTGTTACTGATTTCTAGTTTCTAGTATTGTTGTTGGAAAAAATATTTAATATGATTTCAATCTCTTTAGTATTTTAAAAGATTGTATTTAGTATTTAAATTTGTTTTTAAATTTGTTAAGACTTGTTTTATGGCCTAACATAATCTGTCCTGGAGAATGTCCCATGTGCACTTGAGAAGAATGTATACTCTGTTGCTATTGGGTAGAATATTCTGTATATGATTTGTTAGGTCCGTTTGGCCTAAAGTGTAGTTCAAGTCCAGTGTTTCCTTTTTGATTTTCTGTCTGGATGAATTGTCCCATGTTGGAAGTGGGGTATTGAATCCCCTCCTGTTACTGTGTTGCAGTCTGTGTCTCCCTTCAGACCTCTTATTATTTGCTTTATATATTTAGGTGCTCCAATTTTGGGTGCATATGTATTTATAATTGTTATATCTTCTTGATGAATTGACCTCTTTATCGGTATATAATGACCTTGTTTGTCTCTTTTTACAGTCTGTCTAAAATAAATATAACTAACCCTGTTCTCTCTTTGTTTCAATCTGCATGGTATATCTTTTCTCCATCCCTTCAGTTTTAATCTGTAAGAGTCCTTTAAGGTGAAGTGAATCTCTTATAGGAAGCCTATAGTTGGGTCTTCTTTTTTTGTTTTTTAACCCATTCAGCCACTCTGTGCCTTTTGATTGGAGAATTTAATCCATTTACATTCAAAGTAAAGAAGTCACATGTTGAGATGAGTCTTAACACAAGCTCTAAAAAAGGTAAGCATTCAAGTCTAATGGTAGAAATAGAAAATCTGAAAAATTGAAGTAAGGTCCTTCCCAAGATAGTCACTTTCAAATATGTGAGCTCATTTTTATTTTAGAAATCCCATAATCAGTCTTCTTTCTTATATGCTCTTTTTAACACAAACTTTGTCATTTTATTTCTAAAATGCTCAATTATAGAATAACGGTGTGTTCAACAGGGGTCTGGGAACAAATAAAAGTTGTATTTGCCAACAAAATCGTTAGAGTTTTTAGAATATAATCTACTTGTTCTGGTGGCCAGTAAGCCTGGTAGAGATAGGAAAAGATCAGGGGGGAGAGAGAGAGAGAGAGAGAGAGAGAGTTTGTTTTAGTTTTGAAGATAAATGAGGTATTAAGTTACTGTCTATAATGGATTTATCAAGAATTATAGACAGGCTAGAAATTGCTGCTCAGAGTGATTATACCTTTTTTAATATCACCTACTGATTTTACAGTAAAAGTCTAGGCTTCAAAAGTTGAAATGAGAACACAATTCATTTTATTTGACTCTGTTAAAAATAGCATTATCAAACATTCTGTAATGTATCTCTCTTCATATATTGGACTGTCACAAAGAAATAAACCTCCACTTCCTTTCGTGACAGTAGATAATAAATTGACATCAATTGAGAAGTTGAAAAATGCATTGAAAATAATGGGGCATAACATTGTAGGGTTAACATTTATTCATAGATGATGCAATTAAATAAAACAGGCATTAACTTCAAGGTCAGTCAGTAAAGTAATAAAATTGAATATTTTAATTGAATTGTAATTGCTTCCCATTGATACATGCAAGTAAAGTAAAATAGATGTCAGCTCTGCAAATTATGGTTCTTACTCCTAATTAATTTCTTAATTCTGCATGGAGTTATCCAGTGCCTAGGTCTTGTTGTGGGTTTATTCATCCACCCAGCTTCCATCAAGGAATTTCTATAAGACATGATAAAATGGTTGGTTGTCAGAATTTACAGTAAATTTTTTCTGCACTTTGGAGAAAATCTTGTTAGTAACTCAAAGTAACTTATTCATGTATTTGAGTTAAAATGTACTTTAAATATAGCATCACCCTGGGTTTTGTGGATTATCATTTTCTTTATTAATGTATATATTTCTTGATATTGATATTTATGTCAACATTAATAAATATAATCATCTCAATGGTTATAAAGGTATTCATAGGAGAGCTAGATACATTGAGACTCATATTCCACAGTTGACTGGTTCAGGAGGTAAATTGAACTGACAGTTAGGGTTTTGGTGAGACATAGTTTGTGTCTGTTCATGACCCAGGCTTCTCTAGAAAAGAGACACCTAAATTGAATAAATCTAAAATAGAAACATTTTTTTCAAGAACTAGGATAAATTGTAGCTTTCAGATAAAGCTGAATTGCATTGAAAAAGCCCATGAGCTGTTGTGGCTTTTTCATAGGCTTTTCAGCCCCTCAGGCAGTTTTAATGTAATGAAGTTTTATATAAAATAAAATAGGAATGATGAAATTACTAAGATTAGGAGAGAAATTTTCAAATTATGCTGAAATTGTATTGGATCTAGATACTAGGGCTTATTTAAAGAAAAAGAAGATTGTGCATTTTGGACTGGCTGCATTTACCAGTTAAATGTCCACTGCTTAAAAATTGAAAATAGAACAAATGTGTAAGATGGATTTAAAAATTACTGAGGTGCTGTTATATATTCATATACTTTTAAATTATTCTGTATAATAGAGTCATTTGAGTGCAATTATATTGGTATATTAGCATCATTCTTTAGTTGTGTTTAGGAATATAAATGGATTCTTACTGTTGGTAAAGCAGAGAAATTAAATTAAGAAGTTATGTTGTCTAGGTTTTGTGCTAAATTTTAACTCAAATATTAACTTCATTATTTAAAATATTTCTGTCTGAACCATTTAAAATAAAAATTAAAAAATAAGTCTAATGATAAATATTATTTATTGAGGCCAATCTGACCTGGACCTTCTGTTCTCCATTATGAAGGATCATTCAGAATTCTCTGTTCTTATCATCTAGTTAGAAAATACCAAAACTAAAATAAATGAAATAAAAGACTAAAATCTTAGAGCTAATTATAAACTGAGAACTTTTCACATTAAAGGGATCTTTTTTCCAGATCCTTTTTCTAAAATTGTTTTAATAATCATCTTGTTCCATTTAGAGAAATGAAAGTAAATATTATAAAGACTGTACATATATTACAAAGATGTTTCCAAATGAGGAAACTTATGAAAAATATGTAGAAATGTAAGAAAATGAGTATAATCTTTTATTATATTTATTCAAATAATTACAAGTTTTTAATTACATGTAGTTTAATATTCATGGAATCATCAGTATTCTAAGTATAAAAGAATTTCTTGAGAAAATTTTGTATCAGAATATATTCTGGGGTAGATGAATAATCTTCCTACCACATCCCTGACTAATACATCCCACGTATAATATTTTCAGCTAATTTAGTAGAGATCTTAAGATCAGGGTGGTTTTAGGTCACTGCTTTCTCAAGGACAGTGGCTGGAATTGCTAGGGATCTCTAGATCTTATCCAAGAAAATATATTCTAAAAACAATCTGAAATGCATGTCATATGGGCAGTGATCATGAGGTCCCCAATGACTTGTCACTTTCTAATGAACAGAAAAATTGAAGCAAAGGCAGACTGCACTCAGATGAAGTAACCAGCAAGGCATCAGGAGAAAAAGACCTAAGTAGTCATTATAATCAAGTGCAGTGGAAAATGTTGGCCTGACGCAAGTATATATTATATACAGAGTTGATTTAAAGTAGAAAGATCTATTCAGAAGAGTATGTAGGCTATCATGTTAAATTTAAACAAGCAGTTTCATTACTAAAACTTTGACATTTGGGGGGAAAAAATTGTAGTCTATTTAAATAGTATCATATCATGAGAGAAGAACTCTTAAATCATTGTTCATGCCAAAAAAGCCTACCTAAATCACCTGACATAACCTCTGCTAAATTTATAATGTTTCAAAATTGTTTATTTCTTAGGTCCTGCTTAGGGTCCTTAGGTCCCTTGGTTTTATATGTCCATCGAAATCATTGTTCATGTATGTAAAATGTTGTTATTATTGGTCTGCCCTGTGGAAAATGTCTAAAGCATCAGACCCATGCTTTAGCATATACCACCCTTGCTAAACTTGGCACAGACCCTATTACCAAACCTATAAAGACAGACGCATGCAGCTTATTTCATTATTAACTCCGAGAGAAAAGACATGCAGCTCTTGTATATTAGCTATTTTCTGCTTTTACAATAGTCTTCTTCTGTAGTAAATGATTTCTAGTGTTTCAGAAAATATTTGAAAATCATTCTTAATGTTTTAAATTTTTATTTATTTCAATGATTTTAGCTTTCTAGAATTTTTAGTGCTTAGCCCAGGAACAATTTAATTGAATATATTGCTGTGAATACAGAAAAATCTTTAAATGATCAACTAATTTTTAATCAAAGTGTACCTGTGTGAAGATCACAGGTTCATGTGGAAAAGTTGTGCCCAGTGTGGTTTATGTTTATGTATTTACTGATTCTTAGCTAAAGTCAAACCAAATTACTTTATCCACAATAGAATATAGCCATCTCTGAAATGAGACATACCAGCTGTTTTTATACTTTAACAGTTAAGAATTGGGGCTGATAACTCTACATTGAATTAATAGACTGCAAGAAAAAAACGGTAATACCATGAGTTTGATCTTATAGTGCCTACTTGTGTAAAACTATATGCTCTTAAATTCCCTTTCATGGCTTTTAGACAGGTATATATTTACTCCCAGACTCTCATATAGAATGCAAAAAGTGAATTCTCAAAATTCAATCATGAGAGACTTTTTAAATAATTTTAATGATGTCGAGTGCCGAGTGTGAGATATGTATTTGTTGTGTGACCAATACATAAATAAGAATCAAGGACTTGGAAGGAAGGCTAAAAAGTGATTTCTATCCATGCTGGCCTTATCATGCTTTGAGTTTTCTAAATTTCCACCTCAAATCTATGGCAGTAATAGATGAATATAAGAAAGAAAAATGTGAAAAACATAGCTATTCTAAAAACATCGTAAATATCTCTGTGAGCTAGAAATGAATAGAAACACAAAATAGTGAGCAAGAATAAAACTGTAGACTGTAATTTAGGAGTCAGGAAGCAGACAAAAGCAGTTGAGAGTTCACGTCCTATGGGGAAACAGAGACTGGAAATGCCCACAGGAGGGAGAACCTCAAAGAGATAAAGAAAAATATAACATTCATTTGTTGTAAAAAGCAATCAATTGGAAAAATAAATCATCCAGAATGAAACAGCAACAGAGTGATGTGAAAAATAACCAATTAGAAATTTTGAAAGTGAAACATAGTTATTAGGGGGGGAGAAAAAATTCATTAGTCAGAGTAAACTCAAGATGAGCCAAGTCAAAGGGAGAATGAGTGAAGGTGAAAAAAGAGAAAAAAAGAAATTCACCCTGAAGGCAACATAGAGAGAGGAAGAAAATAGAAAGAGCAACTTTAAAATATGGAATATAGATTGGGAAATTGTAGTATTTGTGTAATAGATGTTTTGAGGGAAAAAAAGAAGGCAGAAAAACAGATATAATGGCTGAACATTTTCTAGATTTAAAGACATGAGTTTTGAAATTGAAAGTGTACATTAGATACTGTGCAGTACAAATAAAAATAAACATATACCAAGACACATTGAATTAAAGCTGCAAAATATCATAGGTATACTGAAAATTGTACAATCTGGCATAGAGAAAATAAGCATTCTTTATATAGGACCACTATTAGACTGACAGAATAATTCTCATTAGGAACAACAAATGCCAGAAGATGTAATGTATTACAACTAAACTATTATGTAATGGTGAGAGTGAAATAGGGGCATTATCCGACATATAAAAACTAAGAGAGTATACCACTCAGATCTTTTGCAGTATAAAAATAAAGAACGAACTTTAGTTAGAAATAGAATGATTCGAGGAGAAATGAATGAGAAACAAACAGTGAGCAGAGACATTGTGATATATGTTGATAAGCTTAATTTTTCTTGCTAAAAATAATGGAACAAAAATTTAACACAATAATAACTGAAATGGTGAAGACTGTTTAGTGGCTAGTTAAAACATACTAACTTCTCCTAGTCTAAAGGATGCTAAAAATATGTAATACATTTTAGGCTTGAAAAAAATATGGTTTTGAATGTATGTTAAAAATTACAGGTGATTACTGAAACAGTAAAATTCAATCCATGTCATGCTAAACAGCAGAGTGAAACAGATTAAAATCATTTTCAATGCAGTATGAGGCAGAAAAAAAAAAAAACATATAAAGCTATTGTAACAGAAAATTTGTACTAAGATGATAGAAACAGGTCCAGACATAAAATGTAACATATAACATGATTAAGTTCAATTCTTTATAAGATTGGTTGAAACAAAAAAATGCAATTATATGCAGTTTACAACAGGCATCTAAAACAAAAGCACACAAAAATTTTGAGAATAAATTATGGAAAATATATATAAGAAATATAAGAAAAATATTAACAAAAGAAAACTGGTGTTGCAATGTTAATAGAGGACACATAGACTATAAGATCAAAATCAGTATGGAGATGATAAAGTCACTACTTCTTGATAAAAGAAATAATCCCATCAAGAAGTCTTAGAAATTATGAATTTTTGTGTATATAACAATTCCCAAATATATAAAGCAAAAGTGTCAGACTTATGGGAAGAAATTATTAAAACAAAAATCCTCATGTAAGATTTTTCCACTCGTTTATTAGAATCCGATGGTTCATGGAGATCAAATATTACGAAAGTCACAAAAGATTTGAACAAGAGAATTAATAAGTATTATCATGATTTTGTGTGTTTGGGTACAGATTCTTGCTTCCAACAAATAGAAAACACACTTTTATTTAAGCACAAATGGGCATTTGTAAAATTCGATCATGTTCTACACCACAAAGGAACTTTATCAAATTTTTTAAGACTTTATTTTTATCAGAGAAGTTTTAGTTTTACAGCAAATTAAGAGGAAAATATAGAGATTTCTCATATACCCCCTGACCCCTTACATGCATAGCTTCCCCTGTTATCAACATCCCCCACCAGAGTGGTACATTTGTTAAAATCGATGAACCTGCCTTGACACATCATAATCACCGAAAGTTCATAGTTTACATTAAAGTTCACTCTTAGTGGTGTATATACTATGGCTATAGTCCCCAATCCCTAGAGCTTTGGACCGGTACCAGTCTATGGCCTGTTAGGAATCGGGCCACACAGCAGGAGGTGAGCACTTCATCTGTATTTATAGCCATTCCCCATTGTTTGCTTCACCACATAAGCTCCAACTCCTGTCAGATCAGCAGTGGCATTAGATTCTCATAGGGAGCGTGAACCGTATTGTAAACTGAGCATGCGAAGGATCTAGGTTGTGTGCTCCTTATGAGACTCTAATGCCTGATGATCTGAGGTGGAGCTGAGACGGTGAAGCTAGCACTGGGCAGCAGCTACAAATACAGATTATAATTAGCAGAAAGATTTGACTGTACAATAAATGTAATAATGTACTTGAATCATCCCATAACTATCTGCCCTCCTCCCCGGGCCCCGGTCTGTGGAAAATTTGTCTTCCATGAAACTGGTGCCTGGTGCCAAAAAGTTTGGGGACCACTGTTCTATGAGTTTAGACAAATGTATATAATGCCATATATTCATCATTATAATATACAGAGTATTTTCACTGCCCTCTGTGCTCTGGCTATTTAACCTTGCCCAACCCCCAAAAACTCCTGGCAACAAGTGATCTTTTTACTGTCTTCATAGGTTTGCCTTTTTCAGAATGTCATATAGTTGGTTGTGGGACACAAGGTTAACCTATAAAACCCAATTACCAGCAATAAACAAGTGGAGTTTAAAGCTAAAAATATAATAACATTTATATGAGTACCACCAACAATAAACTATCAAGGTCTAAATCTAACAAAATATGCACAAGATCTATATGAGGAAAGCTACAAAACTCTGATGAATGAAATTCAAGAATAACTAAAGAAATGGAGAGATATTACATACATAGTACATATTCATGGATAGAAAGAGTATGTACAATATGTAGTATTTTCAAATTGGCTTTTTTCATTTAGTAATATGGATTTAAGTTTGCTCCATGTCTTTTGTGGCTTGATAGTTTATTTCTTTTTGGCACTGAATAATATTGCATTATCTGGATATACCACAGTTTATTTATCCATTTACCTACTGAAGGACATCTTGGTTGCTTAATTTGGCAATTATTAATAAAGCTGCTCTAAACATCCATAGGCAGGTTTTTGTGCAGACGTGTTTTTAAAACTTTTGACTGAACACCAGGGAGCACAATTACTATATCATATGGTAAGAGTATGTTTAGTTTTGTTAAGAAACTGCTCAACTGCCTTACAAAGTGACTGTATCCCTTTGTATTCCCATCAGCAGTAGTATTACTCCACATCCTCTCCAGTGTTAGGTGTTGTCAGTGTTCTAGATTTTGGCCATTCTAATAGGTACATAGTGGTCTCTCATTGTTTTAATTTGCGTTTCTCTGATGACACATGATGTGGAGCATCTTTTCATGTGCTTATTTGCCATCTGTATATCTTGTTTGGTGAAGTGTCTGTTAAGGTCTTTGGCCCATTTTTAATTGGGTTGTTGGTTTTCTTATTGTTGATTTAAGAGGTCTTTGTATATTTTGGATAATAGTCCTTTAACAGATGTCTTTTGAAAAAATTTTCTCCCCATCTATGGCTTTTCTTCTTACTCTCTTGACATTGTCTTTCACAATGCAGAAGTTTTTAATTTTAGTGAAGTCAAGCTGATCAATTATTTCTTTCATGGGTTGTTCTTTTGGTGTTATATCTAAAAGGTCATCACCATACCCCAGGTCATCTATGTTTTCTCCTATGTTATCTTCTAGGAGTTTTATAATTTGGCATTTTACGTTTATGTCTCTGATCCATTTTGAGTTAATTTTTGTGAAAGGTGTAAGGTCTGTGTCTAGATCTGTTTTTTTGCATGTGGATATCCAGTTGTTTCACACCATTTGTTAAAAAAACTATCTTTGATACACTGCATATTATTTGTTCCTTTTCAAATTATCAGTTGCCTATACTTGTGTGTGTCTATTTCTGGGTTCTCTGTTCTGTTCCATTGATCTACTTGTCTCTTCCTTTGCCAGTACCACACTGGCTTGATTAATGTAGCTTTAGCTTATTAAGTATGAAATGTCCAATTTCCTTAAGTACTAAATTTGACAATTGTTATCTCTGACATTTCACTCTGGCACTTTTCTATTTTTAGTAGAGATGGGGGTCTCTCTCTTGCTCAGGCTAGTTTCGAACTCCTGACTTCAAGTGATTCTCCCACATCGGCCTTTCAGAGTGCTAGGATTACAGGGGTGAGCCACTGTGCCCAGCCCACTTTGACACTTCTTGTTTTATGTTTATTGTGAAGGCATATCCTCAGTATTTAACACACGTTTTGGCTTGTGATATCTTTCAAAAAAATTTTTAGAGCTATTTTTGTGAAACCATGATAAGTAAAAAATTCGTGTTGCTTTCAAATACGAGTTTGAGCCAATGCATTCGTGTTGCTTTCAAATACGAGTTTGAGCCAATGCAGCGCAGACAGCTCGCAATATCAACGAAGTGTTTGGGAAGGATGTGGATAATGAACACACAGTATGGCAGTGGTATGAGAAGTCCAGTCTGGTGATTTTAATCTTGAAAATAAGCCATGTGAGGTCCTGACACCAAGGTGGATAATGATGAGCTGAAAGCTGTAGTGGAAGTGAATCCATCTCAACTTACACGTGAATTAGCAGCAAGGTTTGACGTTACTATTCCAACAATCTTGGACCATTTGAAACAAATCAGCAAGGACTATAAAATACTACAACCTATGGAAAGAAATATGGAGATACCTCAAAGAACTAAAATTAGAACTACCATTTGATCCAGCAATCCAACTGCTGGGTACTTATCCAAAAGAAAACAAGACATTCTATAATAAAGACATCTGCACTCGAATGTTTATAGCAGCACAATTTACAAAGATGTGGAAACAACCCAAGTGCCTATCAATACATGAGTAGATTCACAAAATGTGTTATATGTATACCATGGAGTGCTACTCAGACATAAAAAAAATGGTGAACTACATCTTGTATTACCCTGGATGGAGGTGGTGTCTGTTCTTCTAAGTGAAGTATCATAAGAATAGAAAAACAAACACCACATGTACTCACCATTAAATTGGTACTAATCAATCAACACTTATAGAAGTAACATTCATTGAGGATTGGGTAGGTGGGAGGGGGAGGAGGAGATGGGTAAATTCATGCCTTACGGGTGTGGTACAAGCTGTCTGGGGTATGGACACACTTGTAGCCTGACTTGGGCAGTGCAAAAGCTATATGTAATCAAAGTGTTTGTACCCCTGTAATATTCTGAAATATAAATTAATTAATTAATTAAAGACCAAAAAAAGAGGAAGCTAGATAGTTGGGTTCCACATGAAATAAACGAGCGTCGGAAGAGAAATCATCTCAAAGCTTGCCTTTTTTTGCTGTCATGACATGGAGTTGAACCATTTCTGCACCGTATTGTTACGTGTGATAAAAAATGGATTCTTTTTGACAATCACAAGTGTTTGGCACGATGACTGGATAAAGATGAAGTGCTAAAACACAGTCCAAAACTGAATATTCATCAAAAAAGCTAATGTTGTGTTTGGTCGTCCAGCACTGTTATTATCCACTACAGCTTCATGAAGCCTGATCAATTGATTACAGCAGATGTCTACTGCAACCAACTGAATGAAATGACAAGGATGCTTATGATTAAGCAGCTGAGATTGGTCAATAGAGACAGGCCAATCCTCTTGCAAGACAATGCTTAACCACATGTTGCACAAACAACACTGCTCAAGCTACAAGGCTGGACTTTGAAGCTCTCTGTCATCCACCGTATTCACCTGACCTTGCACCAACTGACTACCACTTCTTCCAGGCTTTGGACCATTTCTTGCAAGGAAAAATATTCAATTCTCACCAAGCTATGGACGATTTCATTGCCACTTGCTCCCCAGGCTTCTTTGCTGCTGACATAAACAAGCTATCATTAAGATGGCAAAACTGTGTTGATAATTTAGGCACACTTTGATTAATTGTACTGCTTCTTGTTTGAGATATAATAAACACTTTTGATTAGAAATGAGATATTTCATATTTAATGACCTAATACCAAGTCTTTACTTGGAGTGGTGTCAGTCCTCCAACTTTTTTCTTCTTGAATATTGTGTTGGGGATTCTGGGTCTTTTGTCACTCCATGTAATCTTTAGAATCAGTTTGTCAGTATCCACAAAATAACTTACTGGGCTTTTGATTAGGATTGCAATGAATCTATAGATTATGTTGGGAAGAGGTCACATCTTGACAATCTTGAGTCTTTCTGTGAGTATGTAATATCTCTCCATTTAGTTAGTTCTTGGATTTCATTCCTCAGAGTTTTGTAGTTTTCCTTAGATCTTGTGCATAATTTGTTAGATTTAGACCTTGATATTTTATTGTTTCTGGTACTAATGTAATTTTTGTTGTATTTTTAATTTCAAATTCTACTTATTTATTACTGGTAATTGGGTTTTATACATTAACTTGGTATCCTGCAACCATGATATAATCAATCACCTATTATAGCCGTTCCAGTAAGGGTTTTTTTTGATTCTTTCAGATTTTCTACATAGATAATCATGCAACAAAATTGGTACTTAAATCCTTCTTTTTAAGAGATAAGATATATGTAAATATAAATGAATGAATTTTTCAAATCAAGAAGCTAGAAATAAATAAGCTATTGAGTAGACATAAGGAAATCAGAAAGTAATCGGAATGGTAAAATTAATAATAAAATTTAAGTAAATGAAAAGGGGAGAAATCTCTGAAAACAACAAAAAAACTGACACTTTGACAAGACTCCCCAAATGGCCAAACATTTGACAAGATCTATCAAGAACAAAAGAGGAATCCATAATAAAATATTCTGCCCTAAGTGAATTCATAAAACAAATGGTAAACCCTAGAAAAAACACATTTGATGAACAAAGGACTAATGACCTTTGTATAGAAGTTTTCTAATGTTATTGAAAAAAGGATGAGTAGTCTACTAGAAAAATGGTCAAAGGGTAGTCAATTCACAGGGGAAAAAAAGTTACAAATATGGCTATAAAACTCTTAGAAAAATTCCAATCATATGAATTTATAGATATGCAAATAAAAATACCATGAGATAAGTATCAATTTTCTCTAACATAATGGCAAAAGTTTTAAATTTAGTAATATCTAGTATTGGTGAAGATGTGGTGAACACACATGGAAAAAGAGTTTGTAAAATTTGGTATTTGCTTATGCTCTAAAAACAAAACAGAATATCTTTGCAAATAAAATATATAGATGGAAACTTTCTTAACCCAACATAGTATGATGGTTGAAAGTATGGACTCCATAGCCAGATTGCCTGGGTTTGAATCCTAATATTATCACTTGTTAGTGTGACTTTGGAGAGTCACTGAACTTCTCTATACCTCAATTTTTTCACGTGCTAAATGGGGACAATAACTATACCTACTCATTAGATTGTTATCAGAATATAGTTAATATTTGTAGATCACTTATAACAGTGCCTTACACATAATAATTACTATATAATTTGATTTTTAAATAAATAAACTCCACAAGAAAAGATAATTTCTAATAGTCATTCTATTAACTTGGAAATTTTCTATTGCTGATCTAAGATAAAGATAATTGTAACACTGGGATTTGTGGTCTCTGGAATTATGAGTTCTGATTAGAGTCCTTTAGTTGCCAACTAACCATCTGTAGGGTATAGATTAAAACAGAAACTTGTATATCACACTGGTTATACTAAAGTATTTTAAAGTAAATTGTAGGTGACAGGATACAGACTTACATTATAGAAACTTTGTATTTGGCAGAGGTAGCATGTATCAGTAGAGAAGGGATTTCATAAATAGTATTGATTATCTATAAATGAGAAACAAAATTATATTATTCCATATATGATATCTGAAAGTAAATTCTAGAGGAAAAAGACCTAAATGCAAATAGCAAGATTTTAAAAATTTGAAAAAAAATGAGAGACTTGGGGCAGGAAAGCGTTTGCTACAATATAAAGAAAGAAGGTTTTCTTAAAAACTGTATATTTGACTACTGTACAGTAAAAAACTTATGTTTATCAAAATATCTTTTCTCCCGCCACCAAAACAAAGTATAAAGACATGCCACTAATTAGGAAGATATCTACAATGCCCACTTGATGAAGGGTTAGCATTCAGAATATATCAAGAACTATGAATCATCAAGTAAAAGATAAAATTCAACATTAAAATTGGGCAAATGATTTTAATAAGCAGTTCACAAAAGTGAAAACTTGAATGAATGGCTGATGAAATGTGAAAGAATGCTTACTTTTATTAGTAATCAGAAAAATGGAAATAGAAACAAATATGCAGAACAATTATATATATATATCAGATTGACAAAAATTAAAACATCTGACACTAAATTTAGATCAGCAATAGAAAATTTTCAAATTAGTAGAATAGCTATTAGAAATTATCTTTTCTTGTGGAGTTTATTTATTTAAAAAATCAATTTCACAGTATTTGAAATTGAAGCTATAATTCCCTGTTGCTGGAATGTAAATTGATACTGCTTTCGAAAAAAACCTGGCAATATCTAATAGAATTGAAGATTTTACATGTACATAAAAGCCATCCAAACTGGAAACAGAAAACTATTAATTAGTTTGCATAATTAATAAACTGAAATAAACCAATAATAAATAAAAGTAACTTTTTTTTTTTTTTTTTTGAGACAGGGTCTTGTTCTTTCTCCCAGGCTAGACTGCAGTGGTGTGATCATAGCTCACTGCAGCCTTTTAACTGCTGGACTCAAGTGATCTTCCCACCTCAGTCTCCTGAGTAGCTAGAAGTACAGGCACACATCACCACACCTGGCTAATTTTTTTTTTCTGTAGAGACGAGCTCTCGTTATGTCGCCCAGGCTGGCCTCTAACTCCTGGCTTCACGCAATCCTTCCTCCTTGGCCTCCCAAAGTGCTGGGATTACAGGTGTGAGCCAGTGTGCCCGGCCAAAATAACTTATAAGAAAAAAGCTAAGCCAACACATGTATATATGGATGTAAATATTTAAAATGAATTCATTTATTTCATAGCCAGCTTGTGCATGTGACTCTTTTTTCCTAGCAGGTCAGTCTTGGTGTACATAAAGTGTTCTTATTGCCTACACTTGTCACCTGCACTCCATCAGCTACATAGACTCTACCGTTACACTAGTTAAATATCTTACTAGAGTTTATGCACAAGTTATTGACGCAATAATGATTTTTCAGAGTCACCTCTGTCTTTACTTGGAAAACATATTGTTGCACAAGTGGTCATTGAAATGAAATGTCATGTATTTGATAATACAATTATTTGTGCCCATATGGTATTAAGTGAATTAATTACATAAGCATAATGTATGAGTCTACTGCTCTTCTATTTTCTACTCTTATTCTCTAAGTAAGAAGCTTGAAGTTTATATATAATAGGGTAAATCATAAAATTCATGCTGCTGTCCATTAGTAAAATAAATCATAATAATTAAAATACCAGGGACTTAAATTTCATGTCTTTGAAATGATGCTGGCTTTTTCTATCCTAATTACAATTCCTCAAAAAGGAGAAAGGAATTGAAATAATGCATCTGGTATGTGACACTGTAATTGAAATCAATAGAAACTTACTTTTCAGGAGCAAGAAAACCAGTTACCCAAGGGGAATAGGAAAGTAAATACTAACAAATTAGGATCAAAGAAATTTAAAATATACATACAATGGTTTTCTAGGCAAGGAGGGACCAAGGGAAGGGAAATGTGTCTTTAAAGTTCCCATCTGATAGATATCTAAAAAATATTTAACCTTTCTTGGCAGGTTTAGATCCAGATAAGCATCTTGGGAAAACCCTCGATCAAATGGAGCCTTATCTCTTAGAGGTAAGAATTGATGCTAGTTCTCAAAATATAATTATCTAAAGGAGAAAAAAAATAGTATGATATAATGATTATAAAATTGTTTTTATTTCATATAAAATCAAATACATTTGTATTTTCACTAAAAAATTAAACTAATGCATATGAAAATATGTTTAAAGTTATGAAAATTATTACCAGCTTTTTAACCCAAATATACGAAAGTTATATCTAAAAGGAGATTGCTCTATCAGAAAGTTACTCATATTAAAATGGACATTGTATGCTATATGAAAACTACTATACTTGTAAAGTATCTGATAGTGTCTGTAATCGGATGCTTTGCCATCAGAAACGGGAATGGAAACTTCCTTTAGAGATTAACCTCTTCTCTTTTACCAATTAGGAAATTAACTTGTAGATTAGTAAAGAAATTATCCTAAGAATTCAAGTTATCTTGTTTAACCCTTATCATTATCAAATCCGAAATGTGTTCTAAACATTAAAGGGGTTCAGTTATTTTCATTTACTCTATTCTATTAATGGTATTGTATTTTATTAGCATTTTGGAGCAAATGTTATATTTAGTATGGCAATTAACCATTAACTAGAATAGTGTAATTATTATATGGAGTTTTTTTATTCCACAATCATGATGGAAAAAAGAAAATCACTCTACTTCTGTGCAAAGAACTAAAATCTAGTAAGTCATCATTTTCGTGTCCCATGCTCTTAATTCACCAGTATAGTCTCCGGATGTTGTTAATACCATGACTATGATATGAACTGTTAGCAGTTACACTCCTCAATAACTTTATGGGTTTCACATTTTCTTTTGGAGTTACTTCATAATTAATTATTTTATAGTTTATCAATATGTACCAAATGCCCAGAAATCTCTGAAATGTTAATTCCTTTCATTAAGCATTATTAAGTATCTAATATGTGCCAGACAGTAAAAATTAAAAGAAAAATGAAGTGTTTACATAATTTTGACAAATTATATTTGATTTCTAGATAATTTGGTGTCGTTTATTTAAGTCAATCTATGGGACATGGTTGCTTCCCATGCTTATCTGAAAGGACTCTTCTCACAGCTGTTTGTTCTATGGCCACCATTCTATCTATGTTCACAACTATTCACCGCCATCAGACTAAATTTAGCTTCTACCAAAACAATGTAGATAAATAATGAAGTTAAATTTATTGGAAAGTGAAAGAAAGAAAATTTCAGAAATGAGAGACTGTGACTTTGGCAAAAAGCTTTTGTTGCCAAAAGAAAATTTGAAATTGTAAGTTCACATATCAAGCAGGTAGATATTCTTTGTAGAAACAGCAAGTAAGGTTTTGGGGAGTACCGAGGTATTGGTAATGAGTTATCCTGGATATTGTCATAAGATGTTTAAACACAAAATTGCAGAAATCATTTTATTTGACTTCAGCAAGCCCTTCAACATGACCCAGCAATCTTATATTTCTCAAGAAGTATTTTCTACCCATTTGCCATGTCTATTTCATTCCTTCTCTATTCTCCTCAAATTTTAAATCCCCTCACTTTGAGTGGATGACTTGTCTCCTTTTTCACAGAGAAAATAGAAGCCATGATACTGCAAATCCATCTTCCCCCACCCAACCCCAGCATTGCCCCTACTAATTTACCTGTACCTACACCTATCCTTGTTTACTATAACTGGAAGAACTGTCCTTCCTCCTGTGTATAGCTAAGCCCCTACCTGTCGCTTCAGGCCTAGAGTATTACTGATACCTCCACATTTGCCTCTGTCTTCTATTTTATTTCCTGAAGAATTCATTTTGCTTCCTACCTAAAGATAATTGTTCTAAGATATTCTACTGTAAGTATGTCACTCACTCAAAACTTTTGAGTCCCCATTGCCTACAGGCTAAAAAATCCAAATTCTTTAGACTCCTCTTTCCTTCAGCTCCTATAGCTAACCCATGAACATGATCTTGTCTGCTCTTTTTCCAGAATATATTCTAAATCCAAGCACTTCTCACCAACTCTATTGCTACCACCAGACCATAATCATTTCTTGTCTGGAATACTATACCAACCCCTAACTGGTCTGTTTACATCCACCATTGCCCTGCTATGATCCATTATTTATACAGGTGTCAGAATGATATTTTTAAAGTGTAAATCAAATCATATCACTACTTTGTTTAAAATTTAAATAGGTTCTCATTGCAATTATAATAGAAAAACTTTCAAACTCCTATGAGATCACAACCTATGAGACCTTGTATGATCAGCATCCTATCAATCTTTTCAGGCTCATCTTTTACCAGTCTCTGTCTCATTCACTCAGCCATAGCCACATATGCCTCTTTATTACTTAAGCACACCATATTCACCCTTTTTCTCCTTAGGACTTTCTTCTGCCTAAAATGCTTTTTCTGCAGACTGTCACGTGGTTAACACTTCTCATAACTTAAATGACAGCTCAAATACCATCTCCTCAGAGAAGCTCTCCCTGACTACTCTAGCTAAAGCAGATCTCTCCAAACTATCTTGTTTATCTGTTGACATGTATATTGTCTGCCTCTTTCTGCCCCACAAGAATGTAAGCTCCAATAATCTTGCCAATTTTGGCAGACATTAGTTCTTTAATTTTTTCATTCAGTTGCTTGATAATGTGTCCATCCATTCATTCATCTCCTCTTTAAATTATTTAATACTTACTGAGGGTCTATTATGTATCAGATGCTATAGTAAGCACTTAGTACACATGGATTAAACAAATAAGATACTTGTTCTTGAGTTTATAGTTTACTATAGTTGTTTTCAGACCTGGGGGTGCAATTCACTGGGGATCTTCTTTTAAAAAGTGCTTATACTCTTTTCTGACCCACAGAAACTCAGCTCAAGAGGAATAGAGATCTAACCTTTAAATAAGCACTAGGGAATTCTCTCACAATGATAAAATATATAATCTTCTAGTTTCTCAATACTATTGACACATGTCAGGTCCTCTCTTTCTAGATTTATCTGAAAGAGTATACGCCTTCTTGAAACTGTCATCCATTGGCTTCTATGATACTACTCACTCCTAAAACCTTTCTGAGTACTTTCTCAGCTTTCCTTTGGAGCTTTCTATATATTTTCCACCCCTTATATGTTGTTGTTTCCTCCATAGCCTTTCTCTTATGGTGATCTTAAACATCCCCATGACTTCAACTACAAATTTGATTCTTAGAAGAATAACATCTGTTTCTCCATCATTCTCCAGTGCTCTACACGTGTATTCAACTGCCAACCGGACACCTCTATCTCTTAAGTGGCCCCCAGCACCTCAACCTCAACTGTGTGGAACTAAACATTCCTTTCCTAACATATCTTTGTCATTTTTATGTTTGCTGACAGTGAAGGGCCCCATTGTCTACTCAGTCATCCAAGCCAAAAAAGTAAATTGTAATAAAAGACTTTATATACTCCTTTGTTCATAAATAAGGCCCTAAGTCCTTTTAATTCTGCCTTCATAATATCTTCTTACATGCCCATTTATCCTCATTGTCACTGCATTAGAATCTTCTTTAGGTTATTGCAGCAATCTTCTAGTTCAAGTGTATCTCCTCCCTGTCTTGCCCCTTGTCAATCCATTCTCCACAATACCACCATCATGATACATACAAAGTGCAAAGCTGATCCTTATAAACTTTTGAGTTGCTCCCCATTGCCTCACAATAAAATTTAACTCTTTATCCTGATACATCTGTCGTTGGAGGAAATGAGGCTTGTAAGATATGTAGTCTGCTACACCTACCCTGTGCTTCATCAATTTGAACTACTGATGGTTTCCTTAGAGTGAGTATTCCCTCAACCTCCATGTTCTACTCCCCTTCTCTGCATGCATTATCCCTCCTTAAATCACCTAAATCCAGGTTGTCTTTAAAATCTAAACTCAGAGTTCACTACTGTGAGTTTTTCTTGCTTAAATAAACCTCCTTTGAGTTGCCATTTTCCTCCTTGCCTCATAGTATGTAGTACTTGTAGTACTTCTCATGCCACATTTTATTTTTCTTTTAAATAATGTTTATTATAAAATTAAGGCATGTCATATGTAAAAAAAAAATCAAACACTATAAAATAATGAAAAATCTTCTAGTGTCACCAAGCCCCAGTTTTTCTGTCCTATCCCAGAACAATCACTCTTTTCTTTTTCTAATGTAGCTCTTCAGAAACATTTTTTGCATATACAAATATATACAAATGTGCATATCCATTGTTATCTAAATGGGCACATGCTATATATACTATTTTCTGTATTATATTATGTATATTCTACATATATATTATTTACATTTTAGCACATACAAATCTAGGCCATTTATTTCCATAACCTCATTGTGTTCTGTTATATGTCTATGCCAGAATATATTGAACCTATTCTTTATTGATGGACTTTATTGATTCTTTCATGTCTTTTGCTATGATAAATAATACTGGAATGAATATTATTTTACATGTGTTTTGGGGCCATGTATGAGTTTATCTGAGGAATAAAATCATAGAAATGGAAATGCTGGGTCAGAGGGGTATATATGTTTTAAATATTAATAAATATTGAAGAAATTCATTTCTAGCTATGAGGGAATAATTTACATAAGAACAACTCTCCCCCAATACAAACAACCAGACAAGTTGTATGAAATGAAAACAAAAATAATTTTTGAAGGCATCAGAGTATTAAAAAGTTGCAATACTTTGAAGAACCAGAATTCTAAACAGAATGGAAGCTCTGAGCATTGCCCCTTTCCCTTTCAAGGTATTTTTTGATTCAGAAATGAGGCAGAGATGCCAAGAAATTGAAGAGGAAACTTTAGCTGAGAAGCTTAATAAGGTTTTCTCTATTTATATGCCTAGGGAGACAAAAAATGACATTCAGGGAAAACTAAAATGTAATAGACCCGGTTAACCCTCCACAATTTTAGATGGACTCCAGAGTGGCTATACCTTAGGAGTAAAGATAAACCAGAAATAATCCAGCCCTTGCAAATACTTATATCCAACTTTGAGTCATATCAATAATAGGCTTAATTAAAGTGATCTGATCTTACTTTTTTTTAAGTTTTAATTATTATGAGTACATAATAGTTATATATCTTTGGAGGGTACATGTGATGTTTTGATATAGGTATACAATGTATATTACTCAAATCAGGGTAATTGGGGTATCTACCACATTAGGCATTTATCATTTCTTTATGTAAGGAACCTTCCAATTCCACTCTTTTAGTTATTTTAAAATATACCCTAACATATTGTCGATTATAGTCATTTTGTTGTGCAATCAAATATGATTCATTCTATCTAACTATATTTTTGCACCCATTTACCATCCCCACTTTATCTCCATCTCCCTGCTACTTTTCCCAGCCTCTAGTAACCATCATTCTATTCTATGTCTACATGAGATTGATTATTTTAATAGTTAGCTCCAACATGTGAGTGAGAACATGCAAGATTTGTCTTTCTGTGCTTGGCTTATTTCACCTAACATAAGGTTCTCCAGTTCCATCCATGTTGTTGCAAATGGCAGGATTTCATTCTTTTTTGTAGCTATATGATATGCCGTTGTGTATATGCATCAATTTCTTCATCCATTCATCCGTTGATAGACATTAGTTTGATTCCAAATCTTGGCTATTGTGAATAGTGCTGCAATAAACATGGGAGTGCAGCTATCTTTTTCATATACTAAATTCCCTCTTTTGGATGTACACTTAGCAGTGGGATTTCTGGGTCATTTGGCAGTTCTATTTTTAGTGGTTTGAGGAACTCCATACTGTTCTCCATAATGGTTGCACTAATTTACATTCACACCAGTATGCAAGGGTTTCCCCTTTCTCTGCATCCTTGCCAGCATTGGTTATTACTTACCTTTTTGATAAAAGCCATTTTGACAGGGGTGAGATGATATCTCATTGTAGTTTTGATTTGCATTTCTCTGATGACTAATGATGTTGAGCATTTTTTCATTTGCCTGTTGGCCATTTATATGTCTTCTTTTAAGAAATATCTGTTTAGATGTTTTGCCCATTTTTAATTAGATTATTTGATTGTTTTCTATTGAGTTGTTAGAGCTCCTTATATATTCTAGTTATTAATCCCTTGTCAAATATGTAGTTTGCAAATATTTTCTCCCATTCTGTGGGTTGACTCTTCTCCTTGTTGATTGTTTCTTTTGGTGTGCAGAAGCTCTTTAGCTTCCTGTGATCCCAGTTGTCCAATTTTGCTTTGATTGCCTCTACTTTGAAGTATTACTCAAGAAGTCCTTGCCCAGATCAATGTCCTGAAGCATTTCCCCAATATTTTCTTTTAGTATTTTCATAGTTTCAGGTCTTAGATTTAAGTCTTTAATCCATTTTGATTTGATTTTTGTATATGGGAAGAGATAAGAGTCTAGTTTCATTCTTCTGCCTATGGATATCCAGTTTTCCCCACATCATTTATTGAAGAGATTGTCCTTTACCCACTATATGTTCTTGGCTATTTCATCAAAGGTAAGTTCACTATAGATATGTGGATTTATTTCTGGATTCTCCATTATATTCCATTGATCTACATGTCTGTTTTTATGCCAGCACCTTGCTGTTTTGATTACTGCAGCTCTGTAGTATGATTTAAAGCCAGGTAATTTGATTTTTCCAGTTTTGTTCTTTTTGTTCAGGATAGCATTGGCTATTCTGAGTCTTTCATGGATCTATATAAATTTTAGGATTATTTTTTCTATTTCTGTGAAAAATGTCATTGGTATTTTGATGAGGATTGTACTGAATCTATAGATTGCTTTGAGTATTATGGACATTTTAACAATATTGATTCTTCAATTCCATGGGCATGTCATATCTTCCCATTCATTCTTTTTTATTTTTTTATTTTTTTTTCTCTTCTGTGTATTTTCAAATAGCCTGTCTTCAAGCTCACTAATTCTTTCTTCTGTTTAATCAGTTCTGCTATTGAGAGACTATGATGCATTTCTCATTTTTTCAGTTGAATTTTTCAGCTGTAGAATTTCTGCTTTTTTTTTTTCTTTAATTGTTTCAATCTCTTTGTTAAATTTTTCTGAGCGGCTTCTGAATGCCTTCTCCGTGTTGTCTTAAAGTTCATAGAGCCTCTTTAGGACGGCTATTTTGAATTCTTTTTCTGAAAGGTCACATATCTCCATCATTCCAGGATTGGTCACCGATACCTTATTCAGTTCATTTGGTGAGGTCCTGTTTTCCTGAATGTTCTTGATACTTGTGGATGTTCTTCAATGGCTAGGCATTGAAAAGTTATTTGTTTTAATTTTCACAGTCTGAGCTTGTCTGAACCCATCTTCTTGAAAAGGCTTTCCAGTTATTCAAAGGGAATTGAGTGTTGTGATCTAAGACTTTGTACACTACAGCCATATCATTACTGGGAGCACCCAAAGCCCAGTAATGCTGTGACTCTTGCAGGTTCTTGATGGTACCACCTTGGTGGATTTGGGTAAGATATGGGAGAATTCTCTGGATGACCAGGCAAAGTCTCTCATTCTCTTCCCTCACTCTCCATGCTGGGCTGCTGGAGTTGGGAGAGGAGTGATATGGGCACTCCCTCATTGCCACCACAGCTAGGATTGCAACAGATCACACCTGAAGCCAGCCCAGTCTCACCCAAAGCCAAGGGTGACTGTTGCCTGGCTACCTCTCATGTTTATTCAAAGCCCAAGGGCTCTTTAGTTAGCAGGTGGTGAATCCTGAGGGGACTGAATCCTTCCCTTCAGGGCAGCATGTTTCCTTCTGGCCCAGGGTGGGTCTAGAAATGCTGTCCATGAACTAAGGCCTGGAATCAGGGGCTTGAGGAGTCTGCTTGGCACTTAATTTTACTGTGACTGAGCTGTTACGCAAGTTGCGAAACGAAGCCCTCTAAACTTTTCCCCAAGTGGAAGATGACTCTTCCTGAGCCATACTGTCTGGAGTTAGAGGAAGGATGACACAGGCACTGGCTTGGCTGTTGCTGCTGGTTTCTCACTGGGTCGTGTACACCCCAAGTCTACTGGCTCCAAGCTAGCACAGCTATAAGAATTGCCCAAGAACTGCAGCGTTTGTGGCCTGGCTGCCTTACAAATTTATTGCAAGCCCCAGGCTGCTGTTTGTCAGCACGTTGGGAGGTGGGGGCATTTCCCTCTGGCTGTGCTGGTCTAAATTCTCCGTCCATTGGTACCACAGAATTCTGCCCTGTGCTAATGTTTCCCTGTGACAAGGTGACCCTGTGTTCCAGTGTAAAGTCCCACAGTCACTTTAATCTGCCTTCCTTTAGGCACACAGATTCTCTTTCCACTTCGTGTGCTGTCATGGCACCGCCGGGAGATAGAAAAGGGGTGGCATGGGCAATGCAAGACTGTTTTTCTGCCCTTTTCTGTCCCTGTTTCCTTGATATAATGTTAAAATCAAGTACTGTGGTCACTTACCTGATTTTTGGTTCTTCTGAAGGTGCTTGTTTGAATGGATAGTTGTTGAATTTGGTGTTTGTGCAAGAGCGATGATCGCTGGAGGTTTCTATTTGGTTGTTTCACTTCATACACTCCTGATCATACTCTTATTGCCCTCTTTTTTCCCTGGAGAAATAAAACATGATTCAGAGCCTCAAATTATCTGTTAAATACTTTGCTTATAGTTTTCAGCAGGCAATTCAAAATACCAAGCATATCAGGAGATGTGATGAAACAATTAAAAAGTAAGAGAAAAATAGATAATAGTCCCAGAGGATATTCATTCAATTGAATGATCAGATTTAGACTTTAAAATGACTATGGCTGCAGTCATCCAGCTAGCTCAGTTGGTAGAGCATGAGACTCTTAAAATGACTATGGCTAATATGCTTAATGAATTGGATGAGAAGAGGAAGTATTTTAGGGAAGATTTGAAATCTGTAGGAAATAACCAAATGGAATTCTACAACTTCTAATACCCGAAATTAAGAACATAATATTTAATACATGGGTTTACTAGATTCGTTATAGCTGTATAGACAAATAATGAACCAGAAGATATAAAATATCTAGACTGAAACACAGAAAATAACAGGATGGATAATAGAGAAAAGAATATAAGAGATGTAAAGGGGAGGTGTTTTTCATACACATAATTACAGTTGTAAGAGTTGAGGAGAGAAAGGATAGGGCAGAAGCAATTTTTGAAGAGATTTTACCATAGGACCTAGCTGTAGTTACCTTTGGATATTTTGACAAGTAGTTTCTCAGGATGATAAAAATTGCCCTAACAAGAAGGAAGGATGTTAATGGATAACTGAATATTTTCAACAGGAATTTGTTTTCCTGATAGTTATAAAAAATTACACTAAGCATTCTGTAGGTTGTCTATTTGGTCTGTTAATTATTTCCTTAGCTGTGCAAAAGCTTTTTAATTTAATCAAGTCCCATTTATTTATTTATTTTTGTTGTTGCTGTAATTGCCATTGAGGTCATAGTCATAAATTCTTTGACTAGGCCAATACCTAGAAGAGTTTTTCCTACATTGTCTTCTAGAATTCTTATGGTTTCATGCCTTACTTTTAAGTCTTTTATCCATCTTGAATTAGTTCTTGTGAGTGGTGAGAGATGTGGATCCTGTTTCATTTTTCTGTATGTGGCTATCCCATTTTCTCAGCGCAATTTATTGTATACAGCTTCTTTTCCCTAGTGTGTAGTGTTGTCTGCTTTGTCAAAGATCAGATGGCTGCATGTGGATGGTTTTATATCTGGGTTGTCTTTTCTGTTCCATTGGTTTGTGTCTCTATTTTTGTACCAATACCATGCTGTTTTGGTTACTATAGCCTTGTAGTATAGTTTGAAGTCTGGTAATGTGATGTCTTCAGATTTGTTCTTTTTGCTTAAGATTGCATTGGCTATTCAGCCTCTTTTCTGTATCCAAATGAAGCATAGAATTATTTTTTCTAGATCTGTTAAATGTGACATTGGTATTTGATGGGGATTGCGTTGAATCTGAAAACACATTGGGTAGTATGGACATTTTAACAGTGTTGATTCTACTGATCCAAGAACATACGTATTTCCATTTGTTTGTGTCATCAGCAATTTTTTTCTCAGTGTTTTGTAGATATCTTTGTAGAGATATTTTATCTCCTCAGTTAAGTATTAACTATATTCCTAGGTATTTTATTTTCTTTGTCGCTATTGTGAATGGTATTAAGTCTTTGATTTGACGCTCAGCTTGACTGTTATTGGTGTATAGAAGTGCTACTGATTTGTGCACATTGATTTTTTGACCTGAGATTTTGTTGAATTTATTTATGAAGTCCAGGAGTCTCTTGGTGGGTTCTTTGGAGTTTTCTAGATATAAGAACATATCATCAGTGAAAAGCAACAGTTTGACCTCCTCTTTCCCAATTTAGATACCCTTTATTTCTTTCTCTTGCCTGATTACTCTGGCTAGGACTTCCAGCACTGCATTGAATAGAAGTGTTACAATGGACACCCATATCTTGTTCCAGTTCTTAGGGGGAATGCTTTCAACTTTTTCCCATCCAATATGATGTTGGGGCTGGTTTTTGCCATATATGGCTTTTATAATTTTGAGATATGTTCCTTCTATGCCTAGTTTTTATCATGAAGGCTATTCACAAACTATACATTCTGATAAAGGGCTAGTATCCAGGATCTATAAAGAACTCAAATAAATCAACAAGAAACAAACAACATCATTAAAAAGTGGGCAAAAGACATGAATGGAAGTTTTCCAAAAAAGATAGACTAATGGCCTATAAACATATGAAAAAATGCCTAATGTCACTAATCATCAGGGAAATGCAAATTAAAACCACAATGAGATACCACCTTACCCCTGTTAAAATGAATTTTATCAAAAAGTCCAAAAACAATAGATGCTGGCATGGATACAGAGACAAAGACTACTTATACACTGTTGGTGGGACTGAAAATTAGTACAACTTCTATGGAAAACAGTGTGGAGATTCCTCAGAGAACTAAAAGTAGATTTACCATTCGATCCAGCAGTCCCACTACTGGGTATCTACACAAGGGAAAAGAATTCATTTTATGAAAAAGATACCTGTACTCAAATGTTTATTGCAGCACAATTCACAATTGCAAAGATGTGGAATCATCCTCTGTGCCCATCAATTCATGAGTGGATTAACAAAATGTGCTGTATGTATGCTATAGAGTACTACTCAGCCATAAAAAAGGATGATGAATTAATGCCTTTTGGAACAATTTGGATGGAACTGGAGTTCCATAATCCTAAGTGAAGTATCTAATGAATGAAAAAACAAACACCACATGTACTCACTATTAAAATGCAACTAACCATTGAGCACATATGTGGAGAGAGGGAAGTAAACCTCAGTGAAAATTAAGCCAGGGGTAGCTAATAGGAGGCATGGGTGAAAACCTACCTAACGGGTATAGTGAACACTATTTGGGTGATGGGCACATTTATAGCACTGACTCAAGCAATCCATGTAACCAAAAACATTTGTACCCCCTTAATATTTTGAAATTAAAAAAATAAAATAAACTACACAAGGCAATATGAGTGTCTTTGTCTTCTAACTTTCTCTCTTACTTTTTCATAGAAAACTATTTTGTGTGAATATGAGCACAAAAACTATATGATCATTTCAATTGGTGCTGAAAAGCATTCAGTGAAATTTAATATCCTTCATGATAAAAACTCTTAAAAAAACTGAGTATAGAAGGAACTTACCTCAACATAATAAAAGCCATATATGACAGACCCACCATGAATATCATATTCAGTGGGGATGATACTTGTTCCTCTAAGATCTGGAACAAGACAAGAATACCCACTTTCACCGCTGTTATTCAACACAGTATTAGAATTTCTAGCTAGAACAATCAGACAAAAGAAAGAAACAGGCTGGGCGCAGTGGCTCATGCCTATAATCCTAGCACTCAGAGGCTGAGGCAGAGGATGGCTTGAGCTCAGGAGTTTGAGACCAGCCTGAGCAAGAGCGAGACCCCGTCTCTACTAAAAATAGAAAAAATTAGCCGAGTGCTGTTTCTTTCATTTTTGCATATGCTCATAAAGAGGCTCAATGAGTTGCCTAATGTTTCCAGAGCACAGTGATTCTAATATTAAAGCAGAATGATTCATCCGTCAAACTTTATCTTCCTTCTCCATTTAGAAGGTATGATTTAACTTATTACCTATGATTCTATCTTTTGCATTATTACTTAAGACAAATCAGATAGTAAGGAATGCCTATTATCTCCTTATCTTTATGAATGATGTGATTAATCTTATTAAGCGAGATAAAAGATAAACCACACATTCATTTTTCAATTTGTTGACACAACTCTCATAAATAGTTAAGGAATCCAAAAGAGGGAGAGAAAACAGGCAACCTTTAAACATGAAGGAGGTGGAGAAAATAAGCCTAAGTAGGTGAGAACTCATTTTATTCATCTGCCTCAATGCTCCTGAGACACTTCTTATGTACCCTTTGTGCAATGTGTGTAGACATGACTTGTTAGCAAATATATCAATGTTTTAATATATTACTATATCTAAGAGTTAATATTTTTTAATTAGGGGAAGTTTTGTATAATGATTTCTTTTGCAGAAATTAATATTTATACATTTTAATTAAGGGAAGTTTTACATATTATAATGCTGTCCTTTGCAGAAATTAATACTTAATTGTGGGAAGTACAGAAGACAGGTTGGTTGCAGGGATGGTAGAGAGAGAGAAATACCTTTGGCCAAGAGTCCTTCTCATAGATCATTCAGATTACATGGAGTAAGAGGCAGTGTGGGACAGTGATCAGCAAGGCATTACTGTAGCCAGATGCCCAAGGTTGAATCCTCAGTCTAGTTCTTACCTGAAATGTTGATATAGTTAGTTTACCATGTGCAAAATGGAAGTAATAACAAACAATGAAATGGTGTATGAGGTGTTTAGCTCAGTATCTGGCACATTCTAAGTGCTCAATAAAAGTTAGCAATGTTTACTGCTTCAAGTCAGGTCTGCCATTACTGAAGAAAACTTGGGAAACTTTCTGCTTTCCAAAATATATCAAAAACTAAGTAAATGCTATAATTGGAATAATGTTTAATACTGTCAAATGATTGTTAAATGGCATATATCAACATGGAAAGTAATAATCCTAACAGAAAATGAGCAAAGCTATGGAGAATCATCACACAGAAGAGAATGTCTCAAAACTTAATATGGATATGAAGAGATACTCAAACTGATTTAGTAATCAGGGAAAAAATACAAATTAAAGCAACAGGAAGATGTTACTTTTTACCAGTTTGTCTGGCAAAATGTAGAAAGCTAGATAAAGTTATTTGTTGACAGGACTGCCTTTTTAGAACCCCTCTAGAATATAAACTGGTACTTTCATTCTGGAGGACAATCTTGCAATACCTAGATTAAATATCCCTATCCTCCTTAATGTAGCAATTCTCCTGTCAGTCCATAAGGGGACATTTAATGAGAATAACGAGAATAGTCTTTGCAGGGTTGTTTTTGATGGTGGTGGCGTCATTGGAGGCAATACAGTTGTCTATTCATAGGAAAGCTAATAATTAAAATGCAGTGGGTACACATCATATAGTACAAGTCAGCAGTTAGAAATATATACTTGATAAACACAGCAACAACAGTACTGAGTGAAAACAATTAACATTTAAATAAATTCAAAATACAGACATACAAAATAATACATTTGCAAGGACATACACATTAAATACTTTAAGATGTTTGCCTGTGGCTAGAGAAAAAATGGGTATAAAGAATGGAAATAAATGGAAAATTAAAAAAACAGAAAAATAAAAATACTTACCTTCCACTGAAAATTTGAAATATAATAAAAAATAGGGAGGCAAATAAAAATCATAGTTCTATTGCCCTATGTTGCACACTGTAGACATATTGGTGTATTCCCTAATGGTTTACTTCCTGAGAATTTTTTTAAAGTCTATGTAGTTAAATACTTGTACATATTTTATTTACATAATGAGTTTCAGTCATACACACAATTTTGTCTTCATTTTTTTATAACATGATGTCGTGTCCATTTTCCCACATAACTAAGTATACTTTGAAAATACATTAATTAATGGCTGTGTAGATTCTATCATATTTGTATTCTACATATGAATGTATGACACATTTACATATATTACATAATACATGACATATTTACATATAATGCCATATTCATATATCTTTTTGAAAATATTTGTTATTTCTAAGTTATAAATAATATGATTATCATATTTTTTAATAAATCCTCATGCACATTTCTGGTTATTATTTTCTTAAGATAAATTCCTAAGAATGTAATTTCTGGGTTAAAGAATGCAACAGCTTTAAGGTTTGTACATTTATTGCTTTACATTAACATGAAATAATTTAGCCATTGCTTCTTAAACTTATGCAGGTTCTTAAAATTATCATCTTATAAGTGAACAATGGATTCTATAATGACTTTATCTTTTGTGGGGTTTTTTTCCCCTAAGACTACTTTCTTATTGTTTGAAAAAGTAGATGAATTTTAATATAAGTTTCATCAAATTTTAAAGGTTTGGAACTATTTTTTAAGTAGTTTCCCTGTTTATTAAGAGTATTCTTATTTTGTGATGTTTTAAAATGTTTGTCAAACTTTATGTTCTCAAATCATTCTTCAGTCTTTGATACAGAAACAGCTATCTGTGTCTTCACCTTCTTTCATTTCACCAGCTCACTTTCATCTCTTATAGTGAATTGTTTTGATATTTACCTCCCTGTCTCTCAATTGGATGTTTGTATTACTACTTCATGGTCCCTCTCCCCTAATATTAGCATTCTTTATTGACTTCCCATTCTGAAATGTACAGATTTGGATGTCTTCACTCCCTTCGCCTCCATCACATACGTGTTCTTTTTCCCTTCTTCCATCCTCCCATATGGTTATACTGCAATTCTGGCTGGATCAATATTCAGTGTTTATATTGCAATAACTGTGAAATCCCAATACACAGCTGAGTCAGGTAATAAACTCTGGTAATAAACCATTCCTTTCCTGTACAACTTTTTATTTTTTCCCTTGAGTAAATAGTTGTCTTGTTTTCTTCATTTATTTAGTATTCTTTGTACTTATCAGTATTTCAATGTTACATTCATTGCCAGTTTTCTAATCTCTTATTCAAATGTTCAGATATATGAAGTACTTTGTCATCGTCTTCATTCTGAAGAAGTCTTCTTTCCAGAGCTTCTGACTTTGTCTAATCTGGACCAGTTTCTCTTTATGCATGCTATAAGGCTGACATCCTGGCATGTCTCCATCATCCTGGGGTTCCCTTTACCTTCCTCCTTCTGTGTTGGAGTCTTTATTGTCTGGATCCAGTGCCTTTTTTTCTTTTTTTGTTTTGTTTTGTTTACTCTTATTTTTGTGAAGCACATTCTCTAAGAGATTTTGAAGAAAGGGCCCATAGGACAAAGGCAATATATGTAACCTAAACATTTATACCCCTGTAATATGCTGAAATAAAAAATAAAATAAAAAATAAGAAAAAAAGCCTCTAGGAGGTAAATATTTTGAGACTATGTATATTTCAAAATGTAGTCATTATTTCCTCACATATGATTGGTATTCTTTCACAAGTCATGTAATTCTCTTTTTGGAATAATTTTCCTGCTGGATGATAGTATTTCGTCATTGCCTTGTAGTTTGGTATGCTGTTGAGAAGCCCAAAGCCATTCTGATTCCTATTTGTATGTGACTTTCTCTGTCTCTCCATTTCCTCTGTGGAAATGTGTAGGATATTTTCCCTCTAGAATTGTACAATCTTATGTGATTTATGTGTCCTGGGTGTGTATATTTTTATTTACTGTGCTGGGATAGGAAGAACTTTCAGTTTGAAAATTTCAGTTCTAGGAAATTTTCTTGAATTATTTCATTGGTGTTTACCTCCACCTTGGCTTTGCTTCTGAAATTCCTATTATTCCTACTATATAAATTCATATTTATTACAATTATTCACATGTTATTTAATTCTCTCCTAATTTTTATCTAATTCATTTTTTGCTCTTTTCTAGGAGAATTTCTCAATTTTATTTTCTGATCTTTCAATTGAGTTTTTCATACCATATTTTCAATTGTAAAAAGCTCATTTTTTTTCTGAATGTTTTTTTTAAATCTATAATATCCTAACCTAATTTTAATATATTCTCTAATCTCTTAAGAATATTAATAATAGCTTTTGTTTTAGTTTTCTTCTCCCTTACGTGTTTTAGTTTTCTGTTTTCATTGTTTGCTTTAGTCTCTAACTTTCATTTTAGAGGTGTTGCTCAGATTTATGATAATCTGTAATATTATGCTCATATTTAAGAGTAGGGAACCTAAGAATTTGATTGTAAGCACTAGGTATGTGTATGGGCTTTCTGACCTTTAGTTTCACTATAGAGAAATCTGAAGAAAAAACAAACTGGTTTTTTTTTTTTCTCTCTACTCTCACACCACACTGAACACTTCTTACACCAGATGTGTGAGAGTTTTTCCACACATGCCAGGCAATTCTCCAGCATATACCAACTGGCTATATCCTGCAGTTCAGTTCCATTCTATCACTGTCTACTTGGAGATAGTGTCAGATCCCACAGGTTAAGGTCTCGGTGCCACAAGACTTTAGATGTTAATTCCAAGCAGTAAGTTGTCACCTATACTTCTGACTGACTGGCTATTAATCAAGGATTCCCACAACCTCTTCCTCAGGTTCTATTAGTTTGTTAGAGCAACTCACAGACTCAGGGAAACACTTGATTTACATTTACTGGCATAGTAGAGAATACAGATGAACAGCCAGTTGAAGAGATACATAGGTCAAGATATGTGGGAAGGGGCATCACCCTCCACCCAACTCCACGTGTTTAGCTATCTGGAAGCTTTCTGAACCCTGTCCTTTTGGGCTTTTATGGAGGCTTCATTACATAAGCATGATTGTATCATTGACCACTGGTAATGAACTCAACCTTCAGCACCTGTCCCTTTCTGGGCAGTTTGGAGGGTGAGGCTGAAAGTTCCAATCCTCTAATCAGTTGTTTCCCCTGGCAACCAGCCCTCATGCTGAGGCTTTCCAGGAGCCCACCAAGAGTCACCACAATAGAACAAAAGATGTTCCTATGACCCAGGAAATTCTAAGGAATTTAGAAGCTCTATGTCAGACACTCCTATCACTTGGGAAATTGCAAAGGTTTTAGGAGCTCTGTGTCAGAAACTGGAGTCAAAGACCAAATATTAGAACAAAAGATTCCCCTGGCACTCCTATCTATAAGGATATTAGGAGTTCTGTCTCAGAAACCGAGGGCAGAGAACAGATATTTATTTCTTATTATATCACAATATCACAGGAAGTATAGCTAAGCCATTTAATCTGAGCTAGTCATATTCCAAAAAGGATTCTCCATGTTCCTGTCTTGAAGATGAAAGCATACTGTAATTTGTTTTTTTCTTGGAGTGGGAAAAATGGCTACAGGCCTCAAAACCTTACATGCATACATTAATTCATTCCCTCTATTTATAGTGTAGTAGCTCTGCCCTCAGCTGTGTCTCATTTCTCTCAGGCCAGTTCCTCATTTCACTCTCTGCAGAGAATAAACCTCTTGTTTTCTGCCAGGATGGAGGAGAAGCAGTTGCTAGCCTAGAGGGAGGGGATCTAAGAATTTGACTGCTTGTTAAACAGACTGTGGATCAATCCTTCTTACTTTAGTGCCCTTTTTCTTTCCCCCTCACTTCCAGAGGTACCTGGTGCCACCAATTCCTTGACCTTTTGGTTATTCTATTGTGTGAATGGTGTTGGTTCTCAGTCTTCACTGCTATTGGCCTAGGGCTCAGTGTTGTTGGTTCTAAAAAACTGGTTGATGCTGTCACCTTCTCTCCAGTGTTTTCCATCTTTGTGCGTTTGTGGCCTTTTTATGAAATACCATGCAGTAATATTTTAAAAGTGAGTCTCTTTACCAGCAGCATTTACACTTTAATCAAGGTATTTCTTAAGATCATCACTTTTACAGTCATGCATAACAACATTTCTGTAAAAGATGAACTACATATATGATGGTAGTCCCATAAAATTATAATGGAGCTGAAAAATTCCTATCACTAGGTATTTACTATACTCTACTTTTTATTATTTTTGAGTGTAGTCTTCCTATTTATAAAAGAAAAAGTTAACTGTAAAACAGCCTAGGCAGGCTCTTCAGGAGGTATTACAGAAGAAGGCATTGTTATCATAGGAGGTGACAGCTCCATACATTTTATTGCTCCTGTGAGACCTTCTAGTAGAACAAGATGCAGAAGTGTAAGAAAGTGATGTTGATATCCTGCTCCTGTGTTTGCCTAGGCTAATATGGGCATTTGTGTTTTTGTTTTTAACAAAAAAGTTCAAAAAGTTAAAAAATATATTTTTAAAAATAGAAAAAAGCTTATGGAATAAGGATATAAAGAAAGAAAATACTTTTGTGCAACAGGACAATGTGTTTGTGTTTTAAGTAAGTGTTATTACAGAAGAATCGAAAAGGCAAAAAAAAATTAAAAGTTTTTAAAGTAAAAAAGTTAGAGTAAGCTAAGGTTAATTTATTAGTGCAATAAGAAAATTTTTTTATAAATTTAGTGTAGCCTAAGTGTACAGTGTTTATAAAGTCTACAGTAGTGTACAGAAGTATCCTAGGCCTTCACATTCACTCACCACTGACTCATCTAGAGCAATTTTTAGTCCTATGAGCTCCATTCATGATAAAAACCCTATACAGGTATACCATTTTTTATCTTTTATACTATATTTTTACTGTATCTTTTCTGTGCTTAGATATGTTTAGATACACAAATGCTTACCATTGTTTTACAGTTGCCTACAATATTCAGTACAATAACAGGCTGTTTAGGTTTATATGTATCATCTTATTTAATGCAGCACCCCCATAACAGTAGGTATTACATACAAAAACTGAGATTCAGAAAAGTTACACAATTCCTCCAAGGTCCCATGGCCAATAAGTAATGGAGCCTGGATATCAGCCTAGATTTATCTACTCCTGATTTTCCATTTCTGCTAAAACTAACAGTAACTGTTCATGAATTTTGTCTACCTTTTTAACATATTTATAATAGTTATTTCCTTGTCTACTAAGTCTGATATTTGGTTAATGTGTCAGTCTATTTCTATTTTGTCTGTTTGGGCTTTTTTCTCTTGATTAAAGGTAAAATTTTGTCATTTTTTGACATTTTTTAAGATAATTTATGGTAGACATGGAATAAAAAAAGAACAGTAGAAACTTAATAAATACCATTTACTCCAGAAAAAACTGCACTCCTTTCTCTGTCTGACAGCTAGGGTATTTATTCTCCTCAATCTCATTTCCAGTTGAGGTTAATCTGGTCTGAGTTGCATTTTATTTCAATTTGCTACTTGTTTCAGATGCTTTCAGAGCATGATCAGAACTCTTCTTTCATGAGGGCTTGGAATCTAAGCTCCAGTGAGTCTAGAGGTCTCCACCCCCACCACCAACTGCACACCTTACAGACAGTCTTTTTGGTATTTTGTGCCTCTTCAGAGGCTTACTGCTCTCAACCTCTCCCCATCTCTCCAAACCTTGAGAGACATCTCTCAGTCCTCCTGCCCTGTCCTCAGGCTTTTTAGTACAGTGAAAGCTCAGTAGAAAAAATTTAATGGGCAGGTGTTTCCAAGGGGATCTCTCTCCTCTCTCCTACCCTGGCTCCAGCCTTCTGCATGTAGCCACTGTTTGCCTTGGATAAGGCTCTGTGGGAAAGAATTGGCAGGCTATACAGACTTTTTGGTTCTCCTCAGAGGTCTAATAATCCATCACAGAAGTCCACAGATGGCCATAAGTTTGGCTGCTTTCTACATACCATAATATAGGTCCCCCACCTAGGAAGGTTTGATTCTCCTTCTCTGTTACCCCATTAGGAAAGTGGTCATGGAGCTTCACTCACCTAGGAAAGGCTCATCTAATCTGTAATTTAGTTTATCAAGGTGTCTTAGATCTCTCTGTTTAAAACAAAAAGCATGATTTTATAGCCTATCTGGTATATTTTTATTGTTATAGTAAGAATAACTATCTACTTCTACTTTTCACATACTAACTAAAAATTTTAAATATATTTTAATCATTTAAAGAATAAAGAATATGGTGGTGTTCCTGTCCTTGGCCTTAAGGCTCTCTCTACATATCTCTTGATCTCATCAAATATCATGGCTTTAAATATTATATATCCAAATACCAATAACTTAAGGAATAGACAATATTAAAAATGTGTTTATTTTTCAATATAGATTATAATTTTACATGCTTATATTATGCAAAGAATCATGAGAATTCAGTGAGAAGTTAAACTTTAAAAAAATCTATTAACTATTTAGTATGTTTCATTATAATGATACTGATAGAGAAACTTATTAAAGAGAACTGCAAAAAATGTATTTGGAATGATTGAGTGCAAGCATACAATAATCCCAGTTTTGAGTTAAAGCCAGAGATAGACCTGAGATATATTAGGAATAAAGTAATAAAGTTACTGCTTTCTATGAACCATGTAGAATCTTTTCTATGAACAGAATTAGTAACACTGACCTAGGGGTTTTATAAAAGTAAATTGAAGATTGTATACCATAAATATGTATGTAATGTGCACATCTGGATTCCTCACTTCCCTAAACTGACCTTTTCTATTGCATGCATACATCATGCTTTTGTGCTACAAGGATTTTGATTTCTAATAGTGTGTATGTCTTAGCAAATTCTTTAAAGCAAGTGGCTAGCATACGGTTTGCTCCTTGAGGTTCAAGAAGAGATCAGAGGGCCTTGGAGCTGACTACAAGTAAGCCAATAAAGATTAATTTCTCTCAGTACTTATGTCTGTTAGAGCTTGAAGCCAGTAGAGTTTAGAGGGGTCACAAAAGACACCATAAAGATTCAGTCAGATTACTTCTTGGTTCTTCAGCCACAGAAACCACTGGGCTCTTTATCTAGATTTAGATTTCTTGGTTTGAAATCTGTTTTCATACTGGTGAATCAGTAACAGAAGGGGAAAAGAGACTGTGCATATTCATTTATAGAGATAACATCATTGTCACTTTATTATTTGGGGTGTTAAAATATAGAGTGTAGTATATTTGGTAGGCTTCAAAAGACCAAGGACATTGTCTTGTTAACTTTTGGATCTTCATCATCTAGCAAGGTCTGGCTAACAATCATTGTTCAATAAATATTGGTTGAAGAACTGATTGAATGAATGAATGTTATAAAAATATTTTATGTAAACTGAAAGTATTACTGGGTACATCCAGATTTTAATAAGTCCCCTCTTGAATATATTCTTCTTTTATAATCATAATATGTTGGTTTAACATACCAGCTTACATTATTTTTACTAGGAACTAACAGAATCACTTCTGTAGGGTAACAGCCATGCCGAATTTAATAAAAAATTCAGTTTCCTTTAGTGGTGGATTACAGAAATTATGCAGAGCTTCAATAAAACATTTTCTAATAAAAGGATGCTAATAATTGATAAGATATACTCCTCACCTGAAGAAACTGGCCATAAGTCATAGAGGTGTTATTAGAAGATTCACTTGGTAGAAAGTTGTTGGAATAGGTGATCAGCAAAGCGTAAAAAGGGGTAGGCATTAGCTGGCAGAACAAAGAAACACCCCTGGAATCCATATCCTGTTATTGTCCCTATGTTTTTATTGCAAAGCTGATTTTAATTTAGTTTACTATGGTAAAGTAGTCTGTTCCTATTATCTGCTTCTATTAGAACCAACTCTCATCATTTGGCCTTGCATCAGAATCATCTCTACCTCATGACCCAGTATGGTGAAAATTTATCTACTTTTTTCTTCTGAGTTCTTAATAAAAAAACACCCTGTTTTCTTTCCTTCACTTTTCTTGCTGTCTGGCTTTACATTGTCATTCACTGATCCTTTACTGATCCATTACTACTGATCTTTGGAGGGAGCAGTAAAATTCTCATAGGTTCATGTATTAAATCCCTAAGAGCACATAGTTAATAGTTGAAATTTAATGGGTTCAGAATGGTTGTACAACCACAAAAATCACCAAATAAATAAATGCATAACTGTACAGGTAAAACTGAAGACTTAGACCACAGTCCTAGCACTGGCAGTGACAGAGCATCAAAGGTATCATTTTTCTTTAGTCTGTGAGGACTTTGAGCTAGGAGACACCATAAGCAGGGAAAGCTGTGACATTCTGAATAAAGGAGATGGAATCACATTGATAAAGTCTCGACACATGAACTAAAAAGGTCCACATCTATGACAGCCAGTGAAGGTGCTCCCCAGCCCTAATGCCACCCAGGTACCCGCCAATTAGATTTCTTTACTCTCAGTATCAGCATCATTTAAATAGTATGGCTTATATTTAATGCAGATCAATAGATTCTTTGTTTCTTTAGTTGCTTCTGTTTTTTTTTTTTTTTAATTTCAGGTTTGATTAGACAATTTTGTAAGCTATCCCAATCTTTCTTTGAGTTAAACCTTTTTAAGGCTTATCTGCAGTTTTGGAACTTCACTAGTTCTCAGTACCCTTGGAACTTTCCTAATAAAAACAACCTCAAGCGTAATAACCACGTATGTGACTTCTTTTTATTCACAGGCCTAAGGAAAGGCCTTAGATTGCTGTCTCTATGTGTCTGAGAAATTCTCTAAACACAACATATTTTTTCTCTTCCACATAAAGGTCAAACAATAGGGGTAGCTCAGTTTGGCTATATCTATTGTCATTTACTACGTAATGACTTAGCCTCCCTTTGAGTCTATAGCTAGTATCATTCCCAAAATATACAGTAATCTTTAAGTTTTGACAGTATAAACAAAAATGTTGGTCCCTTACACCTTTTTTTGTAAGAGTTTTGAGAGTATTAGAAATCTTATGCCTTATGACTTTTTTGGAATGGCTGTAAGCACATGTTTAAGCAAAAATATAATTATTTTACTATAGCTTACAAAGTATTTTGGAATTAAACATTCCTGTATGGATTTTTCAGAACAAAATAATATAGGTTAAGTGAGTATTTTTGCTGTCTGATTTTGTTTCCTTTTCCTTTTTTGTTTTTTCATGTTTTCAGCTTTCTAAGAAGTATGGAGTCCATGTTTGTGGAGAAGGTGGAGAATATGAAACATTCACTTTGGATTGCCCTCTATTTAAGAAGAAAATAATTGTGTAAGAGATCATTTCAGCATTTTCTTGCCTTTCCTTAAATTTAAGTGATGGAAGCAACTTAACATTAAGCTTGAGGCAACTTTTGTTGGGAAAAATAGAACATGTCCTCTAAGTTCACAAACACTCAATTTGTTTAATACCAGTGAAGTCGTCTGAATACTTAAATCAATACCTGACAAGACGAGGCCTTCATAGAAGGCTATAAACTTTTTAGACATTGCACTTTCGTTTACTTGCTGATTATGGCCTGCAGTAAAACTGGTACCTACACACTGACACTTTTATCCTTTCATGAAGTGTGAATTGCCTGTATTATTTATCTTTCATTACAGCTACATTTGATAAACTGCCACATCAGTAGCCTGTGGGTTCCATTAACTCCATCCTCTTTTTCCTTTTTCTTGGCTTTAACAACTTAGAATGGTAATACTAAACATTTCTCTTCACTTATATAGGGTTATTTTTACATATAAACTTTGTTTTTAAATGAATTCAGTTCATGATGAGTAGTGTGATTTCTTTCCCATAAATTGTTAAAATTAGTGTAGTGAAAAGCAGGAACTTTCTTCAGTTTATTACATTATTACCCGTGGTCTAATTTATGTTGCTCTTCTTGTATGCTAAGAAAGTACTTTATCTGCTTTTTCTAAACTCTTAGTCTTCTTGGAAAAGATTGTCAGAATTATGCTTGATTGAATGGACAGTTTCAGTATTTTCAACACTAAGACTTGACTTCTTTGTACATATGAATAATGAGGGAAGAAGTAATAAAAATTAAGACAACTCTAGGTGAATGTTCTAAAAAATACATTTATTTAGTGAAACATGGCAAGACATTTTCATTACCATATACAATATTTATGTACTCTTACTTCTTCCATATTCTTCTAACCTCTTTTCCAGTAATAATAAACATAATGGTAATTTATTTGACAAATATTTATCAAGTACCTATTATGTCCAAAGCATTCTACTGGCCACCATTGATGTTCAAAGATAGTTTCTGCCTTCAAAGGTTAGGAGGAAAACACATCTGTGTATAAATATAATACAAGGTGGTAAAGGATAGAAGTCACAAGTTTGTAGAGGGGAGACATTTCTTCTGGCCATTATGATCACAAGACGATTCATGAATGAAATATTCATGGAGTATTACTTTTATGAAATAATACTGTTTGATATTCAAGAAAAACATCTGCATGCTAAGGTGAAATTATAGTATAATGGAAAACTGTTAATATGGGACTAACCAAATTAGAAAAAAAGTATAACAATAAGAGGAAAACATGTCAAAGAATAATACTTTTCCCATTCACCTGACAAATTGAAGTCCTAGAGCACCTAGAAGTCTTTATGGACAACATCTACTGCTTTAAACTACATAACCAGGTCTATCATAGTACTTTAGACCTGGAAAATGAATTTTTTTCCTCAATTTTTTGTAGACAAGGAAGCCTGAACTTGACAGATACAATGGCATGAGGGGAATCAGTTGTGCTATTAAAGAGAATGTGTCAGGCAAGGTGTATTAGAACCCTCTAGTGCCAAAATGAGCTTTTCAGGGCAACTGAATAATCATTTATTGAGGCAAATTATGTGGGTGGAACCCTGCAAATTGCTGTCCTGCTCTGTAGGAGTTCTTCCTATAACAAGAGAGATGGACAGGCAAATCAACAATACGTGATAAGTGCTACCATATGGATGTGTACCTTGAGAACACAAAGGAAGCACTGCCTCTTCATTCTTACTCATTTATCAGTTAATTACCAATCTAATTCTGATGCTAAAGCATATTCTTTGCTTTTTTTCTTCATAAGCTATGCCTCACTTCAGCCTCATAACTTTCTTATTTAATACCTTTTCTCTAGATTGCCTTGCCATTTCTTCTCACTTTGCTAAATCCTTCCATTTTTAAAGGCTTTGGTTGCCATAACCTCCAGTGCTAGGTCCCATACCTGGACACTCAGAACATAGAGTAGGCACTAATACTTGTGTGTTAAATATCATTGAATTAAGTTGTCATTTATTGTTAGTATTTTTTATTTTATCCTGTTTTACTTACTTTTATGTATTCCTTTTTTAGGTTATAAATAGAGATTATAAGTTAGGAAAAATCCCGGTTTAGTGGAAAAAAGATTTCACTTAATATATACAAAATCTTTCCTCCTCCTTAAAATAGAGATGTCCTTATCACACCTGCCTAATATGCATGGAATGTGATGATGAGAGTGATTCATGCATTGTGCCTTCTAAAACTGTATATAAATGAAAGTCATTTTATTTAGAGATAATCTTCCATATGATACAATTAAAAGGTAAATTTAGTCCCTATAAGTATTTTTTAACAATTGGCTATTAATAATGCTGGATCCTGCAATTTAGAATTCATTTTTGGAACAAATTTAACAACTTCTGTTATGTTTGATGTAATAGTGATCTGCCACAATTAGCATACAACTAATCATTTGTTAGGAATCCTGTTTAAAATGTCTGATTCAAATGGCATTTGTTTTTGATTAAAAAAAGAAAAAGATCACCCTACGGGGAGGAAAAAAAACTGTTACATGCAAAATTATTTGATTATAATTAGGGATTTTTTTAAAACACAATTGAATTCTTTTTGTACAATGAAGTAATTCAGAGAGATGGGGTGATTCTAGAAGTTTATTATGAAATACATTTTTCTCAAATTCCAACCGATGTTTTAAAAATATTATAGGAAAGACTGGTATAACAGTTTTGTCTAGAAATAATTTTAAAAATTTCTACCTAGAATATTTTACATTTCGATTTTCATGTCAATTAGTATGTGAAGTCACTCATGTCTAGAAACAAATTTCAAAATCAGTAAATGGATTTTTTCACGAGGAGCCCTCATGAAAAGAATTATAGCCTAGCTTTTAAGAAAAGAAGACAATTGTAGGTTCTCAAAAACCCTACTTCCTCACTACTTACTGCCTTTATATATATTTATATATCTCAGAATTGAAAACTAAAATCCTAAAGTTGTGTTAATGAAAGCAATCATTTTCTTCTCTCTGTTAATGCACACATTTTTTCAATGTCAGTATTTAAGATCCTATATTTCTATTTGAACTGTCAGTATTACTATACTACTGCTACGAAGTTGCTACATATGAAATAGATGGATGGATGAAAGAATAAGAATGAAGGAAGGAAAAAAAGACTAAATACTATTGAAAACACTGTATACTCATTTTCCACTTTCCCCACCTACTCATGTCTTCTACCCACTCAAGGCATGACTCAGTACTGAGCACCGTAATGTGATGTTTCAAAGTGAAGATAAAGCCAGTACTTTACCTTACTTGCCTTCTCATATTAATTCCATGTCACCTGGGATTTTATTTAAATTTATGAACTATTTTCCTTATATTTAAATTTTCAGACCTACTAGCCTTTATTTTTATTATGCTAGAGATGTTATATGGTATTATTGGTACATATGTGCACATACATGAATATGTTTATATACAATATGCATATATGAGAAAGTATGTACAGTCATGTATCATTTAATGACAGGGATACATTCTGAGAAATGTGTCATTAAATGATTTTGTCTTTGTGCAAACATCTTGGAATGTGCTTACACAAACCTGGATGGTAGCCTACTACACACCTAGGCTATATGGTATAGCTTACTGCTTCTAGGCTACAAACCTTACAGCATGTTACTGTACTGAATACTGTAGACAACTAGAACACAATGGTAAATATTTGTGTATCTAAACATAGAAAAGAGACAGTAAAAATATGGTATAAAAGATAAGAAATGGTATACCTGTATAGGGCACTTACCACGGATGGAGCTCACAAGACTGAAAATTGTTCTGGGTGAGTCAGTGAGTGAGTGGCTATATGGTTATTTATTTAACAAATATCTAAGGAATACCAGGCAATGTACTCTGTACTGGGCCAGAGATAGAGTGGAACAGGGTCAGACAAAGATGAACAGAACTGCTCTCTCCCTCAGAAGGAAGACAGGTGCACAAATACATAATTATAACATAGTGGACATATTGTGAAAGGGCTATAAACATAGTACTAAAGCACATAAAGGAGAAAACTAGCACTGTGTGAGGCTGTTAGAGAAGGCTTTCTGGAAATAACATTTGAGATGTCTGTGAGGATAAGTGTGAGTCCACAGGGAATATCTGTGTACATTTTAATGAATACAGAAACCATATGTTTGAGCAAGAGAGGTAAACAGTGCCTCGGCCCGAAACTAGTGCAGTTATCTTTTTACTGGAGAGTTGGGAACAAAGACCATGGCTGAGTTTCAAAAGATAATACCAGAGTTTTTTTTTTTTCTTTTGAGTTGAGAGGTAGAGCGTGACCCCACATCTCAGGAGCCTGGTATCATGGAAGAAAGGCTCAGGGCAGACTCTGCTGCCCTTTTGATGTTGTAAGTAGGGGTGAGCCTAACACAGCAATGAAAGGGAACATGGGTGAATTCGTGGCTGTGGAAAAGCCTCAGCTGTATGAGAGGTGATGACCATCACACCGATTACTTGTATTAATAAGGAAAGGGGAGGAGGACAGCCAATTGGAAAGCCTTATTGCTGTGGCGTAATTGGTCTTAATTTTCTGGGTTAATCTGAGAATAATCTGATAGATTCTCCTTTTTAGATTCAGAGAAATCCATGAAACAAACAGAAACCAGAGATCCTTGAAAGTTGAGTGTCAGGTGGTAATTTATGAAAAAGAGAAGACCAATCGTGGCATTATTCTATTTGAAAATAAAAAACTGTTCATTTGCAATCTAGTCTCTCCCAGTAAGCTCTTACTTTATATACGTGAATAAAATGATGTTAGTCAATTAGAGATTATGGATTTAATAGAATCCATAAAAATCACAGTTGTCTTCATTTAGTGCTCAGAATGTTATATATTCTCTCTGAATAACAATCTTGATTCAGAGTACAGTAATTACATCAGTTAAGTGAGTTATTTGCTGTCCTCCTTCTGTTTCTACTGGGGATAACTAACCTAAGAAAGGAGAACCTGAAGTCCATTCCACAGAGATAGTATTGGTTCAGGTTAATTATAGTTTTGGTGGACTCCGTTGTCAAGAATATCAAAGCCAAGCTGCCTAGATTAGGCATAATTAAGGCTCAAGGTCAGTTTCCAAGGCCAAGGTCAAGAACAGAGAGATTAAAATTTAATATACGAGTGAGATCATAAACAGGAATTGAGGTTTGAATCTGATTAAGGAGCCAAGATAGGACCAGAGCAGGCAGCTCTGGAGGAAATGGAGAAACAGCAAGGTTAGGGCTAACAAACCAAGTGGAGGTCAAGCAAGAGGGGCAGGAGATAGCAAGCAAGAGGGCCACCCCTGTACTTTCCTTTTCCTCCTCCTTATCATACCTGGAGACATGTTTTGGTTGATGTAGCCTGTGAAGGCAAGGTATATATTTCTTTCCACCAGGATCCTAACTCTAATGATTCTATTTCTGTTCTAATATAAGTTGCTTTCCTTTTAATGTCATAGAAGTCCCTTTTAATGTTATTTTTCTTAAGCGTTAGCAAGAGGCATATCTTATACTAAAGGTTCATGAATGATAATTTGTTTTTTTGATCATCAAACATACTTTTTTCTTGATCTTGAATCTTTCAAGTGGGAAGTCAACATATTTTGCTTGTGAAAATTTAATATTCTAGAGCCAAATATTTTGAGGTTTCTTCTGTTGCTGCTGAGTAACTTTGCATCACAAAAGTGAATCAAGAATGTGTTTAGATTAGTGGCAAAGAGTCAAAGTAAAGATTTATTTTGCTGTGCTACAGTGTCCAAAATCCTAATAATCTATTAACAATGGAACTACTTCCCAAGGCATTTAAGAGAAATGAGTAATTTCTATTTTTAAATTTTTAGTTGAAATGCAAAACATTGCTCTCTTAATAAACAATAAAAAATAATTAGTTATTAGAACTTCACACATAATCTTAGTTTTTCATATGTGCTTTACAGGGTATCTTTGATAAAAGTTGAGTTAATTTACGTGTATCCATATGGTGCCAGCAAGCAGTTCATACCATTTTACCTGAATGTGGTAATTACTATGTCAGACAATCAATTTTAATAGCAATGATATTGCAGTGTGAAGAGTTCATCTAGAGCTTAAAAACCATCACCAGTACTTCTTTTGTGAAGGATAATTGAGATTTTGTGTGAAACACTGAATGAATTACCTCTTGAAAATGAAAAGAATAATGAAGATAAAGCACTAATGTTTAATGCTTAGCCCATACCAAGAAAATTTGTGAAAATGAAATTGAACAGGATTTTAAGTCTCAAAATTTTTTAGAGAGCTTTGAGTGAACCTAAAAGTTGAACTGTGTGTCCAAGTAAAGATGAAAAGCTTCACTGTTTTTTCTTAAAGCATAGTATTCTCAATCCTTTTCCCAATTACATATTGGATTATTAAAAAATATATATTAATCACAACATGTTGTATACCAGTGGAAATAAATACAAAACAAGAATTTTTGGTCTTTTCTAGTCAGTAGCAGGAGTGATTTGCCATAACTTACATAGTAAATAAATACATTATAAAATTTTTGTATTTTAGGGATTCATCAGAAGTAGTCATACATTCAGCTGATGCATTTGCACCTGTGGCTTATCTACGCTTTCTAGAATTGCACTTGGAGGACAAGGCAAGTAAATCTAAGATTGTTATTTCATTAGAAAATTGAGATATATGCACTGACTCTGTATATATAATTCTGTAACAAAAGATAACTGGATAAAGAAAATTGATTTTAGCATTGGTGTTTTTTTTCAGCTACTCAGTCAATAACTACGAATTTTACAGATTTTTATAGTTTTGAGAGCTCTATATGATACTAAAGATATTACATTTCTAAAGGGCTTGTAGATCAATTGAAAAGGGAATAATATATACATTAAAAATGAAAAGACAAGACAATATAAAACCAAGTATTAAATCATCTGGCAAGATAAGAATTAGGTTATTGTATATAAGTATTAAGGGAAAGGTTTAAGGATAAATTGGATCTTCATTATACCAAACCCAAAAGAGGAAAAGGAGAAATAAAACCTTTCCAAAAATATCCATGGGAACAGAAGTACAAGTAAAAGATGGAAAGTGAGGTAGAAGTGCAATAAGTAGTTTTATTTTAAATACATTGATTGTCAAAATACAGCAGAATTTCAATTTAAAGATGTTTTGTGGAATAAAGATATGGATTAGATCCTTCAATTAAAAGGTCTGATCCTCGAGATGTTGCTTTATATTGATCACCATAGAAATGAGAGCTGAAATTATGTGAGGAAATGAGAGTAGCAACAGAAAAAGAATTTTTAAAAGTCTCCTGTATCTTTAGTATCCTTTCCCCAAGTCTTGAGGCACACCAATAGATATATATACTATATGACAGGGAATCTAAAGGATTAAGAGGATTAATGAGAATTCAGCAAAGGCAGGAAAAGAATGGTAATGCCAGAAATCTCAGAAAGAGAGAGTTTACACAAGTAAAGAATAGTTACTGGTGTCAATCCTTCAGAAAAATGATAGACAGGATTGAAAATAGGTCATTGATTTGGGCTGGATGATAACTATTGGTGACCTTTTACCAAAAATCTGGTAACCCTCAAGAGAATGAAGTTATACTACCCAGACATCTTTCAGACTCAACTTTACTTCTAGGTCTCTGCAACTTTTGCTGCTGTGTAAACACACAGAAAACCAAAACCACCAGATTTTTATTTAGACACATGTCACCTTATTGTTTTGGTATTTCAGTGGTCTTCATAGTCCATTTATTTGTACTATTGCAGATAGTAATGTTACTTCTTTAAGGTGGGATATTCACTGACACTGAATAAATTTGGTGCATTTTCTTTCTTTCTTTTTTTTTTTTAGGTGTCCCCAGTGCCTGACAACTACAGCACATCTAATTATATTCATAATTCTTGAAAAGCATTTTTGAACATTGTTTTCACTAAGCTGCCATTTCTATACAAAGGAATTACATAGTTTCTCAATTATTATGATTTTTTTTCTCATTATCTTTTCTTTATTTCTTAGAAAAACATACCTTAATCAGAAGTAGTTAATGGAACCATTTATTAATTGGTAAAATGTCAATGGCTTTTTCATTATTATTGCCAACTTTCTCAGGATTCACTCTTTCTTTTTTGTTAACATATCCTCCCAATGACCTCTGTGTGATATGTGCCTCTTATTTTTCCTTTTACTTCATCTGCAACCCTCATTCTGTAACATTTCTTTTCTTTCATCACACTAGTGTCTCTTCCTCCTTCTCTCTTTCTTGTTCCCATCTCTGCCAATAATGTCATGATACAGAGGCATTTGAAAATGAAGATGAAAATGTGGTAACTTTATTTAGCCAATCAAACTTATTCCACTGGATGTCACCGAAGTGATTTATCATTTTTGTTTTGAATACATTTATGTTTCAAGAGTTTCAACATTATTGCACAATCAAGAAAAATGTCATTAACTCTTACTTGTTATTTTATAACTGATTTTAAAAATGTAATTTTTCAGCATTACTACGTTGACCATAGACAACTTTAAAAAAAAATAGACTTTATTTTTTAGAACAGTTTTAGGTTCACAGCAAAATAGAGCAGAAAGTACAGAGTTCCCCTATACCCTCTGCCTCCACTCATCTTCCCCACTATGAACATCCAGCAACAAACTAGTACATTTATTACAATTGATGAACCTACACTGACAGACCATTATAACTCTAAGTCCGCAGTTTACTTCAGGGTTTACTCTTGGTGCTGTACATTGTATGGGTTTTCACAAATGTATAATGACATATATCCACTGTTACTGTATTATACAGAATAGTTTACTGCCTTACAAATTCTTTGTGTTCACCTATTCATCCTTCCCTCTCTTCTAACCTCAAGTAACCACTGATCTTTTTACTGTTCATAGTTTTGCTTTTTCAGAAAGTCATGTAGTTGAAATCGTACCATATGTAGCCATTTCACATTGGCTTATTTCACTCATTAATATGCATTTGCATTCCCCCATTTCTTGTGATGGATTGATAGCTCATTTCTTTTTAGTGCTGAATAATATTCCATTGTCTCAATATATCCATTTATCAGTGCACCTACTAAAGGACATCCTGATTCCTTCCACATTTTGGCGATTATGAATAAAGCTGCTATAAACATCCATGTGCAGGTTTTTGTGTGAACGTAAGTTTTCAATTCATTTGTGTAAATGCCGAGGAGCACAATTTAGTTTTGTAAGAAACTGCCAAACTGCCTTCCAAAGTAGCTGTACTATTTTATATTCCCACCTGCAACAAATGAGAGTTTTTGTTGTTACATCCTCACCAACACTGAGTGTTGTAAGTGTTTTGGACTTTTGCCATACTAGTAGGTTTGAAGTGTTATCTCATTGTTAGTTTGCAATTCCCTAATTATATATGATGTTGAGTGTCTTTTAATATCTTGGGGGTTTTTTTGTTTTTTTTTTGCCATCTGTATATCTTACTTGGTGAGGGGATGTTTTGCCCATTTTTATTTTTTAAGTTTTTATTTCAGAGTACTATAGGGGTGTAAATGCTTTGGTTACATAAATTGCCTTTGCATCGCCCAATAAGCATGCCCATCCCCCAGACAGCGTGCACCACATCGATTAGGTGTGGATTTATGCATCCCCTCTTCCCTCCTCCCGCCTGCCCTATACCCTCTGAGTGTTACTTCCCATATGTGCACATAAGTGCAGATAGATTAGTACCAATTTAATGGCAAGTATATGTGGTGTTTGTTTTTCCATTCTTGTGATACTTCACTTAGAAGAATGGGCTCCAGCTCCCTCCAGAATCATACAAGAGGTAGTTCATCATTTTTTATGGCTGAGTAGTACTCCATGGTGTTCATATACCACATTTTGTTAATCCACTCAAATATTTATGGACACTTGGGTTGTTTCCACATCTTTGCAATTATGAATCATGCTGCTATAAACATTTGAGTGCAGATGTCTCTTTTATAGAATATCTTTTTTTCCTTTGGATAAATACCCAGCAGTGGGATTGCTGGATCAAATGGTAGTTCTACTTTCCATAGAGGTTGTTTGTACTAGTTTGTAGTCCCACCAGCAGTGTATGAGTGTTCCTATCTCTCTGCATCCATGCCAACATTTGTTGTTTTAGGACATTTTTCTTCTTTTATGAGACAGAGTCTTACTCTGTCACCTGGGCTAGAGTGTCATGGTGTCAGCATAGCTCACCTAGCAACCTCAAACTCCTGACCTCAAGTGATTCTCCCACCTCAGCCTCCCAGAATGCTAGGATTACAGGTATGAGCCATCACACCCAGCCTGTTTTGGGACTTTTGATAAAAGCTATTCTCACTGGAGTTAGGTGATGTCTCATTGTGGTTTTTGATTTGCATTTCCCTGATAATTAGAGATGTTGAGCGTTTTTTCATATGTTTCTTGGCCATTAGTCTATCTTCTTTTGAAAAGTTTCTGTTCATGTTATTTGCCCACTTTTTAATTGGGTTATTTGTTTTCCTGTTATTGAGTTTTAAGTGTTCTCTGTATATTTTGGATAATAGGTCTTTTTCAAATTTGTCTTTGCAAATATTTTCTCCCATTCTATATGGTTTATCTTCTTATCCTCTTAGTGGTGTCTTTCACAGAGCAGAAGTTTTTAATTTTAATGAAGCCCAGCTTATCAATTATTTCTTTCTTGTATCATGCTTTTGGTATTGTATCTAAAAAAGTCATCATCAAACACAAGGTTATCTAGATTTTCTCCTGTGTTATCTTTTAGGAGTGTGATAGCTTTGTGTTTTACCTGTAGGTCTATGATAGATTTTGAATTAATTTTTGTAAAGTACGTAAGGTCCAGGTATAGATTCATTGTTTTATGTGTAGATATCCAGTTGTTTCAGCCCCATTTGTTGAAAAGACTATCTTTTCTCCATTATACTGCCTTGTTCTTTTGTGTATTTGTGTGGTCGTTTTCTGAGCTCTGTAGTCTGTCCCACTGATCTATTTGTCTGTTCTTTTGCCAATGCCACAGTCCTGATTATTGTAGTTTTATGGTAAGTCTTGAAGACAGATAGTGTCAGTTTTTCAACTTTGTTCTTTTTCTTCAATATTGCATTGACTATTTTCTGTCTTTTCCCTCTCTGTATAAACTTTAGAATCAATTTTTCAATATCCACAAAATAACTTGGTGGGATTTTGACTGGGACGTTGTGTTGAATCTATAGATCAAGTTGGGAAGAATTGACATCTTGACAATGTTGAGGTCTTTCTATCCATGAATATGTAATAGCTCTTCATTTATTTAGTTCTTTGATTTCATTCATTGGAATTTTGTTAGACATCTTTTTTTAATTTCATTATTATAACTTAATATGTTAACTGTTGCCTCAGTTAGGACTGTTTGAAGTTTTTCTTGTTTTTGTTTTTGTTTTGTTTTTGAAAATAACAGGCTTTGTGGTAGTATTCTTGGATATATCCAGACAGAAATAGTGAAAGCTGCTTTCCCAGAAATTCCATTGCATCTCAATGGCTTCAGTTAGCTGATAGGCCCATCCCTGAATCAGTCTTAGGGTCTAGGGTAAAACTTTGATCAAGTCACCAGCTTTATTTCTGAGCCAACCCATATAGTAGAGAATGGGTTGTTTAGAGGGAAAACCAAGTATGATTACCAAAAGAAAAATGAATAACTGCTGGAGAGCAAAAATGATAAGTACTATTCTACATGTTTTATCAAAATCACACTGCTGTTTCAAACTCATATGAACAAATTAACCACATTCCATCTCAAATAACAGTAAGACCTAGAATGCGGTACCTTGAATCTTATTCTCAAAAGCAATCTGTTCCCTAAATTCCTTCAGTTTTTGTTTATTCTATAACACATTTGCAATCTAGCTTGACCTTAATTGCTTTGATGAACTGCTGTTGGCCTTTTCTCAGTCTTTATAATCCTTAATCCTTTTCCTTGATAACAATGGCCACCATCTCTCTGAAAATTTCCTCTATAATGGTTGTACACTGCTATACTAGTCTGACTTTTCTTCTTTCTCTCTCAAGATTTCTTCTCTCTTCAGTAGCTTCTCTTCTTCTTACCTTCAACATGTACATGTGCTTCAAGTTCTTTTTATGGGTCCATTCTTTTCAACATTTTCTCTTTCTGGAATTATCTCTTTTCCCACAAGTTTAATTTTTACCTCTTTATGCATATGGTCTCAAGTCACTCTCTTTCTAGTCGTTGTATTAATATCTACTCTTTCTCTTTAACTCTATATCCTTATTTCTAACTGGCTGCTGGGTATGGCTGCCAATGTGTATTAATATCATTAGGTATAAAACTTGAACTCATTTTCCCCTCCAAGTTTACCTACTCCCTGTCTTTTGTTATTTAACACAACGGTTTCCCCCACCCCTAGTAACTGAGGAAGAGAATACTGGCCATCATCTCTTAAGGTATCTCTCATTTACCATGAACATTCATTCAATTGGTTATCTAATCCTTCATATTCTGGTTTTAATATATCTCTTCCATCATTCCATCCCTGTGCCCATCTCTCTAGTTTAAGGTGTATCTTGCCCACACTCTTGGACAAGATACAGCTAATTTAAATGGACCCCTTACTTTTAACTCTCCACATTTAATTTAATTGCTATATTGATTTTCTTTCTAATATTTATTTTCCTGTATAAAATTTCACAATAGTGCTAAATTATTTTCTAAATGAATAAGATGATTAGCCATGAATTGAAGACCATCTGATATATTGATGTAATGTGTTTTTTCAGTCTTGCTCTCAGGACTCCCCTACATGTATCTTTTGTTCTCGTAATACTGGACCAATGGATACTTTCTTATTATGCCTTCTGCTTCTGTCCTCTCTTGCCTTTGCTTGTTCCATCTTATCTGCTTTCCTTTCTTCTTCCCTTTAACTGTTTACAATCCTACCCACATGTAAGATTGAACTCAAGTGCTCTTATACGTTTAGCCACATAAGATGAACTGCTATAACACTTTGTTTCTTCCTTTCTTTGGACAAGTAACTTTATTCAGCTTTATATTATAGTTATGTAAGGACTTATTACTCTTCTAGGTTGCAGATGTCTTGAGGACTGATCCTTTTTCATCTTCTTACCCTCTGTAACAGCTGTTAGTTCTGCAATAAGAACTTTTTAATTTAACTGATTGTTATTTTCATACTTAAGTTTTTTCTTCATATAGAATCTTAGAGACATGGGTTTCCATTTCATGTTGCATACCATTTAATGAGAGTCCCTTCTTGTTTATCTTTTTTGATCTTGTTGTTAGAGAAAAATGCTCTAAATAAACTAGAATGTAAAATACAACATTTAGGGAGATTGTTAGTGTAAATTTTAAATTATCTTTTAGATTTTCAGTTTACATGTGACCCTTAAACTTTTCTGTTAAATAATTAATCTACTGAAATTATACCTCTGAGTTAAAATCTTAAATTATTTATATGAGTGTAAAAATGGTATGAATGAAACATGGGATCCCAAACAAAATAACTGAATGATGGAAAGCTCTGGGTTAAAAATGGGGAAATATATTAAAATTTCTATGGGGCCCTGACTTTATTGCTTATGGCAAACCTGATGCTAAAATGTACCATACATCACTGAAGTGACAGACTTGAGAAAATGAAAAATCCAAAGCTTTACATAAATCAACCAAAAGATCATATTAAAATGTATAACCTTTCACAGAAAAATCAAGACTTTTGCTTGTAACTATTCAGAAGCTCTTTCTTCCTTATATAATTGTTTTAAATTTTCAAACAGCTTTGTGTAAAATGGTATTTTAAATTAATTATTGGCAAAGCTATTGTATTTATAGAGACAAGGTTCATAGAAATTTAACCCCAATTTTACTAATGTTCCGTACTATCACTTAGTACTTAACTTTGCTTTTGTTGAAATAATCTCCTGAGTACTAATGTATTCTATAATCACTGAGCACTTAACTTTTCTTTATGTTGAAATAATCTCATGGGACAACGATATATTTTATGTAATAATAAAAGCTCACATTTCTGAAACTTGTAATTTTACAGATATTATCAGTCTCATAGCCCATTCTTGGGTCTTTCATTTTATTTTGTTTTATTTCAGACATATTATCAAATGTCTTAGAAAACTTTGTAACATTTAATCATCTCTATACTCTTATTTTTCTCTGCAATCCAACATATCTATGATCACCTAATCTTTTTAAAAACCTGTTAGGTCTACATGGAATTCACTATAAATATAGACAAATTACAGAGTAATTCTAGTCTTAACATTAAGTTACCAGTAATCATTATTCCCAGTGCTATGATTACAATGGCAGATATCACTGGTTTTGCTAATCTGAGCTGAAGTTATGGCCATAATTTATTGTTGATTCAAGGTGAACAGCAATGTATAAGTTATGATCCTGTTTTTCTAAAAACAGTGGTGGAGGCAAGGAGTTTATATGTTTGTTTATGTATTAATGAGGGTCGTAAGAGATGGGTATATAATCACCAGACGTGATAGTATTGGACTTTTGGAGAGAATGGGGAAAACACAGAGCAGCTTAATTCTTTATACTTCTGTAATTTGTGACTTCTTACAATTAGCATATATTTTATATTTTTAAAATGTTTGATTAAGAAAATTAATAGGGGGCAGTATAGTGAGTTCCAGTGATAAATAAATATTTAAATATTATTCTACAATGTTTTAGTAGTCTTAGTAGAAAGAGACATACTAGGGACCTTTAAAACTTTCTGCTGAACTCAGGTGAAAACATTACTCACGTCATAGGATTGAAATCTAGTTGATTCTATAGTAAAGTCTAAACAAAGACTCCTGGGGGGGAAAGTCATATGTATAAAAGATTACTAAAAGTGTTGGGATGGCAGGCCTCTTAAGTATGTTGTGTATGGGAGTTTTCTCTCACCACGCAGAGGTGCATGTATAAATTCAATGATAATCAACATAGAGGTATGCTGCCACTGTCACTGCACCACCTCAAAAATGTTTCCTTACAGATGAGACAAATGAAGTAAAAAGATAAAGGATAACTTTTCACCAACATTTGGTTCAGCATGCCTTCCCTACCCCATCCCACCCTTCCATACCTTTGCCCTCAGGCTAATGAACAGAAAACCGATTTGGTGAGATGGATAAAGGTATTTAACAGTTGTCAAACCTAATGCTGTCAAATTACATGATACAACTTGGGACTTCACTAGGTCTTGGGCTGTAGTTATTATTGGGTCATTGCTGCTGCACATGGTCATTGGAGCAGAATAATAATTCAAGTATCAGATTCACCCCAACTTAGAGGGCTACTTGACTCATTTCTGTCCTTCATAAATGGACTTTAGTAGTAGCAACAACATACCACAATGATACCATTTTATCAGGAATCAAACTGGGCAGTGGAAAAGTGTTTTTCAACCCTAAATCCATGGAAGACTTACCAAATTGGGGGAGGATAATAACAAAAATAGCCAATCAGGTGTTTTGGGGTTTTTTCTCTGCTGTCAAGCTCTAATTGGCTGTCTTTTATTTTTAGTGTTTACTTAGTTGATATACTAAACCATGCAGTTTTTTGTTGTTGTTTTAAGAAATAAAGTTTCTGATTGGTATTTTCATAAAATTCCAGTTGGGTGATCTCTTGTAAAAGAGAAGCAGCATACTACTTAGTCATTCAATACATATTTCCAGAGTGCTTACTTCTGTATGCCTGGCACTCTTTAGACGTTGGGGATACAATAGTGAATTGAACAGCTAAAAATTATTGCATTCATGTATCTTGTATTCTATGGAATGAGACAGACAAGTAAATCAAATATATAAGATAGAGGGGATGGTGGGAAAGTTGCCTCACTGCCCATAGATATGGTGATTGGATTTTAAGGAATAAACATGATCTGGGAATTTTGAATTTCTTATACTGACAGATTTAAACCCAAGTCCAGAGTAATAACAGCAGTCCTTTTGGTTACATTGCTAAATGGTGGTTCTGAGCTTTGACTGTTTGAAATGGGGTAGAAAAGGGGTAAGGGTCTTTCCAGGAGACTGTAGATACAGGCAAAGAGTGGTTCAGTGAACTGGAAGAGAAGTCAGAAGAAAATATTCAGAATGAAGAATGATGAGAAACAAAGATAGAAAATATTCATAAAAGGGTAAGAGGCATAGACACAATGAGAAGATCTAGAGCACATGTTATTACTTAGAAAGAGAGGAAAGTGGTAATAGGGAAGGTGCAATATTTGAAAAGATAATGGCTGAGTACTTTCCAAAAATTGACAAAATACCAAAGTATATATTCAAGAAGTCTCATGAACCCCAAGCAAAATAAAAATAAATCCATACTTAGGCACATGACAGCAAAACTTTTGGAAACAAAAGGCAAAGAAAAAAATTGAAAACAACCAAAGTGGGTTAGTAACAGGCTACTTTCAAAGAAGCAACAGTTAGAATGAAACCTAACTTTTCAACAGAATTGAAGCCAAAACATAATGGAATCATATCTTTCATAGTACTAAATGAAAATAACTGCCATCCCAGAATTCTGTACCCAGCAATAATTTCCTTTAAGAATAATAAATTCTTTACCCAGCAATAGTAACCTTTAAGTGAAGGAATTTCTAGGATGATGGTAACTGAGAAAATTTGTTACTAGCAGATAATGCACACCAAAGGATAGTAAAGCATGTTAAGGCAAAAGGAAATGATTCCAGATGGAATGTCAGAGATGCAGGAAAGATCAAGGAGAAATGAAAAGAGTAAACATATGAGGAAACATTAGTGGATATTGACTATCTGTAACAATAATATAATGTCTCTTACTGTTTAAAATATACATAGAATTAAATACAAAGCAATACATGTAATTAAGAATGTTAGGAAAGTGTAATTAAGTGGTTACAGCCTTTGTATTATACATAAAAATGGCAAATGTTCAGATTACTAATAAATTTCATACTTTAAGGTAATATTTTATAAGCTTTAGGATAAAGCTTTTAATTGTTAAAAAAAAAACAGAAAAGGACAAAAGAAGAAAGTAAAATAAGCATAGAACAAGAGCACAAGCAAATCATATGGTAAGATTATATATTTAAATACAAATTATCTCAGTAATTATACTAAATATAAATGCCCCAACTGCCCCACTTTAAAGACAAAGAATATTAGATTGAATAGAAAGCAGATCTGAACCATATCCTTTTTGAGAGACACAACTAAAAATAAGGGTGCAGAAAGGCTGAAAGTAAAAGAATGAGAAAACATGTGCCATGCAAAAGCTAGGCAAAAGAGCTTATTTAGATCTCTTTTAATAGAAGACAAAATAGGCTTTAAGATTAAAAGGACTATCATAAAGTACACTGCAAAATGTTAAAAGGCTTAATTCACCAGGAAGATGTAACAATTCTTAATTTGTACACATACAATTACACCACCTTAAAACATGTTTAACAGAAATTGACAGAGCAATAAGGGGAAATAGACAAATCCATAATCATAGTTAGAGATTTTCACATGAAATCACGAAAATCATGCATGAATAAAATGAGAACAGAGTGACCAGAACTATGAAAAAGAACCAGAAAAAATTCTGGAACCAAAGAATACAGTAACTGAAACAAAAAATCCACTAGAGAGATTCAGTAGTAGACTTAAGCAGATAAAAGAATCAGCAAACTTAAAGTTAGGTTATTTGAATTTCTTTAGAGTAATAAAAATGAAAAAAAAAAATTTGAAGAAAGTCTACAGGACTTATGGAAAATCATCAAGCCAACCAATCTCTAGGAGTATAAAAAGGAGATGAAAGAAAGTATCGGAAGGCTTATTTGAAGAAATAATGGCTGAAAACTTCTGAGTCTGAAGAATGGATTAGATATCCAAATTCAAGATCAGAGGACTGAAAATAGGATGAACCCAAAAAGGCCCACCTGAGACATTATAATCAAACTGTCAAAAGCCAGAGAGTGACATAGGCAGGATGGCAGAAAAGGAGGTCCCAGTTTGTATACCCCACACTATTAACAATTTGGCAACCAATTATGAACAAAAATGCCTTTGCAGGAGCTTTGGCATCCAAGTAGGAGGTTGCAGAATCCCAGTGATGCCCAAGACCAAGGAGGGCCACTTTGAGAAAGCTAGCCAGTGGCAGGCTCACTGATAGTGATCTCAGTTGTAGATCAGAAACAACCCTGTTCCCCTGTGGTCTTGGCTCAAGTCCTGCTTGATCTCAGTCCTGCAACTGGCCCCATTTTGCCAGCAGACCTGGGAAGAATCATGCTGTTCTTTACCTTTAGTAGAAGACCTACAAACTCAGTCCTGCCTCTGGGCCCAGAAAAAAACCTTTGACTCAGCTCCAGCCCTGCTTTGCTATGGTCTGAGGGCAGTCCTATCCACATAGGAATCTGGTGGGAGACACCTCTCTCTACCTGCTCTACCCAGCAGGAGCTATACACGTTGAACCCTTGGTAATAGGCCTGCCATCAGAAGTGGTCCTGGACCCAGTTCCAACCCTGCTTTACCATGGTTCCAGAGGCAGCCCCATCTAACTGTGCACCAGGTTGGGATCATGCCCTCCTGTGTCCCCAGTAGCAGGGCCTCTAATCACAGAACTGACTAAAGGCCCAGCAGCATCCATGTGACACAGCTCTAGCCCTGCTCAACTGTGACCCTAGAGATGACTCTATCAGTCTGGAGATCCCTTAGGAGGAGTTCTTTACCTGCACAACAAGACTCTAAAGACTCAAAGAGTTGTTTGCTCCTTCAAATTCACAGACAACAATGTAAGACTACATGGATTACAAAGAATTAACAAATGTAACACCACCAAAGGAAACTAATAAAGCTCCAATGATGAATCCTAACAAAATGGAAATTCAAGAACTCCTTGATGAAGAATTCAAGATAATCATCTTGAAGTTCAATAAGCTATAAGAGAACAAAGACTATGAAATAAAACCAGGGAAACAATACATGAACAAAATGAGAAGTTTAATAAAGAAATAGAAACCTTAAAAAAGAACTTAATGGAAATCTTGAGGCTGACAAACGCAATGACTAAACTGAAAAATTCAGTAGAGAGATTCAACAACAGACACAATCATGCAGAAGAAAGAATCAGTGAAATCAAAGGTAACTCATTTGAAATTAGAGGAACAAAAAGAAAAAAGAATAAAGACAGCATACACAACTTACAAATCTATACAATCTATGAAGTACCAAAAGCAGAAGAGAGAATGCCTATTTAAAGAAATAATGGTTGAAAGCTTCACAAATCTAGGGAGGAAAATTGACATCATTTCCAAATAGATTGAATTCAAAGAGGTCCAGACGAAGACACATTATAACTAAATTGTCAAAATCCAAACACAAAGAGATTTTTAATAGCAGCAATAGAAAAAAGAATTGTCACATACAAGGGAGTCTTTATAAAAAATGACAGTAGATTTCTCAGCAGAAACATTGCAGGCAAGTGTGGGATGATAATATTCAGAGTACTGGAAAGAAAACCTGCCAACCAAGAATACATTACCCAGAAAGCTGTCCTTTAAGAATGAAGGAGAAAAAAATCCTTGCCCAGACAGAAATTGAGGGGTTTCATTATTACTAGAATTGCCTTAGAAGATATGCTAAAGAGAGTTATTAAAGATGAAATAAAAAGAAGCTAACAAACAACACAAAAGCATATGAAAGTATAAATTTTACTATTGATGGTAAACATAAAGACAAACTCAGAATACTGTAGTACTATAATAGTGGCACATATATAACTTAACCTTAATATATAAATTGGAAGTCATAAGTAGAATAATTTTAATCATGGAAATTTGTGAATTCAAACCCAATGTAAAAAGTAAAATATGACATCAATTACATAAAGTGTATATTTGGGGGGAGTAAAACATAGAGTACCTTGTGTAATCTAAGTTGTTATCAATTTAAGACAGACAGATGTAAACACAAAATATTTGAGGTGATCCCCATGGTAACCACATAAATAAAGTACAGTGGATGCACAAAAGATAAAGAGAAAAGAATCAAAGCACACCATCACAAAAAATCATCAAACCGCAAAGAAAGACAACAAGGAGAAGAGAGGTAAAAGAGAACGAAACAAAAAGAAGAAAGTAACAAAGTGGCAAGAGTAAGTTCTTATCAATAATTACTTTGAATGTAAATGGACTAAATGCCAAAATCAAAAGACATAGAGTGGCTAAATGGATATTAAAAAAAAAAAAAAAAAGGTTACCCACACACACACACACAAGACCCAACTATATGCTATCTATTAGAGACTGACTTTAGATTTAACAACATGTATAAACTAAAAGTGATAGGATAGGAAAATATATTCCATGCAAATGGTCACCAAAAGAGAGCAGTGGTGGCTATACCAGTCAAAATAGACTTTAAGTCAAAAACTATCACAACAGACAAAAAAATGATATACCATATAATGATAAGAGTTCACCAGGAATATGTAACAAATATAAATATATATGCACCTGACAATAGAGTACTCAAATATATGAAGCAAACATTGGCAGAATTGAAGGGAGAATTAGACAATAATGCAATAATTGTAAATATTTTAAACACTCCAATTTCAGTAATGGATAGATCAACCAGACAAAAGATAAATAAGAAAACAGGACATGAAAAACTCTTAGACAAATTGATCTTAATAGACTCATGCAGAACACTCCATCCAGTAAAAGCAGAAAACACATTCTTCTTACATGAACACAAAGCATTTTCCAAAGATTACATTTTAGACCACAAGACAGATCTTAACAAATTTAAGAAGATTGAAATATACCAACTGTCTTCACTAACCACAGTGGAATGAAACTAAAAATCAATAGCAACAGGAAACCTGGAAAATTTCTAAATATGTGGGAATTAAACAACTCACTTTTGAACAACTGATGAATCAAAAAGGTCACAAAGAAAATTAGAAAATATCTTAGGAAAAGTGAAAATGAAAAAAGAACATATCAAAACATGAGTTGCAGCAAAGCATTTCTAAGAGGGTAATTTGTAATGGTAAATGCCTACATTTAAAAAGAATAAAGATTTCAAATCAAAAACCTAACTTTACATTTCAAGAAACTGAAGAAATAAGAACAAACTAAACTCAAAGTTAGCAGAAGGATGGAAATAATAAAGATTAGAACAGAAACAAATGAAATAGATAATGAAAATACAATTTAAAAAGTCAACAAAACTAACTTGGCTTTTTGAAAACATCAACAAAAGTGACACACCCTTAGCTAGAATATGAAAAAAGAAAGACGACTCAAATAATAAAAATCAGAAATGGAAGTATTACAATTGATAACACAGAAATATAAAGGATTATAAGTGACTACTATGAACAGCTATATGTCAACAAATTAGATAACCTATAAGAAATGGATAAATTTCTAGAAACCTACCAAGGCTGAATCATGAAGAAATAAAAATTCTGAGCAGACCAAAAACAAGGAGATTTAGTCAATAGCCAAAAACCTCCCAACAAAGAAAAGTCCAAGACTAATGGTTTCACTGGAGAATTCTAACAACCGTTTAAAAAGGTTAACATCAATCCTTCTCAAATCCTTCCAAACAATTGAAGAGGAGGAAACACTTCCAAACTAATTTTACAAGGTATCATTATCCTGATACCAAAATCAGGCAAAGATACTACAAAAAATGAAAGCTACAGACCAATATCCATGAAGAAAATTTATGCAAAAATCCTGAACAATATATTAGTACAGTGAATTCAACATCACATAAAAGAATCATACACCATGACCAAGTGGGAAGTGGGATTACTTCTTGGAATGTAAGGAGATGGCTTAATACATGGAAATCAAAATAATACACCATACTAATAGAATGAAGAGCCAAAAACCACATAATTATTTCAATTGATGCCAAAAAAGCATTTGACAAAATTCTACATCTTTTCATGACAAAAATCCTAAAAAACTAGGAATAGAAGGAAATTACCTCAAAAAAATGAAGGCCAAATATGAAAAGCCCACAGTAGGAAATTACCTCAACATAATAAAGCCTACATATGAAAAGCCCACAGCTATCATCTTACTCAATGGTAAAAAACTGTAAGCTTTCTTTCTAACATGAGGAACAAGGCAGGAATGCCCTCTCTCACCACTTCTATTCAACACAGTACTGTGATTCCAGAGCAAATAGGCAAGAAAAAGAAATAAAAGACATATAAATCAGAAAAGAAGATGCAAGAGGGATGAGGGGAATATGGTGGACTAGAGCCCAGATGCATGCCACTCTCAAGGAGAGGATGGAAAGTTGCAAGTGGATGCCTACCTATGTATGGCTCTTCTCAGAAAGAACATTGTAAAACCCTGGAGAGGCAACACAGGACATTCATAGTAAAGAAGGTGATGAGGTGATTCATTAGCGAGATTGAAGGGATCCGTGGGGAGGCATCAGCATATGGGGAAGGTAAGGAGGATAGAGCCCTGGGGCACCACACTCACCCTGCAGGCACTATGGCCCAAGTCGTGAGGGGGTTTCCTCTACCACTGCAGATCTCTGGGCTCATAGGGGAGCTTCTTAGAATCTGTGCAGAGACATTGCACTGGAGAACAGCTGCAGGAGGAATCTGGTGGATGCTGACCCCAGGTTTCTGCAGCTGATGCTATTGTGAGCTCTCAGGTACATGGTGCCAGGTCTGCTCAGGATTTGGCTTTACAGCAGTAGCCTTTACATTGCCCCTACCAGGCGAGGGAGGGAGTGGGCAGAATGGATGCTCCCCCATGCTATGCCCTGTGACTAGGAGCCAAGCACCCCTTCCCTCCAGTGTAAGAAATGAGAAGAGGAGGTGACTCAGCCACCACAGTCAGCACCTGTACTATCCCAGTGGGACCTAAGTGGAGGGAGGACACCAGCTATCTGGTGGCCCCAGCCCACCTCTGTTCATCCCTAGGCTGCTGGAACCAAACCCCACCTTCTTGACTTGGTATCTGAAGTTCCCACACCAGCAGAACAGCCTCCCAAGTGCATAGCTCTGTCTCTGAAATCCCCAGTCCCAGCTCTAAAGCTTTTACTGTGAGGGGGACTGAGACTCCACTCCCATGGCTCTTCCACTCCAGTGGCTCCAGAGCTCCCACTGGGCCCATGACACTGTCCCCAAGATTCCAGCATTGCACTTGGTCCCCAAGACCGCACCCTGAGTCTCCACCACTGGGCCAGCCAAACTGCCCCAAGGTCCAACGCTCTGTAAGGGATACCCCCCAGCCTCAAGCCACCATTACAATTGGACCTGGTTTGAGCGAATGTTCAGAGGTCAGTCACCCACAACCACTACCTAGATAGCCTCACCCAGCTGCCACTGTAACCTCCCCCAGGTGGAGCAATCTCCCACAATGCTAGCCTCCATGGAGAGAGTCTCACCCCATCCCCAAATCAAGCTTCCAACAATGATCTGGGGAACAACCCACCACTCCACATGAAGATCATCCAGCACTATCTGGAACTGTGACAGTCATAAAGGAATGGGAAAAAGAGAACAGCTGCACTACAGATCCTCTGTGTGTCTGCCCCTCCCCTGCTGGATCAACATTCCAGAGTAGGACACAAAAGTGCTATCTAGGGATCTCACCTTCTTCTAACTAAGCAGGAAAGTTCCCAGAAAAGAAGAACGAGTGTCCTATAAACCTATCAACCCAAAGCTCAGAGAAGAGAAGTCAGATGAGAAGAAACCAGCAAAAGAACCCTGGCAATATGAAAAATTAGAATAGTCCAACACCCACCAATAATCACAATGGAGCTACAGTAGTGGACTCCAACAATAAGAAAATTGTTGAAATGACAAAAATGGAATTCAGAAAATGAATGGCAAATTAGGTGAATGGAATTGAAGAAAAAGTTGAAAACCAACAAGAAGAAACCAAAAAAATATTTCAGGACATCAGTGAAAAAGTTGCTAAAGGCTAGACAACATAAGAAAGGATATAATAGAACTCAAAATGAAAGAGATGTTTAAGGAATTTCAAAACACAGCAGAAAGCTTCAACAACAGGCTAAACCAAGGAGAAGAAAGAATCTCAGAGCTGGAAGACAAGTCTCTTAAGATAACCTATTCATTCAAAGAGGCAGAAAAGAGGAGGAAAAAAAACACTGAGCAATCACTTAGACATATATGGGAGTATGTGAAGTGAACTAATACACAAATTGTAGATATCACTGAGAAAGAAGAAGAAAAAACAAAAGCATGGAAAATCTATTTGAGGAAATTATTGATGAAAACATCCCTGGTATGAGCAGCGATTCACACATTCAGATACAAGATGATCATCGAACACTGGGAAGATTCATAGCAAATAAGACACCTTCAAGACACATAGTAATCAACCCGGCCAATCAAAATAAAGGAGAAAATTCTACAAGAAGCATGATGAAAGCAAAACTAACCTACAAAGGAAAACACAGCAATCTATCTGCAGACTTCTCAGTGGAGACCTTGCAAGCCAGAGGGGACTGGGGCCCCATCTTCAATCTTCTTACATAGAACAACTGTTAGCCTAGAATTTGTATCCTACAAAACTAAGTTTCATAAATGGAAGAGAAATAAAAAATAAAGACTTCCAGACAAGCAAACACTGAGGGAATTTGTCATGACCAAACCTGCCTTGCAGGAAATACTCAGAACAACATTATATGAGGATCAGCACAATAGACACCCACCAGTATAAAATAACCCAAAAGCTAAAACTCACAGCTCATACAAAACCATAGCACAAACCTCTGTGGAAAGCAATATGGAGATACCTTAAAGAGATACAAGTAGACCTACCATTTGATCTATCAACCCCATTATTGGGCATCTACCCAAAAGAACAAAAGACATTCTATAAAAAAGACATCTGCACTGGAATGTTTATAGCAGCACAATTCACAATTGCAAAGACGTGGAAACAACCCAAGTACCCATCAAAACATGAGTGGATTAATAAAATGTGGTATATGTATACCATGGAGTACTACTCAGCTGTAAGAAACAATGGTGATATAGCACCTCTTGTATTTTCCTGGATAGAGCTAGAACCCATTCTACTAAGTGAAGTATCCCAAGAATGGAAAAATAAGCACACATGCACTCACCATCAAATTGGTTTCACTGATCATCACCTAAGTGCACATTTGGGAATAACACCAGTTGGGTTTCAGGCAGATGTGGGGGGGAAGGGGATGGGTGTATATCTACATGATGAGTGCGATGTGCACTGTCTGGGGAATGGACACGCTTGAAGCTCTTCTGACTGAGGGGGGTGGGGGGACATGGGCAATATACATAACCTAAACTTTTATACCCCCATAATATGCTGAAATAAAAAATATAAAATAAAATTTAAAAAAATATTGAGTTTGGTAAGGTTTCTGGATACAATGTTAATTTCCAAATCAGTTTTATCTATGTATAACAAGAAATAGAAAGTGAATGAGGCTGCCTTCCACTTTCATGTCAAGTGGCTGAGCATATTTTCTAACCTCTATTGTTTTAGTTTCCTCATCTATAAAATAGGGATAATGATACTATATTTTACTGATTTCATTTTTTAATGTTTTGACATCTTTGATTAATTTTATTCCATATTTTAAGATATTTTCCATATTTTTTCCAGGACAACCGTATAAAAAACATTTTCCTCCCCAAAATGACTCTCTTTTCTAATAGCTTACCAAAGGCAAAGGATTAAAGTCACTTTAAAAATAAGATTTCCCACTGTGTTAAAAGTAATTCCCCAGGATTAGATCCAAAGGTAATACAAGTTCAGTTTAAATAAGATAGGAACTAGTATCTGCTTATATTTTTGCACATTATTCACATTCTTTAACTGTGACATGGTATATTAATAAAGAATTTTCTATTTTCACTATAACTGAATAAAGTTCAGAACAGAGTTATGGACTCCAGTAATCTACTTTTTATATAATTTATAATTTAGACCACAGTCCACATGTAGGAAAATACAATGTATTATATGCTATTTAATTCTTTTTGTTAATTTGATTTGATATCTATCATTTGGTCATTCATCTGTCTAAATAACTAAATATCTAATGAAAGAATATAAAATCCTTTTGGAATCTAGCATTTTTGTAACTTCTTTTTAAGCCTCTCCTGAATTGTTTTCTAAAAGAATGGGGGATGGTAATTGAGCCCTTCCTGAGAACTTTCAAACATACAGCTTTCACTTAACTGGAGACTCTTTCCTTATTCAGGTCAAGTATTTATGTATATTTTGAATTTCTGGTTTAGACTTTTGACCCAAGCCTAATTATAAGGTAAGGGTTAGTTCCATTGCATATAATGGGGCTTTCAGCTTGGAACAAATATTTTCCTAAAGACAGAGAACATTTTTAAATGGATTTAGGCTCAGCAATCTACATTTCCTCTTTGAACTTAATGTATGTCCTGTCAATCCTTTTTCTTTCCAGTCTGGCTTCTCTTTATCATTGGTGGTAATCATAAACTTCTGAAAAAGAAAGTCATCTTATAATAAAACATAGACTCGATGTTCAAACTTACCTTAATTGATTACTTCAGGTTTAATTACAAGTTGTTTAGCCTGTCTTAAACACAGATAACTGTTATTAAACATGAAGAGTAATGAATGCCTGTACAGATAAAACCTAGGTTAATCAATTTAGTTCCACGAATGTTAGTTGAGTGGCCTCCTCTGTTCAAAACTTCCTGCCTCTCCTCATTTTTTTCCTAGTAAAGTCATATTTCCACATGTGAAACAAATGTTAGATATTGTGTTAAATATCATATTTCCTGATTTTTGAATTAGATTTACTTTGACCTTTGGCATATATTTACAGTTTTCCTACAAGACTAAATTATAAGCTTGATGAAAGGAGAGATCATTTTTCTCTTATTGACTACTAACCTCAGAGTACATATACTGTCACAGAATCTAGCATTTAGTAGGCACTTAATAAATATTTATTGAATTAAGTTAGCCTTTAAATTTGTTAAAGAATAAATGATTCATCTAAGAACCATCTCTTAAAGTAGTCTAGAGTCCTACCTATTCCTTGCTACCATAGATAAAGCAGTCACTGGAACATGAAGCAGTATATAATAGGAAATGAGGCAGCGATGTAACTATAAAGATATCACGGACTTTGGTCTTCATAGAAGTAACATTGTCCCTTTCTAGTTTGTGTGTATATATAAATATAGGAAGTTCGGGTGATTATTCACAGAAAAAAGTAAACGCACTAGAGATGACTCATTGGTAATATGGAATCTTAAAGCCCAAATCCTTCTGAATTGTTTAGTGGAGATTTTAAATTAAATAATACTGGATATTTAAGAACTTTATCTGATATTAATTCATATGAAAACAATATTCAATTTATTACCAAATGTACTTTAAGAATAAAGGCACATAACAGATTAGCTGTGGATTTTGCTTTGGCCATGTATTGTACTATTTGCCAAGGTGTCTTACATTTTATTGTATTTCATCCAATTTTGATGTGAACATTGACTAGGGTAGTTGATAATATTAAGGCATTAATTTTTAAGTGTGATAATGATATTCTAGTTATATTTAAAAAGAAAAAAGGGTCCTCATCTTCACATACGGAAATATTAATATATACAGATGAAATGCTATGAAATCTGGGATTTGCTTCAAGACAGTCACAGTGAGGATAAGGAAAAATGAGTGAAAGTATAGATGAAAAAGATTAGCCTTGAGTTGATAATTATTAAAGCCAGGTGTTAGGAATACTAGACTGAGTTGAGTTCTCCTTTGTATCCAAAAGAAGGAACTCAGGTAACCCATGAATTAATTATTGGACCTTCATTTTAAATTATTGAGAAAAACAGACCTGATGAACGTGAATTCATAATCTTTGACTTTCTAAAATCTCTATTTATTGGCCGGTTTTATAGCAAAACATTCAACATTTTTTTCTAAGGTTCATATTATGAAAACACATATAATAAAAACACTGTTTTGCTATGAAAACCCCGTTTAAAACCCAGTTAGAAACCACTTTGAAAAAGTGGAAGAAAATATGCAAGTTTACCTTACAGCTATATTTTGTGTGTGTCTACCTATTTTAAGTCAAATTCCATTAGAAAGTGAAGAGTCTGTGGAATTAATTGATAAAAGTTTCTCTTTAAGGTAGACAGTTTTAATCTTTTAAAAAAGATTTCTTTTAGAGCTGAAATTAGCATAATTTCAAATAAGTATCCCTCTTTATTCCACTTTTAATTGCAAAATTAGAGAACTTCAAAGAATTAAAAATGGATATCTATGACCTGTTTGGTGCCCATTAGATCTCTAGAGTATTTTAAATCCATTCTACCAATATACAATAACAAATTTAACCCAGATTAAGTTTAGTTTCTTACAGGTATACCCAGCACTTTAAATTTCATCATTTGTATTGTTTTGTCCTGTTTTGGATGATATTATTAAGTTATGTATTAACTAATTTATGTAATTAGACTCATTTATGAATGATGCTAGCCTATAACCTTCTAATGGTGGCCTGCCACTGCATGATCAAACTTTTTTCCTACTGAAATATTTTAATTGCTGCTTTTTTACTTAGTATCTTCTGCCTATAATAGCTACATGATATTTTCCCTTTTCTTTGAGTAATTCACAGCCTAACTCTATGCCCATTGTAGCGTAATGCTTTCTTGCTTCTTTGTGTGATTATACCTTACCAAACATTTGTGTGATTGCAGTATAACTTCTATTATCTTACATTGGTCATTAACCACATTGTGTCACCAATATCAATTTGTTTGCCATTCTCAGATATTGCACTTTCCTATTAATAGATAAACTTCTCACTTTTCCTTTATGTTTTGGTTTCAGTAAATGTAAATTGTACTTTTACCTATCGAATTTCAGCTTTTTTTAGCTTCCTAATTCATCATTTCTTATTCTTCTCACTAATCTTTTTCCTTAGCATTTGGCATCCTCAGACAAGCTGTTTAGGGGTAACTGCTCTTGTGAGGTGAACTGTAATGAGGAAAGGTCCTTGCTCTAACGGAGGAAGAGAACCCAAATGAAACTCCACCCCCATCTGGAAATCATTGACTCCCCCACTTCTAACAAAATAGTGAGTGTACATTTTACTCAGTTATGTTCTCTTTTTCTCCGTTGTTGCTTTGTAGTGTAATTGTATGTGAATGCACATATAAATACAAACTTGCTGTTATGACTTTTTACCTCCTAATTTAACAATAATATTAACAATAATAATAGTCATCACTAATATACTGAGTAGTTATTTTGAGGTAGATACTTTTGAAGGCTTCATATGCATTATAATTTAATCCTAAATTACCAGTTACTGAATATATTACTAAGTACTGTCATTGTCACCATTTTGCACACCTGGTAAGTTGTGAAGTGGGAATTCAAACATAGGCATCTGACCCCAAGGCCTGAGCAATTTTAACCAATGTGATATATAGCCTTTTAAAAAGTACAATTAAGACAATGTATTCATGATGCCAAAACAATCAGTTGAAAAATGTGAAATTAATCCAAACCAGATTGCTCCTTATTGAGATAAAAAAAGAGTAAAACCGATCAAATTACATTATTTTCCATTGAAATCACTTAACTCATTTTGTAGTGTAGACACAATGTGAAAATTTGTTGTCATAACACTTATTATTTCCCTCTTTTAGCATCATTGGCTCCCTCCTTTTTCTTTTAACTTCAAATTTATCCTTTGCCTGGTTTTAGCATTAATTTCTTCAGAAAGCCCACATATACTCAGACACATATACTAAAATTCCAAAAATATGTTAATTGGAAAGGAAGTCAGATTGGTTATATAGACATATGAATTATTTTATAGATTAGATGTTCTGGTATTTTAAAATTTAGGAATAATAATATATTTGAGAACAAAAAAACTTTAGATTTATGAAAAGTCTTACCAATCTCCATCCTGGGAGCTGATTCAAGGTAGTGTAATGAAACCTTTTGTAGGTGAACCAGTATCTGAGGCACAGGCTTTTGGTGCCTTTATCATATGCTGTTGTCCCATCTCTGATCCCAGCTACAGCAGTGCCAAACAGTTGTGGGCACACTGACAGTGTTCTAACATAAGTTCAGGCTATGCATTTCTCCATTCTTCTGCCTCAGGACTTTCTCTAAAGCCAAAGGAGCTTACTGAGCTCTTGTGTCAAGGAAGTCTCGAAGGGTGAGGGAATTAACCACCACCTGCAGCAACCCTCAAATAATGAGAGACAGGAAAGGATACTGTGAATAAATGCACCAACCAGCCTGACATCCTTCAGATGAGCAATTTAAAGCACATTCTACAGAGTTCCTCAGAAAATCTCCAGTAGAATTGATCCTTGGTTGCCCAGATCATTAACCAACTCAATAGCATTATTGGCTTTTCCTTCCCTTGTCTCATTCCCCACTCTGCTTCCAGGGATTCATCTCCCAAATAAATCACCTAGCTCCAAGTTCTAATTTTAGATACTCTTTTGGGACAGCCCAAACTAAGGCAGGAATTTAGAATTGAATCTTCAAATAACTTACAGAACCCAATGTCTTTCAAATCCTGCATTTTAATTTCAAGTTTTCAATGGTAGGGGCTCTAAAAATCTTTTTAGCTCTATGTACATGTTACATAGTATCATTATTTATATGTTTCAGGGAAATGATAGATTTGTGTATACCTGAAATGTACATTTTAATGCTCAAATCTATATTTAAAGGAAAAACTTTTTAAATCAGTTGAAAAACCTTTGTTACTGTATGTTTACCTTCTCTAACTGTGCATAGTTCACTTGTTAAAACCATGTGATAAGGGAAGGAACTTATTTCCTTAACTTGACATTTTATTATGCAGGATGTTATTAATATTTTTTCCAGGAATTCTATTTTATGGACTATATTAGGAAAGTGTTGATTTGACATCTGTAATTATAGGTTTCATTTACTATTTTCTCTTCTTTCTTTCTTTTTTCTTTTTCTTTTTTTTTTTGTCTTTCTCTTCAAGGTCAAAAAACAGGGTGTTCAGGAAAATCTCCCAGTGGTTACCAGAGGATTAGCAGCATCACAGCCCCTGTTCTCTTATTTGGTGGAGAAAATGTATTACCTCCAGCTGCTCAAGCCTTTTCTTCTCTCCAAGGTGCAAATTTAGTTAGTATTTAGTGAGTAGGAAAACGACTTTAAAAATTCAGAAAACGAATGAACAGGCTTATTTATTTTTCTTTATTCTATCCTCCCCAAAAGCTGAATCTATGAATATCTGGTAATAAATGACCTTGAATGATTAACATTGCCCGGTGCTATGCATTTATATAGAAATTCATAAACATCGAGGTTGTACAGAGAAAAAAAGTAAAACCTGTGGGTCTGAATTATCTCTGAAATGTATTCTAAGCTCTATGCAAATAATCATGGCTCCTTTCTATGGTCAGGTCTCTCAGATACATACATATGTGTATGTATTCTGGGTAGGTCGTCTGCTTCCTAAAGTGCTTTTGTTAACACCATAATTTTAAATTAAGTTTTTCAGAAAGCTGTTCCTGCTGTACATTTTGGCATCTAAGATTAGGTCAGTGGCCATAAATCTTGTTTATGTACTTAATGCAAAAGAGATACTGCTGTCTTGGGAATCATGTGAGCCAGATTCCCTACTTTGCCCCTCTTACAAGATATTGACATATAAAACAAAATGCTCCCATTTTGTTTTGCATCTTTCTTCATTTAAAACTTTAAATAAAGAATGTTTATGCAGGGTTCTTTTTCATTCATAAAAATGGAAATCACCCTTAGTGTCTGCATGAGTAGGCTTGTATTCTTGTTCACGTATTCACATGATAGATTGGCCCATAAAATCTTTACGTTTGGCTTGTGCAGCTGAGTTCATGGCTGAATACAGAATGATAAAGAAGCTTTAGCATTTTGTAGAAAGCAAAGAAATCATGACTTCTAGATGGCCCTTAAGCTAGCTTTTAACGGCCTGGAAATCAACTGGAAATATATAATCAAACTTGTCATTAAAATCACAGTGTTTAGTGTAAATCTTTTGGAGCATAATCTGTGAATTAATGCAAAGAGATTCCTTAACATTTATTTGGTTTTCATTATATTTGCATGGAAGTCCGCCAATCTAAACATATATAAATTTTTTTTTACCTTTCTATCCATCAGAAGTTAAAATAGAAATGATGGATTGTGTCACTGACCAGTCCGGCAGCCTATTTCTTTCAACACATTACTGTGTATTTACTGTTTTAGCTATATTGTTTTCAATTTCTGGCAAAATAGTCAGTTTTTGATCCTGGGTAGAAAATGTCAGTGCTCACATTTCCTGTGGGGTTTTGGCCTTTTTGTGAAAAGTTAGGGGAGAGCTAAATGAATTACGATGCTGTCATCTGAAGAAACCACAATGTATTTCTTTGCCAAATTTTAGCAAGAACAGAGCTGATCATCTACTTGTACAAGCCTTTCCTTGAACCCTACCAGCCGTTCATTCAGGCTGCTGCCTGTTCTCTTTCATGCTGTGAGAATGTAGCGTACAGAAGTCCTTTTAACCTTCCCTTTACAAAGTTAATTGATTTAATAACCCCCAAGGAAGATAAATTTTGTCAAAGGAATTTAGACATCTACATTTAGAAATTTAGGAATTTAGAATTTCACAACTGAGCTTAAATATTATTAAAATTAAGACTAAGTTACTTCTTAATGCAAATAGTTTATGGAGAAAGCTTATGTCTTTTATTAATTTCTTGAAAGCTGACACCACTCTCATCATTTACAACTCTATTTCCCTACATTCCATAGAAAAACAAATATAACCAGGTAGAATTTATGTGTTATAATCTTAGAAATCAATACATTCTGAATGGTAATAATTGCTAATGTTTATTGTAATCATCTGATATTATAGTCTACCATGCATAAGTGTTCCTCAATAACCATTAGTCTAAGTTTTCTGATATCTTTGACCCCTGAGTAAGGGTCTTTGTTTGGACTAATGACATTATTTTGGACCTATTTGGAACAATTCATAGGAAAAAAAAGACTTCTCAATATTAAGAATCATGATCTATAAGGATTCTTTAAAGATTCAACATCGAATTATCTTCCTTGATAAATTATTTCTTTTACTCTTATCAACTTTTCTTCTTTTGGCCAGCCACACCCAGTATGTCCATAACATTCATTTAGTTATACACACACACACACACTCTTTTTTTTTTTTTTTTTTTTTTTTTTGTGGTGACCAGGTCTTGCTATGTTGCCCAGGCTGGTCTCCAAATCTTGGGCTCCAGAAGTCCTCCCTCCTTGCCTCCCAAAGTGCTAGGATTACAGGCGTAAGCTACTGCACCTGGCCTTTCATTTAGTAAGAATTATTTAGCACCTATCCTGTGTCAAGTACTGTGTTAGATGCTGGGTTTACTACAGAGAAAAATATAGACTCTTTTTCTGCACTCATAGGATTTAGACTCTAGTGGGGAAAATACATGCAATTATAATACAAAATAGATGAGAGAGAGAAAGAAATGCACCTAACACTTCGATTTTTGGATTCTGGGTGTCTAGGAGTTACAAGATAAAAATGGGAGAAAGAAGGAGAAAAATTATGCCTGCTGGGGACAATAAATAGCATCTTAAGGTCTAAAGGCAAGAGAGAGTATGATGACACAGAGGACCTGAAAATAGTGGCAAAAGAGACAGAAAATTGTTAACAGAAGTCAACCTATGATCATATATTGAGTGTGTATTATGTGTGGTACTATGTTGTACCATCGAGATACAATACAAAGACAACTAAGGAATAGTCCTATCCTCAAAGAGCTTACAATCTACTGGCAATAGTGTGTTCAATTTGTATTTAAGGATTAAGATTGAATTTTTTTACAGAAAAAAAAAATAAGCTCTATGGACTGTTCAAGGAATTGTATTTTTATTCCATGAAGACTTTCCCAGCCACCTTACCTGCCTTAGCTACATAAAAGGCAGCTGCTTACAAACTGTCCTGAATATGTTTCTACCCAGATAGGACAGACTCTACCTTTTCACAATGAGGAAATATGGACTTCATTATCCTTTTTCACATACATGTTTGCCTAACTTCATCCAAGCGCATGGAAATTTTGATGGTTCATGTTACACTGAAGATGAACAAACTAACCAGAGCAGTCTCTTAAGTTGTAGGGGAGTTTAAATAAACAAGGCACAAGCATAGTATTATGCTGTTAAAGCTAGGAGGGTCTGCTGCACGGTTATTTGGTCAGGGATTAGTCAGATAACTAAAGAGTCAGTGGTCCAGGTATTTCAGTTGCTAAGTTCTTTTTTTTTTTTTTTTGAGACAGAATCTCACTCTGTTGCCCAGGCTAGAGTGCCATGGTATCAGCCTAGCTCACAGCAACCTCAAACTCGGTCTCAAACAATCTCAGCCTTCTGAGTAGCTAGGACTACAGCTGCACACCACCACACCCGGCTAATTTTTTCTATTTTAGTAGAGACAGGGTCTTGCTCTTACTCAGGCTGGTCTTGAACTCCTGACCTCAAATGATCCTCCTGCCTCGGCCTCCCAGAGTGCTAGGATTACAGACGTGAGCCACTGTGCCCAGCCATAAGTTGGTAAGTTCTGATATGGCAAGGTAGAGTCAAGCTAGAGAGTACATGCTCACTCTAAAGTTACTCAAAATACTCTATTCATCTAACAAAGTATGGAATTAAAGCCCCTGAATCAACCCACCTGTCTTGTTTCCTAGATGAGGAAACAGAGGCCTGAAGAAGTTACAGACCAAAGTCTCACAGCAAGTGAGCAGCAGAGATGTCGCCTGACTTTCACTTTACTGACTCTCAACCCTGTTTAAAGAACCTTCTCTAGAGATTTTAGTCAGTACTTTTGGAGTAGTAACATTATATTTGATTTCAGAAAGTCAATTTTGGGAAGCTTTTGCAAACTAGATTAGAACTGCTAAGCAAGAACTAAAATGTAAAATATGTTGCCAAAACTTGCAACATCTTCAATTATAGTACAAAACAAATGTGTAACCAGAATAGTTTCCAGAATACGAGATTTGAATGATTAAGGTAGCTTCCTTATATGGAAATTTAGGACATTTTATAGGCCCTTTGCATTTGCAGTTCTTCTCCCTAGTATTGGCATGGCTCACTTCTTCATGCCCCTTAGGGACATGTCACCTTCTCAGCAAGGCCTTCCCTGGCTACCCTACCTATGAATGCCATACACCCACTCTCATACTTCCTGTACTGCTTCCTTGTCTTTCATGTCTCTTTGACACTCATCCCTATCTAACATGGGATATATTTTACTTTTTTAGCTTTTCTTGTTCTCTGTGATCCTTAGCTAGAATGTAGGTCCTTGGTGGGGTGGGGAGGGCGTAGAAAAGATTCTGACATGCTGAAGGAACTCAATAAACATTTATTGAGTACTACATGAAACACAAGTATTTTGTCATTTACAAGACCACTTTGCTAATTTTATTAGCATAAATTGCCTTTAATTTTTTTCCATTTCTAGTAGGATTTCGTTTTGAGATTTTAATGTATAAAGTGAGTATAAAGTTTTATAGTTTAGTAATACTGGATTTCAAGTTATTTAAGATGAAAGATGTGGAAACAACCCAAATGCCCATCGATTCATGAATGGATTAGCAAAATGTGGTATATGTATACCATGGAATATTACTCAGCTATTAGAAATAATGGCGATATGGCATCTCTTTGGTTCTCCTGGAGAGAGCTGGAACCCATTCTATTAAGTGAAGTATCCCAAGAATGGAAAAATAAGCACCACATGTACTCACCAGCAAACTGGTTTCCCTGAGTGCACATTTGGGATTAACACCAATTGGGTATTGGTCAGAGGTCGGGGCTGGATGGAAGGGATGGGTGTATACCTACTTGATGAGTGCGATGCGCACTGCCTGGGGAATGGACACGCTTGAAGTTCTGACTGAGGGGGATAGGGTGGGGGGAGGGGAGGGGTGCACACCTACATGATGAATGTGATGTGCACTGTCTAGGGAATGGACACAATTGAAGCTCAGACTCGGGGGGATGGGGAGGCATGGGCAAGTATATAGCCTGATCTTTTGTACCCCCATAATGAGCTGAAAAACAAACAAACAAAAAAAAAGGATAGAAAAAAAAGATGAAAATGGAAATGTGAAGTTTATCTAAGAAAATTAATTTTCTTCTTCCGTAACGTCTAACTCTTCATCTTCATCATATTCTGCTTGTTGATCCTTTCTTAGTCGACACGTAGATACCTGTCCTTTTCCAGATACACACTTAGTTGACAGTGATCTCTGAAGAGATTAATTTGAATTTATTCTTACAATATCTCTAAATCTTCATCCTCATCAATCTTTTGTATGTTTTGGCAGGCAGCAGGGTAGACCTCTAATGCCTTGCAGTGAAATAACATTTCAACTGTGATAAATTCTGAAAATATAGTCTTTATATTTTTTATTTTCTGCTTTTCAAAATTGCCAATTGTTTTCCCCAGATGACGAGTTATTTGGGTAGCATCCGTTGTAGCTCTCTGTAATTTGGTTTCTGTCTTGCATGTTTTTAAAGACTGAAATTCCAAGGATACAGTAACATGTCCATCAGATGGGTTTCACTGACGAGTTATTTCTGAGTTAACTGCTTAGCTTCTTGATTCCTTGCTGTTAATGTTGCTTTGAGGTCATCTCATTTCAGTGTTGCAGTGGTTCCATAAGCTTTCAAAGGTTCAACTACTTTGGCTTCAAGTCATTCAACTTCTGCTTGTCAATAATCCTGAAGTATGGCAAACTTATCAGCAAAGTTTTTCAGGCCCTGCTTTAAATTTGGAGTCTCTGTAGAGGCATACACGTTGATTTCATTCACCAGGAGATCTGCTTTGTCTCGCAGCCTGGCAGTTTTCCGTACGTAGGCAGCAAAGATTTGGCACAGCTCTCCAAAATGCTTCTCCACATTTGTGACAGCATCTTGCAGTTGTCTGGTTTGAGCGTCCCAGACACCCAGTCTCCAATGCTCCTAGGCAATTCTCACTTTGCTAATTTTAAAAGAAATTAAAAGTAAAAACTGATTTAGAAATTATGTATGTAACTTAGTATTCCATATATATAACTTGCAAAAACCAGTTAGCTTTAATAGGTACTTATATTTTGTACTTAACAAATAAGAATAAGTTTTATTTGACCGTTTTCCAAAACAGTGATGAAATGTTTAAACTATTAAATATCTCAATTAAATGCCTAAATAATGTTTTGTCATACTTTTGTGCATGGATATGAAAAATATTCAATGTTACAGAATGATATACAATATAAAAGTAAAGGTGAGAGATACAGTAAGTCTACATATTTAACTTTAGAAGATACTGACAATTTTGTAAAGTAATAGTGCTAATGTTCACTTCTACCAGCAGTGTATTGTTTTTGCTCCACATTCTTGCCAATACTTGGTACTGTTGGTTTTTTAAATTTTATTGACTCTGGTTGGCATGTGGTGGTATCTCATTTTAGTTTTATTTAGCATTTCTCTAATTACTAATGAGATTGAACATCTTTCCATATATTTATTATCCATTTTGATGCCCTCTTTTATAAAATGTCTATTTAAATGTCTTATCTAGTTTTCTATTGTGTTATCTGCCCTTTTTATTGATTTATAGTATTTCTTTATATATTCTAAATAGGAGACCTTTGTCAAATATTTTTGTTGCAAATGTCTTTTCCCATTCTGTTGCTTGCCTTTTCACTCTCTTAATGGTATCTTTTATGAGCATAATTTGTTAATTTAGTATAGTACAGTTTATCACTTCTTCCTTATTGTGTCCTCTTTAAGAAAACATTTACAAGCCCAAGGCCATGAATAAATGTTATGATATCTTCTAGATGCTTTATTGTTTACCTTTCACATTTATATATATAGTTTCCTCCCTCATCCACCCCAAGTTGATTTTGTATATGGAGTGATGTTAGGTTCAGACTGTATGTTTTCCATGTGGATATACAACTGAACCAGCACCATTGATTGAAAGGATAATTCTTTATCCAGCACTCTGCAATATTACCTTTGTCATCAATTAAGTATTCATATAACTGTGGCCCTATTTCCAAACTCTGATCTTTTCTGTTGGTCAATGTGTGTATCTTTGTTTAGTACCAAGTGTCTGAATTACAGTAGCTTTTAAGCAAGTCTTTATATTTAGTAGAAAAAGTCCTCTGGCTTTGTTCTTCAGAATTATCTTGGCTTAGGCCTGGCGTGGTGGCTTATGCCTATAATTCTAGCACTCTGGGAGGCCGAGGCGGGAGGATCATTTGAGCTCAGGAGTTCGAGACCAGCCTGTGCAAGAGCGAGACCCTATCTCTACTAAAAAAATATAGAAAGAAATTAGCTGGACAACTAAAAATATATAGAGAAAAAATTAGCTGGGCATGGTGCTGCATGCTTGTAGTCCCAGCTACTCAGGAGGCTAAGGCAGTAGGATTGCTTGAGCCCAGGAGTTTGAGGTTGCTGTGAGCTAGGCTGACACCACGGCACTCTAGCCTGGGCAACAGAGTGAGACTCTGTCTCAAAAAAGAAAAAGAATTATCTTGTTTTTTTTTTTTTAACTGTTTACATTTCCATGAAAATTTCAGAATCAGTGTGTCAATTTCAACAAAAAACACAGCACACCTGAATTTACATCAGTTTATATATTAAATATATAAACTAATTAGGAGAGAATTGAAATTTCTGCAATACTGAGAGTTCTAATTTATGAATTTGATATATACCTTGTATTAAGAGTTTTAAAAATTTCTTAATTTATCAGAATTTTAGGAATGTATAAAGTGAGTGGCATGACATTTATAAAACCAAGGTTAGAGGAAGAGGTAAATCAAAAGAGATAAGTTCTGTCTGTCCTGTTATTTAATTATAGGTGGTAGAACAATTTAGTCAACTACTTGCTCTCAAAGCAGCCCAATCTGCCATTTAAACCCAGGCCAAAGCCAAAAGTATGTGACTCTAACTGTGGTAAGACACATTCCGAGAGGGAAATTTAGTAACAGAAACTTCGGCTGGGGGTCACCTCACAAGAGAAGGTTTGCTTATATTCAAAAGATAAGCCAGCATGACCAGAGCTCATATATTCAGAGTCTGTACTCAGAACCAGGAGAGAAAAGATTGTCACTGGAACTGAGAACATATGTTGCAGATAGCAATAATCAGGAATCTAAACACCTATGTACAAATACAAACTGATAATCAAGAGTCACCAATAATTTAAGAAAAACTAACACAGGCACAAAAAAGGAATATCAAACTCAAAAACAAAAATAATTTTACCTTTTGGGAATGGGAAAACAAAATATAGGAACAAAAGAACACTAATTATAATTAGTATCAGATAAACAGGTAAGATGTATCTGTCTTGACACAACTAGCTTCTATGAAAATGAAACTAATTGTTATAAGTTTAAATAAAACAAAATCTTAGTATTGGGGATGAATAGTAGAAATAACAGGTCTAAACATCAGTTTCCTGAGCTGGAATGTTGAGCTGAGGAGTTTTTACATAACCCATATAAAAATCATAAAGATATGAAAAAAGTACAGGAGTTTGTTGCATTTGGTGCCTTTTATTTCTCTTTTCGGGCTTTGAAGATTCCTCAGCTTCACATACTATATGCATTTATGTTCAGCCTTTGGGAGACAGGAGAGAGAAAATGTTTGAAGTCATAAAGGGAACTTCTAGAAAGGATTGAGCATAATAGATGTAACAAAATAAGAAGATGCAGTGGAAGGAAGGAGCAGTTTTATATTTAAGTAACTGATATACTTACCTTTATTATATTCTTCATTTCATTTTTTGTGGGGTTTAAAAAAATAGGGTCTATCTTTTCCTTCCATCCTCCTACTCCTACAGTTAGCAATTTGTTTGTAGTTCTTTTGAAAGATGCCTTATAATTTTATGCAATGCACTTATATCTCCCCTGACATAGCATCTTCAGACATTCTCTATTATCTCCCACTATAAAAGGTGAGGAACTAGCTAAATTTTATTTAATATTCACTGTGTTCCAGGCACTGTATTAATGCATTTATCCTCACAACAATCCTATGAGTTATGTACTATTATCATCCCCATTTTACAGATGATGAAGCTGAGGCATCTAGAAGTTAACTGGATCAAGTTTACATAACTGGTCAGTGGTGGACTACACTCAAACACATTGGCTTTCATGCCTCTGCTTTAACATCTTTATACCATATGGCTTCTCCATAGGTCAAGGCTATACCTATATTATAAATCTGTTATTAAAGGATTATGTAAGAATATAGGTACTTTTATCAACCTTAGCTATGAAATTTTAAGTGTAGAAATTTGCCATATGTTATGAAATTATTTATAATGGAATTCTGATACCAATGGTTTCTCAGTACTGATTGCTCTGGAAATACTTACTGGATGGATTCTGGTGCTACATTTAGTTTTTTATTAGTAACTGTGAAAATAATTCCCGTGTATTGTTAAAGCAATTAAATGGTGAAATAACTTTAGAACATTAATCTTTACTTATAAATAAATTCCCCTTGGGCAAACAATACATGAAGATAAGATGATACAGCTTAAAATGAATAATAGGCTTTTATTAAAGTGTCTAAATATGGCAATAACTGAAGAGGTCAGCTGGCAACTGTACTGTTTTGGAAAGCTACTGACTTTGGGAGCAAAGTGATGTTGACAAAATCACCTCTACTGTTCAGATTTGGAAGTTTGATGGCATCCTGTGTTCACTCTGTAAACAAAAATATCTCGAGGAAAAAAAGGAAACAAAATGTTTTCCCCTCCTTCCCCAAGTGGCACACTCTCTTGGCTGCAGTCCCACAAATATGTTCATTGAAACAAAACCAAAAAAGTGTTTACAGCCAGATATAAAACCAAAATTCTCTATAAGAAAGCTGATTCAGGCCGGGCGCAGTGGCTCACACCTGTAATCCTAGCACTCTGGGAGGCCGAGGTGGGCGGATCGTTTGAGCTCAGGAGTTCGAGACCAGCCTGAGCAAGAGCGAGACCCCATCTCTACTAAAAATAGAAAGAAATTATATGGACAGCTAAAAATATATAGAAAAAATTAGCCGGGCATGGTGGTGCATGCCTGTAGTCCCAGCTACTCGGGAGGCTGAGACAGAAGGATCCCTTGAGCTCAGGAGATTGAGGTTGCTGTGAGCTAGGCTGACGCCACGGCACTCACTCTAGCCTGGGCAACAGAGCGAGACTCTGTCTCAAAAAAAAAAAAAGAAAAAAGAAAGCTGATTCAAAGCCATTCATAGGAAAATGACATGCTTAAAGCTTCTCATAGCTTAATAACATCATCTTTAAATAGATGTTTTAAATGTTATATTCAGAACTTGACCTTAACTTTTAAAAAATCCAATTTAATTACTTTATGTCTCCACTATATAGGATTTGAGAAGAGAAAGTTTAAAGTCTTTCTCAAACTCATCCATGAGCACTGTCTTCATTATTTGTCTTTTGTTCTTTCACTTGCTGTTTAAATAACATAATGTTTGCATTAAAATGTTAAAAATTCAGTTTCAAAGACATTCATAAATTCATTCTGAAAACTGAAGAGAGTTTTTATATTTTATTGGGATTCCCGCAATCAGGTAGATATAACCTGAGATTAACCTGATGTTCAGAGGCATATAATATAGTTGAAAATACAAGAACAATGTGATGATTTGGTAGCTTCCTGCCAATCAAGGATATGTCCCAGAATATAGAGCAATAATTTGGAAAATATGGGAAAAATTTTAGAGATATGGAAGAAAATTCAAGGAGGTCTCACTTCCAAATTAACAGGACATAAACAGATGGTGGCAGAATGATAATTTTTGAAAATAGAAGAAAATTGCCCTTAGTTTAAAAAAGACTTGATTATTCCAACTCCCACCCAAAACTATTGGTGGATGCTATCAGGGAGATATTCTGCAACTCCAAAGAAAAAGATAAATGCGGTGATACAGAAAGAACAATGAGAGGAAATTTTAAATAATATAGGTATGAGATGAACAAAAATTATTAGAAGACAGTGAGTACAAATTGAGAAGCAAGAAAAAATGTGTCTAGTCAGAATCACCTCTAGATGAATGAAATACTATAGAGATAATCTCTTTTAGGAAATCCATACACCTGCTTTTTTTCCTTACCTTCTTATTGAAGTATTAACACACACAAAAAGAGCACAAATCAAAAATATAGCTTACTGAATTTTCACAAAGTGATCACCCCTGTGTAACTATTACCCAGGTCAAGAAAGAAAACATTATCAAGACCGCAGAAGTCCTCTCTTCTGCTTCATGCCCTTCCCAGTCACTCTTCCTTCTCCCTTTCCAGAGAGTAACCACATTTCTCACATTTAGTGTCATAGATGGTTAGTTTTGCTTGTTTTTCAATTCCATATAGATGAAAATATTTATTTATTCCTATGCATTCTGTTGTCCCTGGCTTCTTTCACTTTTTGCACTCAGCATTATGGTTATAAATTTATCCATGTTTTTTTCTAAAGATTATTCTATTGTGTGGATATACTACAATTTATCCTTTCTATGATGGACATGTGGGTGTTTTATGGCTATTACAAATAATGCTGCTATTACAAACAATGCAAATAAAGGAAATTGGCCACAGTAAAAAACAACCTTCAACCTCTAGGAAGCTATAGATAATAGTGTTCAAGAATGAAATAATATTAATTTAGAAAGCAGCTTAAGATCTTCAAATGAAACTCTTAGCAAGTTATTTTCTTTTCTATTTTCTTGTATTCCAAGTATGTAATATATCTTGTAACATATATAATTAAATCTTACTGCTTTTATCTACTTTATTGATGATTAGCTGCCCAGTTATCTTCTAAGCATTCTTTGTATGTAATTCTCTTTTCTAACTGGAACACCTTTAATGAGAGATAGTTTCACTCAAGTTGCTGAACAGTTGAGTCCCATAAAGTTAATGATCATCCCAGGATTAAGTTTATCTCAAGAATTTTAGTGCCCTTTTTTATTATATTACTGATGCTCAGTTTCATCAGATGTGGTTTTTCTGCCTTCTTGCTTCTTGATCATGTTAAATCCTTTGATTTCCTGGTTCCATGAAGATATATCTTATTTGTTTTCCAGTGCTTTAGAACAAGTAAGAGATACCAATATATGAAAACAACCAGCAACCTTTAAGAAAATGATACCTCCATAATGCTTTCCACAGGGCTTGCACTAGTTTGCAGTCCCACCAGCAGTGTATTAGTGTTCCTGTCTCTCCACACCCACGCCAACATGTGTTGTTTTGGGGTTTTTTGATAAAGGCCATTCTCATTGGAGTTAAGTGATATCTCATTGTGGTTTTGATTTGCATTTCTCTGATGATTAGGGATGTTGAGCATTTTTTCATATGTTTGTTAGCCATTCTTATATCTTCTTTCGAGAAGTTTCTTTTTTTTTTTTTTTTTTTTTTTGAGACAGAGTCTCACTCTGTTGCCCAGGCTAGAGTGAGTGCCGTGGCGTCAGCCTAGCTCACAGCAACCTCAAACTCCTGAGCTCAAGCGATCCTCCTGTCTCAGCCTCCCGAGTAGCTGGGACTACAGGCATGCACCACCATGCCCGGCTAATTTTTTCTATATATATTTTTAGCTGTCCATATAATTTCTTTCTATTTTTAGTAGAGATGGGGTCTCGCTCTTGCTCAGGCTGGTCTCGAACTCCTGAGCTCAAACGATCCGCCCACCTCGGCCTCCCAGAGTGCTAGGATTACAGGCGTGAGCCACCGCGCCCGGCCTCGAGAAGTTTCTATTCATGTCATTTGCCCACTTTTTGATAGGGTTGCTTGATTTTTTCTTGCTGATTTTCCTGAGTTCTAAATAGATTCTTGTTATCAGTCCTTTATCTGATGTGTAGTATGCAAAAATTTTTTCCCATTCTGTAGGTGGTCTGTTTATTCTCGTGACTGTTTCTTTGGCTGTGCAGAAGTTTTTTAATTTAATCATGTCCCATTCATTAATTTTTGTTGCTGCTGTGATTGCCTTGGGGGTCTTCTTCATAAATTCTTTGCCTAGGCCAATGTCTGTAAGAGTCTTTCCTACATTTTCTTCTAGAATTCTGATTGTATCACGCCTAAGGTTTAAGTCTGTTATCCACCGTGATTTGATTTTTGTGAGAGGTGAAAGCTGTGGGTCCTGTTTCAGACTTCTACAAGTGGCTAAACAGATTCAAGTAGACCTGCCATTTGACCCAGCAATCCCATTACTGGGTATATACCCAAAGGAAAAAAGGTCATTCTGTAACAAAGACACATGTACCCGAATGTTTATAGCAGCACAATTCACAATAGCAAAGATGTGGAAACAACCCAAATGCCCATCAATACATGATTGGATTAGTAAGCTGTGGTATATGTATACCATGGAATATTACTCAGCTATAAGGAATAATGAAGATACGACATCTCTATGGTTCTCCTGGAGAGAATTGGAACCCATTATATTAAGTGAAGTATCCCAAGAATGGAAAAACAAGCATCACATGTACTCACCAGAAAATTGGTTTCCCTGAACATCACCTAAATACAAATCTGGGAACAACACCAATCGGATATCAGACTGAGGTGGGGAGTGGGGGAGGGGATGGGGGGTATGCCTACACAATGAGTGCATTGCGCACCGTTTGGGGAATGGTAACGCTTGAAGGTGCTGACTCGGGAAGAGGGGGTGGGGAAGGGAGGGATACATACCTACATGATGGGTGCAACCCGCACTATCTGGGGAACAGACACGCCTGGAGCTCTGACTTAGGGGGAAAGGCGGTACAGGGGCAACGTATGTAACCTGCAATTCTGTATCCCCCATAACAAGATGAAATAAAAAAAAAATAAAATAAAAAAAAAGAAAATGATGTTTATCTTAATTCTATAGTATTTACAAACTATCATTTAATGAAGGTTTAACTGGAAAGTATTAAAATCTCAGACCTAGTAGAGAGGATATTACCAGCAATTTCAGAATTCAAAAATAAGATCAGTTTGTTTGAATTGAAATTTCAGTTTTGTTTTCTTTCCTTACTCTGGCTATTGTTTGCTAAGGGGTAAGATATAAAATCACTGAGATTTCACATTGGAATTATTAATTCTAAAATAAAAATTAGTGGATTGTTTCTTCCATAAAATAACATTTTAAAATATATTCATTGATTAATCTTATTAATATGAAGTTTATAAAGAAAAAACTTTGGTGAGTCATTTTATTGATTTCATAAAACCTACAATTTTAAGGTTACACTTTGGTTTGTATAAAATGCCAAATCACAATAGCTTTAATGCCCATTACTGCAAGAGTCTAATGGGCCAATTAGACTCTTAAGTCTAATAAACTAAGGCCCACAGGCCAAAGTCAGCTTGCCATCATTTTGATAACACCTATACGCTAACAATGATTTTTACAAATGAACATTTGCAACCAATTTGATATAAGGGGGTACTAACTTTGAACCCTCATTAAGCAAAATGTTCCAAAAGAAAAAGAAACCCTTCCATTCTCATTAGTATATTTTTCAATGTACTCAATTATAATTATATTTTGAATTTTGTCAGTAGAGCAATTTGTTGTCTACATTTTGTTAGATTTTCTGTAATTTGTTATGTTCTGTATAGTATCCTCAATTTTGCCTCTCAGCCTGAAAAACCTAAAATATTTACTATCTGGTTCTTTACAGAAAGAGTTTGCTAATCCCTGCATCATTACATCACCAAATGCTACCATCACACTAGTGAATTATCACGATGGAATATATTTTTTATAAAATCTACTCAAGATATCATTAATAATTTTCTTACCAGAGTTGTAATTTTCTTGAACTTATACATATATCTTTTCTTCTGCAGCTACTATGAATGTAAGGGATTGGAATTGAAATATATTATTTTGGTTCATGTCTATGTAAAAAATGTGAATAATTTCTCAACTGTTAACTCAGCATATGTGACCACATTCAAGCTCTGCCTTCCTGCCTGCCTGCAAGGTATGTAACTATTACTGTCATTTGAAGAAGGAGTTGCCTGAATGCCCAGGGCCGGGCACTTTTCTGGGTATCTCCTTTAATCCTCACTCAGGGTTCATGCTCTGACGTCTGGCTCTGAAACCTGCTCTGTATCATGCTTTCTCCCATTGGGAGAGTCGCTATGTTGTTTTTTCCTACTTGTGTGGTTTTCGTGTTTCCTAACATGAATTATTATCACAGATTTCTTTTATTTTCCTCTCTTATTTACCTATTCTTACTATTTTTTAACAACCACTGTTAGTAATCCACATGTGAAGACACACATTCATGGTAAGGCTTGAGAAGTAAAGGGATTCTGGGACATAAGGATAGGAACGTCAATATTAGAGAAAAGTAAAATTGGCAGTGAGGTGAAGAAGGAATCGTCATGGAACTACTATACTCTTGCTCTTGTTGAAGTGAGTGTTAGGTGATATTTATTGGTATTTGAGGTTATAAGAGGATAGAAGGGAGATGAATTTGAGGAAATAACTTTAGCACAGAGAAGATTTATCATCTATTATAGTAGAAAAGGAAGAGCCCACAGGACAAAGATTGGAGATACGAAAAAGGGAAGGAATAGTTGTGGAGGCAGTGGGGGTATACTTCTTATACTCAAACAATATTGGAAAAGGAGGTGCTAGATGAATTTACTTAAATATTAATGGAGTAGAGAGTTGGAATTAAGACAGATGAGTGTCATCTTACTAAACTAGAAAGTGCCATCAGATTTCATTTGTTTAATTGCTCAGATAATTCAAGTGAAGTGACATGGAAATGTATATACTGGTTTAAGAGAGCTGACTGAACATTTTGACAGCTTTTTTCTGTCCTCTTTACCAAAATTCCATTGAAATGACAGGAGAAATATAAAACAATAATAAATCCATACCAACTTTAGAAAGCAGGGAAGGGTGTCATCAGCAGTGTGAATTTCTGGAAGATGCAAAAGAAATGGGAAAGAAAATGTATGTCAAATCCCAACAAAGTTGACCCTGCAGCTCCATAGAGATGGAAAAGATCCTCAAAACAAAAAAAACCTGGCAATAAGCCCAAGATTAAAGGCTTCAGGAAACTTGGAGGAATAGGCTTTGTCTTGTTGGCTAGTTAATTAATTATATAGAACAACATAGAACAATTGCACCACTGTCCTGCTTGCAAAGCAGTTGACTCTCTTATGTACAGGATAAAGCCACAAATATGGAAATCCAAATCTGATGTGGGAAATTCCCAAAAGAGACTTAGATGGGGCAGAGTCTTCCCGGACTTAATGGGCCTCAAAAGAGAAAGAAGTACATACACACACTCCAAAGATATACAACCTATACAAGCCAGCCTGTCAATGTGCCCAGTACCCATGTAATCATCGTCATCCTCAGAGTCAGGTGAACACTGTCACTTGAAATATACTCCAGCTAACAATGCAAGAACCAAACATTGAAGAATAACTGACATAAGCACAAAGAGGTATCAAACTTAAAGAAAACAATGTAGCCTTTGAGGAAACAATATTAAGTTGGGAAACAAAGAGAATTTGAAAATTATTTTACTTACGATTTTTAGTGACATTCAAGCAGATAAAAAATCTGGGAAGAAACGCTGCTGTGAAAATGAAATGATTAGTGACTTTTTAAAAAAAATCACTCAATAGTTGAGCTGAATAGTAGAAAGAACAGACCAAAGATCAGTTTAGTGAACTGGAAGGTTGGACAGACTAATTTTCACATAACCGCATGTAAAATGAGAAAAAGGAGAAAAATATAAGAATTTGTTAACTTAACATCCTTTCTTTTTCCTTTTTGGGGTTTGCAAATTCTCACCCTTGTTGCAATTCTTTGTTGGTCTTTCTTCTTGTCCCAATCTTGCTGTATATCTTCCAGAAATTTCTTACTGTTCTTGTATTCTGGTAGCATATCTCTAACTTTGCAGCATTGGTAAAGATACATTTTTAGATTTTTATTTCTACTGTCACTTTAGAATTTGGAGACAGACAAGAAATAAATACTTAGGTTTGATTAGTCACTTTGAGGCACAACAATATAATCTTAAGATTTGAGGGAAGAGCTTTTTCTCATTCAGTACTTTGGCTTTCTTTTCTTCTCTTTTCTTTTCCCTTTTTCTTTTATAGTTGGCTTATTTTTTAGAGTTGCCAGAAAAAGTACTTTTCTTTTCTTAGTAGATTTCCTTCTCCACCAGGGTGACATGAAGATTGGTGGTGGTCTCTCTCACCCCAAAGAGAATCTGCACATTCAGAATATTTCTCATTGGGTACTTGCCGGCATAGGATCATATAATCAGTCTGTCAAGGTTAGTAGATTTGCTTAACATTTTCTTCTTTTTGTTTTTGTGGCAACCAAGTGAGTATATGAAGTAAGTTGACTAGTTGGCTCTTTTTTAATAACAAAGTTTATGACTAAAATCATATAAGTGATCTCAGGTATGTATATTGACATCTTTAAAATGGGAGACCTTGATTTTGTAAGCAAAAACAAGAAAAACAATCCTATTTAAGATATCCTATAAAATATATTTATATGTGATTTCATGTAGGAAAAATTTTTCAAAACACATGCTACACAGTTTTTTGATAATTAACTGAAAATAAATATATATTTATTTTACAGTATAGTTTTATATCTTTAAAATGATTCCTGGATCAGTTTCTGCAGTGTAAAACTTCTAGTACTTCTTATTTGTTATAGTCTAGCATAGGATATAAAGCAAAGATATTTGTTATTTTTGGTTATTGATTTCTAGCTTAATTAAATGGTGGCCAAAGTATGCACTCTGTATGATTTTAGTTTCTTGAAATTTATTGGGGCTTGTTTTATGGCTCAGCACATGATCAATTTTGGTAAATGATCCATATGCACTTATGAAGAATGTGTACTCGATGATCATTGTGTGAAGGGTTGTACATATGCCAATTAAGTAAAGTTTATTAAAACTGTGCTTTAGATCTGCAGTCCTCAACCCCCGGGCTGCGGACTGGTACCAGTCCCTGGTCTGTTAGGAACCAGGCTGCACAGCAGCGAGCAAAGCTTCATCTGTATTTACAGCCACTCCTGTCAAATCACCAGCGGCATTAGATTCTCATAGGAGCGCTAACCCTACTGTAAACTGCCCATGCAAGGGATCTAGGTTACAGGCTGCTTATGAGAATCTAATGCTTAATGATCTGAGGTGGAGCTGAAGCTGTGTTGCTAGCACTGGGGAGCAGATTATCATTAGCAGAGAGGTTTGACTGCACAATAAGTGTAATACGCTTGAATTGTCTCAAAACCACCTCTCTCCCTGGTATGTGGAAAAGTTATCTTCCATGAAACCAGTCCCTGGTGCCAAAAAGGTTGGGGACCGCTGCTTTAGATCTTCTAGATCTTTGCTGATTTTTTCTTACTTTCTTTATCAATAATTGAGAGGGGATGTTTGTATGGATTTGTCTTCTCTTTAAATTCTGTCAATTTTTGCTTTAGATATTTGAAGCTATGTAAAATCACATTTAGCAGTATTTCATCTTCCTCGAGTCATGCATTCTACATTAATAATTGAGTAACTATACCAACTTTCTTTTGTTTTGTATTTCCATAGCGTATCTTTTTCATCTTTTTACTTCCAACCTTTCTCTGTCCTTATATTTAAGAAATATCTCTTATAAGCATCATCTAGTTATATTTTGAATCCAATTTGAAAATATTTGCCTTTTAATTGGACCAATTACTTTTAATGTAATTACTGATATATTTGTGTTTATATTTATCTATTTTCTGCTTGTCTCACTTGTTTTATGTTCCTTTTTTTCCTGCTTTACAAAATTTAAGGTTAATTAGACATCCTTCATTATTCTATTACCTCCCCTTTATTACTTTGTTAATTATATATTCTTTTACTCTTTTACTGTATATCCTAAAGAATACAACATACTTCCTGGACTTATTACAACCTAATATAACTTCATGTGTTTATACTTGAACAAGTCTAGATCCTTAGAATATTTTAACTTCATTTATTACCATACTTTGTGTTATTGTCATTAATCATCTTAGTCTTACATGTTTTTTTACCCAGAAAACATCATAGTTACTGTTTTGTACAATCACTATTTATATTTACCCACATTTTTACTCTTTTTATTGTATTTCATTCCTTCCTGAATTTCTCTGTTTCTATTAGGAATCATTTTCCTTTTGCTAGCAGAACTAACTTTAGTATTTATTTTAGTGAGGATACACTAGTGAAAATTTCACTTGATTTTTGTTTTTCTGCAAAAGTCTTTATTTTGTCTTAATTTTTGGAGTATATTTTTGCTGGATAGAGAATTCAAGAAAGACAATTTTCTTTCAGCAGCTTGAAGATATCACTCCATTTTTTTTATTTCCATTAAGTATAAGAACATAATTCTTATGCTTAATTCTTCCACTCTGTTTTTTATTATTTCCATTAAGCATAAGAACATAATTCTTATGGATATACCTTTGAAGATAATGTATATTTTTGCCCTTTAGCTATTTTCATTCTTTTTTCTTTTTCCTTTGTCTTTGGTTTTCATCAGTTTTACTGTGATGTACCTAGGTGTGGTTTTCTTTGCCTCAATGTCTTTCACTCTGGAAATTCTTCATTTCTTTAATTGTTTCTGTCCTAGTTTTTCTTTCCTACTCCCTCTGGGACTCCAAATAGATATACCTTCTTACCAGTCCCATATGGCAGCTATAATCTTTCAGTATTTCTATTCTTTTTATTCAACAAGTTTCAGCACAGATACTTTCTGATATTTCTTCCAGATCACTAACCTTCTCTTCAACTTCCAGTATGCTACTTAACCTACTTATTAAGTTCTTAATTTCAGTTATTACATTTTTTTCAGTTCCAGAATTTCCATCTGATTTTTTAAAAATAAATTCTAGCACTTTGGAATCTATAAATTCTCTGCTGTATCATCTGTTTTTTAACATACTAATTAGAGTTTTTTTTTTATCCAAATGGATAATTTCAATAAATGAGTCATCTATGGATCTGTTTTTTTTTTTCCTCCTATCCTGTTTTGTGTAATGTCTGCTATTTATTTTTTTATTAATGCTAAGTATTTTGTTAAACCATAGTGGTTCTGGATAATGTTACCTCTTTCCATGGATCTGGCTGGCTAACAGAGTGTTGGCAGATTACTTTATTCTAATTTGGGGACTCAACTACAGATTTTATAATGCTCAATTTGCCTCTTGTTTATCTCTGCTTTTCAATTACATGGACACCAAGGTTCCCAGTTGAGATCTCTGAGTTTTTAATCAGAATCTCTCCCCCTTAGAAGTTTCTGAACTCTAGTTTTTGCCTCTATAGGACTGTGAGACTATGGAAAACCTTGCTCAGTCCTTCATTGGCTTTCTGCCTAGCTTCCTCTTGTTTTGTATAATTCAGTATTTTAGCAAATGATTTCTTATTCTTCAGTTCATTTATCTTTTGGAAATGCATGATTTATTGTTTATATAAGATTTTAAAAATAATTGCACGCATCGTAAAATACACACTTTTAAAATGTAGTAGCTTTCCTTATCCTCGCATTTAAAAAAAGAAAAAGAAGCTTCTTCATATAGTCTGCTTTCCCTGGTAGCCAAATAAAGTTTGTTTGTTTTCTTTTTCTTTTTTTTCAATTTTCTTAACCAGGCTTCAGACTTTGTATCATTAAAGTAGTTATTCATGTTTGGATAGTCATAAGATTATAAAATTTAGCGTTGGAAGGAACCTAAGACATCATCTTCTGTTGGCTAACCTCCCACACAGTGCAGAAATGTTTTCTGCAGCATCCTTGGCATATGCTCATCCGGTCTCAATTTGGATATCTTCAGCAAAGGAGCTCATCATTTCCTGAAACAATCCATTCTGTTGGACAACTCTATTTTAAAGATCCTTATGTTGAGCTAAAATATGCCTCTTTGTAACTTATACTCATTTAATCATTGTTTCAAGTTTTCCTTCTGGAAAAAGTCAAAACAAGCGAACATTTCAGATAACTGTACTTAAAGCATATCTTAATGTCATTTCTGTCTTTTTTTTCTTTTCCTTTTTCTTTTTTTTTTTTTTTTTTTTTTTTTTTTTTGCTTTCTTGTCCCAAAGCATTAAACAGAAATTACTGAACTTGGGTTAAGAATCATAAGGAACGGCATCTATTTTGTAATGATTAAAACAACTAGCTTTATAACATACATATCCCTCTGACATTTTGAAGAAAGAATCTTTTGTTGAGTATCTTGAATTTTACTTTTGTGCAGAAAAAAGAATAAGAAGACTGCCATTTATTTTCAAAGATGACACCACATAACCTCTTATGGGGATGTAGAGGAAAAACAATCTTAGTTACCAAGATGTGATTGAAATCTGGCAGTGTACATTTTTGTTTTCTTTTAATACTTGTAGATTGCTTTTAAAACCTGTTGTTTGGGCCTTAATAATAATTATAATCATACAACAGCTAATACTTGCTGAGTACTTACTGTTTAATTCATGTATCTTGTCTCACTTTTAGACGGCATTTTCTGCTCAGTAAAAACCTCCCATCCCTTTTAATATAATATATGACGTAAGCAGGGAGTCAAAGAAAACATAAGAGTCAAAGAAAGTACTATTAGTAATTACATTGGGACAATAGATATAAACTGGAACTATCTAGGCAGATCAGAACTTATAGTCATTCTTCTTAAAGCTGAACTTCAGGTTATTCTATCAGCTAATACTATTTCCCAGAAATTTATATATACATGACACATTGTTTCAAATAATGCCAAAAGGCATTCTTATGAGGTCATTATGTCCCATCCCGCTTATGATTTAGGCTTCTGGCTACATCCTAACCCCTTTTTCACATTCATGATTGTGCAATGTAGTTTTTTGTAGGCAAAAACTGCCACTTTTTTCATAACCGGCCAAAAGTGAAAAAGGTCAATTTTTCTTACTGCATCATCCCTCAGCTAAAATAGCAGAAGCTGTAGGGTGTGCAAGGCTAGACCTCCTACTCTTAGACTATCCCTTATTGGCCCTTACACTGTTTTTAAGATGTGAAAAGAGGTGGAGTTCTCAAACCAGACTGCATAATCAAGTGGTGCTAATGCCTGAATGTCACTCTAGTTTTTTTAATTGCTCTGAATGGGGCCTGGGTTTGTTATTTTTAAAAATTCCCCAAGTTATTCAAATGTGCATCTACAGTTAAGAGACACTGTTTTAAGGCTACTATGACACAGGGCAACAAAAAAACAAAAGTTTTCTTCTAAGCCCAAGAAAGTGAAATGCTACTGACAGTTAAAAAGTGCACACAGGAGTATCCCACAGATTACAGATATTCACACCTCAAGATCAACAAATCACTCTGAAACATCTGATTAATTCTGAATGAAACTTTCAGAATCCTGCCAGTCAGATCAAGGGTGGAAGGAAATTTAATTTTCAAAACAAATACTCCCTTTTAACCTCAACCTGACAGAAATCAGTTTGATTAAGATCTTATGTGCAGAAAATAAAAAACTTGGTGAGTTAGTTCGATTTTACAATATTTCTTTGTTTTTAATTTCAGAATATTATGTGAGTACAAATACATTGGTCACATAAATTGCCTTTGCACAGCCCAAGTCAGAGCCACAAGCATGCCCAGCCCCCAGACAGTGCGCACTGCACCCATTAGGTGTGACTTTACCCATCCTCTCCTCCCCGCTCCCACCTGCTGGATCCCCGATGAATGTTACTTCCATGTGCGCACATAAGTGTTGATCAATTAGTACCAATTTAATGGTGAGTACGTGTGGTATTTGTTTTTCCGTTCTTGTGATACTTCACTTAGAAGAGTGGGCTGCAGTTCCATGCAGGTTAATACAAGAGGTATTAGTTCACCATTTTTTTAATGTCTGAGTAGTACTCCATGGTATACATATACCACATTTTATTATTAATAATCCACTCTTGTATTGAGGGACATTTGGGTTGTTTCCATGTCTTTGCAATTATGAATTGTGCTGTTATAAACATTCAAGTGCAGATATCTTTTTTATAGAATGTCTTTTTTTTTTTTTTTTTGACAAATACCCAGTGATGGGATTGCTGAATCAAATGGCAGTTGTACTTTCAGTTCTTTGAGGTTATCTCCATACTACTTTCCATAGAGGTTGTACTAATTTGCAGTCCCACCAGCAGTGTATGAGTGTTCCTATCTCTCCACATCCATGCCAACATTTGTTGTTTTGGGACTTTTTGATAAAAGCCGTTCTCACTGAAGGTAAGTGATATCTCATTGTGGTTTGGACTTGCATTTCCCTGATGATTAGAGATGTTGAACATTTTTTCATACGTTTCTTGGCCATTAATCTATCTTCTTTTGAAAAGTTTCTGTGTCTATAATATTTCATACTCTAGAAATTGCATCAAAGAAATGATTAGGTAAACTTGGAGGAAAATAAATCCATCTGCTTCCTTTTGTTAACAGAGAAAAACAGCATAAAATACCTGTTTCCCTCTGCTTTTGCTTTTTTGCTTTTTAAAATGGGTTTAAGGCAGTTATTATAGATTCTCTCTAAGGAGGAAATTTTCACACATATAATATTCATTAGGAGTAATATTAGATGATCGCCATACAAAAGTGCCTCTTCTTTTTTAGCTATCTTTTCTAATTTGTACACAATCAGTCATTTTACCTGTGCTAGCTCTAGGATGGATTGAGGAAATTTTTTTTTTTCATTTTAATATCAAATGTTCTTTTTCTTAATGACTTTACATCATCATGTCCATTGTTCTGTTTTTTTACATATTATACTATTTTCTTTCCTGATTATATTATGTTCAAAAAAGGTAGCTGCCAAATCATAATTATGACCCATCGGTTAGGTATTTCTGATTCTACCTGCTGGAATGAATCTCCCATGAGCCAGCATCTCAGCATTCACACTAAGCAGTGGTCCATAACACTGCCAGAAGGCTGTACTGCAATCAAACTTCAGTTCTGAGAGTTAATAGTTTCCTCACGCTCCTCCCTCTGTGAAGTATATTTAGCTGAGCTTGTGCATATGACTTCAGTTCATAAAAAGTTTACAAGTACAGCTGGAATGCTTAGCATTTGATTGTTACATAAATATTTGAGAACATATGTAAACTTGACAGCATTAGTACCAGATGTTCCAGTAACACAATAATGTACTTTGAATGTCCGTTCTCACTTTCGACTTGTTTACTTTGGCAATACCTCTTTATCTGCTAACTTTCAGATAAGCATATATTTACTCTATCCATAGTGTTGATCCTCTTATTGTTACATTCAAATTACATTTATCATATCTAGTGTATAGAAGGACAAATAACATAGACACTAATATGTTAAGTCATCTTTACATATATCTTATTATATATAATTGAAACTATTTTAAGTCCTAAATGTTTATGGCATATAAAGAAGAAAGCATCTTCTCTGGGCAAAAGTATATATACTCTCATCTCAATAGGAATTACCTTTCCAATTGGAGGTTCTCCAAGTATATTCTTTCTTTTTTTGACCAATAGTAACTTAAATGAAGAGATTTCTATCTACTGCACACATTCCTCTGCCTTCCTTAGGTTTTCCCCACCCTATCACCATACCTAACTGTATCTTTTTGTTTGGTTTGGTGTTTTGTTGTTTGGTTGAAAAATAATAATTGTATGTATTTATGGGTACGATGTGATGTTTTGATATATTTTACATTGTAGAATGATAAAATCAAGCTGATTAATATATCCATCACCTCACATACTTATTTTTTGTGGTAAATGATAGAAGCTTTTAGCATTCTAGAGCAGTTTTTATTTCTTTAGAGGTTTATTTTGCAATCATTTTAAACTTACAGAAAAGTAGCAAAAATAAGAATAGTATTTAATACGTAGAATGCTCACATATCTGTCTGTATATCTTCTACCCACATTCACCTGTTGTTGACATTTGCTCCATCTGCTTTATAAGTACACTCATGCATTCACCCTCTCTCTCTGTCTCTGCATATATATGTGTATATACACGTGAGATATGTATGTATATGTTTTATGTAAACACATGCACACACATTTTTTCTAAACCTTTTGGAAGTTAGTTGTATGGCCCTTTATTCCTATTACTTCAGCATCTATTTCCTAAAAATAGGAATATTGTCTTGCACACAAGTAAATTTAAAATTGATGCATATTTCTAATCTTCCACCGTATTCTAATTCTATTGGTTGACCCAGTGATATCCATTATAGTATTGTTTTTCCTCTAATACAAGATTCCACCTAAAATCAGGTATTACATTTAGTCTCTTCAGTTTTCTTTAATCAGGAAAATTTCTATAAAGCTTTTCTTTGTCTTTTGTAATACTGACACCTTTGAAAACTGTAATTCCATTTTTAATAATAGAAAGTTCTTTCTTTTGGTTTTGCATGATGTTTCTTCATGGGTAGATTGAGGTTATGCATTCTGTGCCAATTACAGACTGATAATGTGTTCTTCTCAGAGTGTCACAGGTGGAGGAACACTATACCCATCTGCCCTCAATGGGGATGTCCATCTTGATGACCCAGTCAGAGTAGTACCCAATTTCTCTGCCTTATGGTTATCCATTTTTCTCTTGCCACTAATAAGAAATCTGAAGGGCAACAATTTAATGCAAATATACTAGAGCATGGTTTTTTTAATGACTTAAGCATTTTTTATGATTGTACTATGTAAACCATACTATAAGATCCCTAAATCTGCCCAGATTTCCCTTTCCGCCTTTTTTTATCCCTGAAATGCTTCCTTTCCTCTCACCTATCTTGCTTTGAAACTGCTTTGGTTCTTAAGGCCACATGACAACATCTATCCAGTCTTTGCTTCGTGGCCTTTCCCAGTTGAGTTCTTACTTTTGGAGTCAGATTGAATATATTGGGTGTGGTCTTTGCAGGGGGGCTCTGCTGAGGTAGTTAAAAGGTTCTCTGGGAACCATAGTAGCTCCAAAGTTTACTGAAGGAGGTAAACTATTTGGAGAAAAAGTCCAAATATGGTCAAGAATGAAAGCAAAAGCTTGAAGCCAGAAACTTAATTCTTAGACTCAGAATGAGAGGTTATGTAAGCCTCCAAAAAGACAATAAATCATGAGATCCAAAGCCAAAATCAACAGGTTCGGAGACATGGTACAATTTATGTTAAGGCAAGAGGTTTAGAATTAATTCCCTGAGATTGATAGAGGTCTGTCTTTATGTGAAAACATCTCTATAGCAAAGAAGCAAGCCTAACACCCTCAAGAGCCTGATGCTGCCTTGCTTGGGCTTTGCATGATAGAACATCATGATTCAGTAAGGGGCATGACCTCAGAAGGAGTAGAGCAGGATCCAAATTAGAGTAAGCATAATAAGGAGTAGTGGGGAAAAAAGAAGTGAAAGGTAAATAGGTAAGTGATTTCTAATTTTCAGAGCAGGCCTATGAATCATACAACAGGCTCATAGCATGGATGCATGGCACAGTTCTGGAAGGAAGAGAGTCAATTGAGTTCACTGCTTGAATTATTTACCTTGATGGGAAATGTGTTTTATTTCTATATAATATTGTAAAAATTATTTTAGAAATACACTATTATAAACTTCAAACTCACCTCCAAAGATACAGAAAAACAAGAAAAATGTGCATTAAGTTAGTAAGAGTAGATCTAATTAGCATTCTTATAGAATGAGCTGTAGATTTACTGGAGATTTACTAAAGGGAAAAATACCAGAGCACCAGACTAGCACATCAATCATTTGAGATTGTCTGACAGTCCTGAAGAGGATATCCTGGCTGCAGAAAGCACATTGCTGTCTTAAGGCTAGGGGCCCAGGTCAGAACATAGTAAGAACAAAAGATGAGCAATTTTGAGAGGAACCAGCTGGCTTAAGGTGATCCAAAGTGCACAGATGTTAAAGACTTAGTGTTCCAACAATGCCATTACCTAACACAAGAAAAACAGAATAACCATTAAAAAAATTATAAGCTTGATTTACCACATTGACCCTTGAGGTCTGACTTTGGTGTTTCTTTTCCATTATGCTAATTTTCTATTACTATTTTAATGTAATTTTATTTTGTGTTTTCTGGTTGATGGCTGTAAAAAAGAACAGAATTTCTTTAAAAAGCTGAAAATTAAATTGTAACTGATCTTTGTTAGAAATATGTATAGAATTCTTCTGTTGATGTGAGATCTTTAGTAGGCTTTTTAACCAAGAATCTGTGATTTCCTCTATACTTACTTCAACATTCTCAAACCCTAACACAGGTGGTATTGTGGCAAGTAAAGAGATGGTAGATCTGAAGTCAATTATGAATCTTCTAAAATGGTAATTGAATGTAAAAGGGAGTAATCTAAAACTGAAAATCTAAGTGGTTTGAATCATGGGAGTAATCAGGAGCTAAAGACATAAGTGGTTTGGAAAATGTTAATTTTGTTGGTGCAGAGTGTCTATGGGTATGTGGTTAAAGTCATGAAAAATACTTCAATGTTCTTTAAGACTTTAGTCATTGTTTTCTATTAAATAATATTGAACATTTTGTGAATTCAAGGAATGTTACTAGTAATTATTTGGAGGCATAATACACTCTAGAAAACAGTTACTGTGTACCCTTTAAAGATATTTAAAATAAAGCACCATATATAGTAGAACCAACAGGATACTACCTGACTCAGAGGTATCCAAGTTTATTTATTCAATGAATATTATCAAATACTTAAAAACCTTTATGCTTATCTCAGTAGCATTATTGAGTACATGGGTTGGTCATGTGAAAATTCCATGTTATATGCACCATGCCATACAAGGAGATTTCCCATTTGCTCTCATATGAAAATGTGAAAACAATAGTATTAAAAGTGTCCCTCTGTGACTAGTTGTCTCTATTTTCAATTCTAGGTCATAATAACAGTATAAAATAAGCAGAATTACAAATTTGATTATCAAACTCTGCAAGTACATCACATTCGTTTGTTATTTGTATTCAGAGAGTGTGAGGGTGAGACTATCTAATTTAGCTGCAGCTTGCTGATTTTTTTTAAGCCATCAAAATAGCTTCATAGAGATGAGCTTTGAAGAATGGCTTAAACATACTCTTTTTTTCTTTCTTCTCAGGTTAGTGTCACTTCAAAAATAAAAATAAAAATAGGCACTCTTCCTGGAACATCGGGAGTAATGCTGGGTATAAAAAGGCTTAGAATATACTTAACTATAGTAATCCTTCCCGACACACATAGAGATGAATTGATAACCGGATTTGGCATTTCAAATATTTTTTACCCAAGGCAAAGGCTTTAGGGTGTTTTCTTGGAATTAGAGAGTTTAGAGATGAAAAAGGTGCCATTTATTATTTTCTCTTTCTGTCAACTGAGGACTTCTCTTTGCGATCATGTTTATAATACTGGGCCTATCTGTTCTTAAATGTTTCACCTGTTGAAAGATGTTCCATCAAAGGACGTGCTAAAATGTTAGCTCATGTGTACCCAAGATTTTGACTGAATAATATTCTAATAAAATCAAAAAGGTAATTTATTGGAAAAAGAACTTGAACTTACAATCGGAAGTAGTAAGTTCTAGTCAAGAATCTACAACATAATTTGTACATGATCTTGAGCAAATCACTTAGGATCTCTCATTTCTCTATTTCCTCATGTGATATGTGAGAGGTTTTGGCTAGCCTATAAGATTAGATCAGTTAGATAACGAGATGAATGTGTGATTTAATCAAATTAACCACATCAACTGATCAGTTTAGCCAAAATATTTAAGCCATTAATGTAAGAGTATAAACAATCAGAAAACTAGATTGTTGTATCTGAGAACCTCAATATTTGCTTTCTTAATATTAGTACTACTTTTCCAAGTCATAACAACTTAAAAGACCTTTCCCTTAAACATGGTATTATACCATTTTGCTGCAGTATTATTCTCCAGAATATTACCACAGCTTAGCTATTACCAGGGCCATAGAGTATAAGTGAACAAAAAATGATTAACTTTTACAATCCCACTTTATCATGGGACTCAAAGAAGAAAATACCTGCCCTTCTTTAAAAAATAAAAAAGATAACTGTATTCCCATTCCTCACAAAAAAAACCAGACTATTCAAATAGAAAGTAAATAGTCACTAACCACCCCTTTTTTTAAACTTGAGAGCTCATTAATTTTAATAAATTTTCTCTTTACCAAAACTGACATATTTTACTTCATCACCAGGTTATTTCTGATTGCAAAGATATAACCTTACAGTAGACTTATAATGAAAAAAGCATAGGATTTAGAATCAGGAGATCCAGCTTCAAGAATCTGTCCTATCACCTCTATATAGACAGATTTGGGTAATTCCTTTAACACCTCTGAGCCTCAATTTCCTTATTTTTAACAAGGTGGTAGCAGTAATACTTACTTTTGAAGCTGCTGTCAAGAAGAAATGAAATAATGAAGGTGAATCATAAAAAGTAGTATGCAATATTAATACTGTCACAAAAATATTCTAAAATATTTTATATTTAATAAATTGCATTTTTCCATCTGACTACGTACAGATAACATAATACATTTACAGAAAGTATTTTAAGCTCAAATATTAAAGGTGGAGGGAAAGAAGGAAGAGGAATGGAACCAATATTTCTTGAGTACCCTGCCACAGCATCATGATGGAAAAGCAGGCAGTGCTTTATTTTCTAACTCCAACATAATGTACTTTTTGACTCCTGAATAAGAGACAAGGCATCACCACGTTATCACCTCTGTAAGAAAAAGAAACATCCTTTCTGGGTTTTATAAATTGTGGCACAAAGAGGAGTTGCCCCTAAATGCAGAAACTCGAGCTTTCCTCTACCACCTCACTGCTGCACCATTTCACCAAATTTTATTTTTTAATATATAAAACATTGGCCGGGCGCGGTGGCTCACGCCTGTAATCCTAGCACTCTGGGAGGCCGAGGTGGGCGGATCGTTTGAGCTCAGGAGTTCGAGACCAGCCTGAGCAAGAGCGAGACCCCATCTCTACTAAAAATAGAAAGAAATTATATGGACAGCTAAAAATATATATAGAAAAAAAAAAAATTAGCCGGGCATGGTGGCACATGCCTGTAGTCCCAGCTACTCGGGAGGCTGAGACAGGAGGATCGCTTGAGCTCAGGAGTTTGAGGTTGCTGTGAGCTAGGCTGACGCCACGGCACTCACTCTAGCCTGGGCAACAGAGTGAGACTGTCTCAAAAAAAAAAAAAACATTGTAAGTATATAGCTTACAAATCTAATTGATGTGGTTCCTCACTAATCTATGAACTGATTTGTGTATCAGAAGATTGCTATTCAAGTTTGAATCCAGGTGGATATTTAGCTGAAATGCCATGAGAAAGAAAAGAAAAGAGAAAAACCGTCCTCATTATGAATATGAGATAATTACTTTTCAAAAATCATTGCAGCCCCAATCCAAGAAGGGGCCACAAGGTTTAATTGTGGGTGTGCTATTTACAGATTAATTAGGACATTTAACTTCATTTTTTATACCACAGAATTAATCCCATAAAAATTAGTGATCTCGAAGGAGTCAGTTGTCAACTCTGACAGGATCTCTTTGCCATAATCTATTAAAATGCTGCTTTTATCTTGTCTTGCCTGTGTCATATTTTATGGATTTTTTCATAAACACTGCCTATACTTCATAAATGTCTCAATTTTCTAGTCTATTAACATTACTTCAAAAGCAATTGATAAAAGAGTAGGGCATGCATGAAATAATATACCAATAATGTGAAGTGCTGGAGGCAAGAACAGTGGGTAGGATCTGCACAGCTTGTGAGCTGAAACAATGAAAGGATGTTTTATCTACTACAATAAAGAAACAAATGATCATTTTTGATAGTAGAAAAAAGATTGCTAGTAATTGGGCAGATGAAAAATGGGTTACACAGAAAATACAGCATATTTTGAAAATGATAACTGAAATGAGAAAATAAACATCCCCAAGTATATATTTACATTAGAGGGAACCTTTTCCCTTTGGTTAGTAAAGATTTCATATTCAGCCTGATTTGTCTTAGTTCTATATATGATAGTTTTATTCAATATATAAATATATTTCTTTTGAATGCATATATTTTAACAAACCTATATGTATTTAATGTATTGACTACAATAGATGTTGGAATTTATTTTTTAAAATCTTTATAATTTTTTATTTCAGTTTTTGAAATTAGTTTTTCTTTTAATGTATGGATGATAAGTCTATAGAATCCTCTTTATATTTTTAAAGCCCTGATGCAAGACCTAGGTTGATAGAATGAAATGAGAATCTTATACAAACTGACTTTTCAAATTTTGTAATTATATATTTAAATCTACTAAATGAAAAACAAAGAAGAGAAAGGGCATTAAACAAGATGCAGAATCCCTGATTTTTTTTCTTTCATGCTTCATACTTTACCACTTGAATTAGCTAAATGAATGAAAGCTAGTGTCTGAGCTTTCATTCTTAAGACATCACGCTTTATAAATTGAATGACGTTAGATTCCAGTATTCCTGGACAGTCATGGTGTTTTCCTGTAATTATCAATAGCTCCTTCTTTCATTCTCACACGTGTCTTGGCTTGGATGACAAAATATGTGAATGTGATAAAATGACTATTGGAAGGAATTTTTTATAATACATATAATTTTAAATTTCTTTAAACCTACATAGAGCTATCTAAAATAATTAGTGTGATTTAGTGCTGAAAAAGTGGTTCTTGATTCATATAATTCTCTTGTTCTTGTTTTTTAACTTGGAAACAACACCATTTTATTGAAATAATCAAGAAAAATCTGGACTAACCCCAGAGTAATCATTCAATTCTAGCACATGGAAAGTAGATGAGTTTTTTCATACCTCGAGAAATGGTTGCTGGTACTCTATGAAGGCAGGTAATGTAGTCGATTAAAGTACAGGACCCAGCATAATGATGATACCATATGTGTCTGTGATCTTACAGTGGCACAGAAGATCTGATCAAGGGGATTCTTTAGTTCTCAAATGTTGCAAAGAATATTTGCAAAGAATATTCCAAGAGCCCCAGTCCTTGGTACTAACCTAAGGAAACAGTCACCAGAACTATGTGGGAAATAGCCAGTTTTACCACGTGGGATGAGAGACAATACCCAACATAATAGCTTATTGACCTGACATTAATAATTCCCACCCTTCTCCCAAACCCATTTGTCTTTCTTCATCTCAAGAAACAGCATAAATATTGCTGATGCTCAAGCCAAAAACCTACAAATTTTTCACGTTCCTTCTTTTGTCCATTACATCTATCAAAAAATTCAGCCACTTTTACTCCCAGAACCCATTCAGAATCTACCTGCTGCTTTTAATCTCCACCCCTGCAGTCTTAGTCCAAGCTACCTTCATTCGTCTCCATGTTACCTGGCCTGCCCACTTCTCCTCTGTCCCCTCCTCCATGATTTATTCTCCTTATAGTACTCAAAATGATCTTTTAACATGTAAATCTAATTACATAATTCAGATTTCATTAAATTTAAAATAAAATGCAAACTCCTCACGCAGCCTATGAGTACTACCCAATACAACCCTGTCTACCCCATCTCCTACCATTACCTCCTATTTCATTGTGCTCCAACCACACCATCTTTTATTTATACTCATTCAGCACACCAAGCTTATTCTCACTTGCTGTTGCCTCTGCATGGCTGGCTACTCTTTGTCATTTGGGTTATCTTTTTAGAGGCCTCTCTGACTATTCTTTTGACTACTATTTCTACTCCCCCCTCACTACAACCCCTGTCTTACTCCCTCTAGTTCTAGACCAGCAATGATGACTTGAAGCTAGCTTTGTCAGTGACCTTGGCAAATATCATAATAATAGCTAACATTTATTGAGCACTTGCTATATATGTGCCAGCACTCTAAGTGTTTTACATAAATTCTACTTCTCACAACAGTTCTATGAGGTCGACACTATTATTATTCTCTCTTTATAGTTGAGAAAACCACAACACAGAAAGGATAAATAACTCACTAGGAAGTGACAGAATCAAAATTGGAACCCAGATTTTCTACCTCACTACCCCACTACACTGTGCTACTTCATATGCAGTAGGGTGAATCATGTCATGTGGTCAGGAGAGACTTTTTGGGGTTTGAAGGCCAACATGAGTGCAGAAAAGATAAAAACAGGTCAGCACTCAAGGACAACGACCAGAAACAACATAGATTCCTCACCATAACTCAGCGTGGGCAGAGCAAAAGCAGAGCCTGGCACCAGCCAAGGCACAAAGCTGAGTCAACTGGTGAGTCTTCAGGTAAGAGCAGCAGTGAGATGAAAAGCAGAGGCAGGCACGCAGGCTGCTGGACACCCTGAGCTTCTGTTTGTTTGTGTTTCTTCATCCCACTGGCCATTTCTTCTGTCTCCTTTGCAGGCTTGTCCTCTTTACCTCCTGTGAGTTCAGCCCAAGCCCCTCTTTCCATGCTATATTCTCTTCCTAGGTAATCTCATCCATATACATGGTGCCCCTCAGTCACCACCTATGCATATACAAATGACTCACAAATTTATATCCTTCATCTAGATTGTTCCTCAGAGTCCCAGACTTTTATATCTACCTGCTGTTTATCATCTCTTCATGAATGTGTCAAAAAAAATCAAATGTAGCATGCCCCAAAACAATTTATGATTTGCCCCTGATACCTTGGCCTCTCCCAATGCCCCTAAGTCAGTGAGGCATAAATACAAAACCTTGGCAACACCCTTTAAATTTCCCTCTCCCCTATCCTCATTTTTTTAATCCAGATATGATAGGACAAATGATCTTCTTCCTAAATATTTGTAGAATCCATTCACTTCTCACCATCTCTGTGCCCACAGTCCTAGCACAAGCTCCCACCATCACTTACCCAGACTGCTCTAGCAGCTTCCTAACTAGTCTCTTGGTATTAACTCTGGCTCTTCTTCCAGGGTGATATTTTTTTAAAGTGCATATTTGATTGTGTTGAACTCTTTGTGGTTTTTTTCATCATTATTTTCTCTACCTCAACCACACTTTCAGTCCATATTCATTCATTCAACTACATTCTAGGAGTTGAACATATGGCCCTGGCCTTTTAGAGTTTATATTTTAGGGGAGAAGCAGACAGTAAGAATAGCAACAAATATAATAGTTTCAGATTCTGCTCATTACTATGAAGAAAATAAGTTAGGACTCAGAAATAGAGAATAATTTGGATGAATCCATTTTTAGATTAGAGAGTCAGGGGAGTCTTTCCCCCTAGGAAGAGACAGGAAGGAGGTAAGGTTGGGGGAGTGGGCGAGTATGAAAGAAAATGTCAGAGATAAGATTGGAGAGAGAGGAGGCAGTGAAAAGTGATTTAAAAAAGGGGGTGGATTTAGCATACATTATGAAGGTGGAGCTAACACAGGTTGGTGAAGGAAAGGTAGGAATTAAGAATGGAATGACACTAAGGTTTTTTCCTTGACCATCAAATGAATGGTAGTCTTATAAATTGAGACGGGGAAAAATAGAGAAGGAGCAGGTTTGGTGGGAGTATAGGAAACCAAGTTATTTCTTTTTTTTCTTAAGGAGGGGTGGCTGGGGCAGGTTAAATTTACTATATCAAGTAGGTAGATGATTACAAGAGTCTAGAACTCCAGGGAACAGTCAGGACTGCAGGTATAAAATTGAAAGTTTTAGCATATGGATGGTGATTAAAATCTAGGAACCTAGTAAAGACACCTATAGAAAAAAGAGAAGTGAAGAGGGATCAAGTCATGTAGCACTTTCAGTAAAATCAGGTACTATCCTTTTGTGGATCTCCATCTGTTTGAGATAAAAGGAAAACTAAGAAAGTGTGGTATCTCAGAAGTGAGGAAAATACTTCAAGAATGAGGGAGTGGAAAAAATAAAGAAGAATTAGGTAGTGAGAAAAATGCTACACTGAATAGAATAAGATGAGGACAGAGAACTGAATTCAGGGTTTGGCAAAATTAAGTTTGTTGAGAACCTAGACAAGCCTGGATTGAACAGACTGGTGAAGATAAAAGCTTGGTAGATGGTGTTTAAAGTGAAAGTGGGAGAATAGACAGTGGATATGAACTCCGCTTTCAAGGAGTTTTACTATAAAAGGGAACAGAAAGAGGGCAGTTGGCAGAGGAAAACTAGGGATGAGGGGTATAAAAAGATTATTTTTAAGTTTGGAGTTATTACAGGATATTTTTTATGTTCTGGGTATAATCCATTAAAGAGAATAAAACTGAAAACACAGGATAGTGAAATAGTAATTTCAGAATCCACGTCTTTGTGTTGGCAAGATGGGTGGGAACTTGAAGTAGAGCTATTAGTCTTAAATAGGAACAGAGTAATTCTATTGTGATCCAAAGGAACATGCAGTATATGGGCTCATCTATTTGTAGATTCGGCACTGCAAAGATGAAATAAGAAACTAGATCAAAAGTTTAGGGAAGATGAGATAGAAAATGGTTGTCAGGAGAAAGAGAAAGTTAAAATATTAGTACTAGGGAAATGTAGTAAGATTAGGCAGCATTAAATGCCTGCTTGAAATTTGTAATCATAAGTGTAATGTGATGCTTGTCTGCACCGTTATGTGTTTTTCTCTAGCAACATTCAGCAGCTTGGATAGTGGCACAAATTAGCTGGAGAGCAGGGTGTAGCTTTTGGGATTTTGACAACAGATTATAGCAAGGAATAAAGGAGTTAAGGGTATGATTAAAGTGCTAGAGCCTGGGATCTGAGCCAGGTTAGGAGGGATATGAGCATATTGGGAGGGTAGTGGTATAGTATAAAGTGGTAGGGTCAAGAAATTAGAAGTCCGGCCTGGGCGTGGTGGCTCACACCCGTAATCATAGTACTCTGGGAGGCTGAAGCAGGAGGATCGCTTAAGGTCAGGAGTTCGAGACCAGCCTGCGCAAGAGTGAGACCCCGTCTCTACTAAAAATAGAAAAGTGAGCCAGACTTGGTGGCATGTGCCTGTAGTCCCAGCTACTAAGGAGGCTGAGGCAGGAGGATCGCTTTAGCCCAGGAGTTTGAGGTTGCTGTGAGCTAGGCTGACGCCACAGCACTCTAGCCCAGGCAACAGAGTGAGACTCTGTCTCATAAATAAATAAATTAGAAGTCTGAATGGGGTTGAAAATTTTAGAGGAAGGGTACTAGAGTAAGTAGACTCTAAATTAGAAGATGGTAGTTAGCAAATGGGATATTTAAAATCAGAATTTTGGAAGTAATGTGGTTATTGGTGATTACAAAGCCAATCAGTATTTCCCAAACTTTTTGGACTGGAGAAAGTAACATGATGTTTAAATCAACTCAGCATATATATATATGTATATATATATATATGGTATGTAATTGAATAAATTTTTGTGAAACAATGTTTACCTTACTTCATGTCATGAACTATGATAGTTCAAAATGTATGTTACTTTAAAAAACCTGGTTGTAACCCATTAAATTTATTTTCAGGATTACTAATGGGTCAAAACTTGCATTCTGAAAGAACAGCACTAGTGACCATGGGAATGAGTGATTGATGTGGGGTGGAGGAAAAGGTTGTTGGAAATGTAGAATTCAGCCACTGGAGAGTTCACAGTGTCAGTTTGATTATCTACCTAGATATGGAAGTCATCAGAGATGATGGCATGGAGGAAGACAGTGAAATTGGGGCTAAATTACTCCATGGGTGAGTGGGGTGTCAAGGGGATTGGTGCTTGACAATACCTAGGAGAGGAAGTGGCAGTGTAGTCTGGTGGTGGTTTGTACTTCTAAGAGGCTGGAGATGTTAAAAAGCTGGGGAAGACACACCAGCTCCATGTCGTAGAATGTAAGTGGGAAAGAAAAAACAACTTCCATTATGAGGTACTCAGGGAAAGATGCAGTCTTAGAGTGTAGCTTGGTTTCTCTGTGAGCAAAAAGGTGAAAAAAAAGTCAACAGAAAGGATTTTAGATATGGGGGGATTTGTTGCTGAGAGATTCTGGTTTGTAAAGGATCCAGGGAAAGGCTTTGGGACATCAGAGAGGGGTGGGAGATAGGTCAAATGAAAATGACTTGGAAGGCTGAGATTAAACATGAATCTGTTTAGTTTTGATGATAATGTAGGGAAAGTTGGGTAGACAATCCAGGATTGTAGAGATGAGAAGGCAGTATTTCAGCTGAGGAAGAGCAGCCTTGCTGGGAGCAAGGTACTTCCAAGGACGGCTCCTTCAATCCTGAGGTAGCTGATGTAGCAATAGGAGGGAGATTTGGGGCTGTGAGGAGAAGCAGTGTCACTGAGCCCCTTGAACTCACTGTGCAACAGGACCTTTGCACATAGCTCACCCTCTACCTGGAAGCTAGCTAGCCACCCATATTTTCTTCAATCTCTGCACAGCGTCATGTCCTCAGGAAAAGCTTCCCTCTCTGGCCTCCCTGACCAGGCTCTTAGAGCACCTTGCACTTCACTTTTATCCCCTATGTCACAGTTACAGTTTTATACTTACCTGTAGAACTCCTTTGCTAGACTAGGCACCATGCAAAAGGGACTATACCTGTTTTTGTTCACTATTGTATCTCAAGCACAGTGCATGGCATCTTTGCTAAGCAAAGATACATTTAATGAAATGAGAGCTACCAGATGTTGATAAGAACAACAACAAAAAAAAAAAACCAGCAGAAGGAACTAAAGAGAACCAACAGGAGGTACTGTTGAACTGTTGAATTTTCGAGGAAGGCTTCTTGCTAGAATTAGAAGAGCCACAGCTCAGTCCTCATGGACATAACTCAGTTGATGCTGAAGGAACAGTACTATGAACCTAGTGTCTGAAAGCAAAAAACTATTTTAAAGACAATATTAATAGCAATTGTAATCACCAGAGTGGTGTGAGATGGAAATTTAGGGGGACTGCAAGTCTGGAGACAACTTCAAAGACAGCTCCTTCAAGAACCAAATCCTAATTAAAGAAATAACAACTATTAGAGTTCTATAAGTGTCTGAGGGAGCAGGATGGACACAGGAGAGAAGACGTGCATTTGGGGTTGGCGTGGTGTGGGAATAGAGGGAACAAGGAGTAACATTACAGCATTTTTTAAAGCAGGGAAACAACTGGCTGTGTTTGGAGTAGATTCAGGAACTAGGGCACTTTTAGGAGTGCAGCAATGCCAAAGATGGCTGGGGAAGGGCAGAGTTAGTCAAAGTTAGAGCAAACAACTGGACTGGCTGAGATGCGGGGCTCTCTCCCCACTGAGTAGGACTTAGAGCCTAGAGGTTGGAATGCCAAAGGTTTTATGGGAACTGGGCTCTCCCCTTATGCTAGCAAGTGTCACCCAAGAAAATACTATGAGACAGTAATACAGAGTTAGGTCATCTTGGACAAAAGTCATAACCAAGTTGAAAAATCACCACTAGGGAAGATTTCATTCTGTTTCCATTTTAATTTTGTACCAGTCAGGAATACCATTGCATTCCTTTTATACCACCCCTCTGCATTGACAGTGCATACTCTTCATTTGTCTTGTTAAGACCTGCATTTGAGAAGTGATTTTTTTTCCTTACTGGATCATCATTCAATAGCAGAGTAGGACACCCCTGAGCAATCACTGAGTTTCATCTTTCTGTCACAAAGGAATTCAGTTACTTACCTCTTGCAACTGCATTAACTCTTTCAGGCCAGCACTTTGGAGGAAGTAATTTACTAAATGGTGCCCTTGTGGCCAGAAAGCCTTAACACACATAAAAGGAGAAACCATGGATTCCATTTCTCCTCTTCAGAATGTTGGAAACAATTAGGATTAATTATGTGTTTTTGCGTGGAAGTGATGATATGAATTTCAATGGCATATAAGAAAAGAAGCCTATTTTTTAGTTCCGGTTTAGGTCTATTATAGCTGCACAATGTCATTATGAGATATGACAAGGAGATAACTAAATTATTCATATTATAATTTTATTTGTGTTCCATTCTTTATTTTTCCTGGAAAATGTCCCTATTTGTTATTAAAACTAGCATGTTTTATAAAGAGATTTATGTTAATTACACAGAAAGCTGCCTTAGTCAGAATAGCAAATTCTATAGTGAATTTCAGCATTTTTTAATGTGTGATCTCTATGCTGTAGAATATTTCTTGCTAATGGTTCATGCCATCTATATATCTTGTGATCTTTGAACCCCATGTTCATTATTATGGTTATAGCTATACCCAAATGGCAGCATATTATTAAAATATGAGGTAATGATTGAAGAAACTAGATATAATTATGCTTGTAAAGGAAAACAAACCTTCTAGGAGTAAGTTTTTAGAAGGCAAAATAATACCTTTAAAATGTTATACTTAAAGTAAACATATTACGACAGATGAGAAATGCCAGGTTTTCAGACAAAGAGGGGGAGAGGCTGAACACACTATCAAAGGCCATCTCAGAAAAGTTGCTCACTTCAAAAAAATGTACTTTAAAAAAAATAGGAAGTTTTTCAGGATTTTCTTTTACTACATATGCATTTCCTATTATCCAAATGAGTAAATATAAAATCATTTTTATTTCAGCAAATACTAAAGTCCTGATCCTACGAATAGGAGGATCCTATGAATGGAGTCATCACTAACTTTGCCATATTTAATCTTCAGCCCAGTAGGCCTATTTCTGTGTCATAAAGGCCAGCAGCCTGGAAAACAGTGAAGACTAATCCCTGTCACCAGCTAAACCAGTTCTGTTATCACATTAGTCCTGAACATTTAAAGGGGAAAACAGTTATCAAACATTCTCATATCAAGGTACAGAAATATATTTCACAACAGAGACCCAGACTTAGAGGGCTGATGTTAAACTAGATGTCTTATAGACCAACCACAAATTTGCAATTAATCTACTGAACTTCTCTTTAAAAGGAGATATATTTATTATCAATTAGGACCAGGTAGACAAATTACATTTGTAGTATATTTTTAATGTAGTAATAGCTTACTACCACTGCCAGGTGTTTGGAGTGTGTTTACCTTGGATACAACTATAAAGAATATATTTTTAGAGTGGAACTCCTTTTCCTGAATATGTTTTATCAAAACAATTATGAGGATGTATTTTGAGGGCCGGGTGTGGTGGCTCAGGCCTGTAATCCTTGCACTTTGGGAGGCCAAGGTGGGAGGATTACTTGAGGCCAGGAGTTTGAGACCAGCCTGAGCAAGAGCAAGACCCTGTCTCTACAAAAAGTAAAACAATTAGCTGGTGATAGTGGTGAGAGCTACTGGGGAGGCTGAAGAAAAGGATCACTTGAGCCCAGGAGTTTCAGGTTGCAGTAGGGTATAAGAATGTATTTTGAGATTGCATTAACATTTAGATATGTGTACTGATTTTTTTTATACTATTACTCCTTTTAGGGCTCAGTTTTGAAAGCTCCCCTGAGAAAGGAAAGAAGTGCTTATGTGAGGAAGCAAGAAGGCTGTTAATGAATCAAGTACTAGGAGAAGGTGTGGCAGTGCCTAGGTCAGGAAAAAAATGAGTGAGCAAAGAGAATTGAACAAAATAGCAAAATAAGAGAATAGTGGTATAGGACTGTGATCCCCAAATCCCTAGGCCACGGACCAGTACTTGTCCGTGGCCTGTTAGGAACCAGCCTTAGGGTTCTGCCTCCCCTATCCTGTGGAAACATTGTCTTCCATGAAACTTAGGAACCAGGCGGCACAGCAGGAAGTGAGCAGCAGGCAAGTGAAGCTTCATCTGTATTTATAGCCACTCTCCATCGCTAGCATCATCGCCTGAGCTCCACCACCCCTCCCCACCATCCGTGGAAAAATTGTCTTCCATGAGACAATTCCATGAGTCCTGGTGCCAAAAAGGTTTGAGGACTGCTGGTATAGGAGATAGAAAATGGTGAAGACTGTCTCAGAAGGAAAATAAGACCCAGAAAAAAATGTATATCATAAAAAGCACCACCCTGACAAGATAATTTCCATTAATCTCTGCTCAATTACCGTTCTTCATGTCTGGTCATTCATAAGTAGACAAGAATGAGCTATCCGCCATAAGCCCTAGGACATCACAACATCGTCTTTGGTAGCTGACATGCTGGAAGTAAATCCTGGAAAATTGGGAGGGGATGAGAACATTAAGAAATCTTCTATTAAGTCAATTTCCCTCTTCCTTCATAAGAATATCTTACCCAAATAAACAGAAAATAAAATATGTAAGAAGAGCCAAAAATTAACATAACAGGCCTGCATACGTAAAATAATTTAAAAGTGATGCTGTGGAGTTTTGCCCTAACATAAAAATCTATAGGATGAACTGTGTTACAGTATCACACTTCCCTTACTATAATTTGCCTGAATTGCTAACCAGTGTTTAATGTATTTTTCCTACTTATTGTTGATTGTCAGGTTATAGACATGTAGATTTTTATTTTAAATTGCTATAAAATTATAAGACTTTTTTTTTTTTAACTGGCAGTGTAATGATTATCTGTAATGCTTCTGCTTTCACTTCTTTGAGGATTAGGTTAATTTTCTGCTAATGGTTTTGGAGAGTAGGTAAGCAATTTCCCTTATTGCCTGTGAGTAACTTGTATGGTGGACATTGTTTCTTTTAAATAAAATTAACTTGTGTTGGGAACTGTTAATATTAACTATATGAGAATAGGATTGGTTTAATTATTTTACCTTCTAAAATCTATTATAATTAATTAGGGTTTTTTAGTGCTGACCAAAAAAAAGTATCACATGAACCACCCCAACCTCCTAGTAACAAACAATGATGGCATGCACAAAGGGTGGATGCTTTAAGTGGCAGAGGGAGGGACAAAAGTAGATAATTATTTGTAGCGATGCTTTTACTGTTGTTTGAAATGAGACAGACTAACAGTGGCAGCAGTCATTTTGCCGAATCAAAGTCCATGTTAGTCGCATTATACACTGCCACAAAAGGTTGTTAAGGCTGGTATTAGCATGTACCACTGAGGACATTGGAAGGACTCGATCTGTCACACTAAATCGCCTTCTTGCCCTCAACCATTGAAGTCTCCAGCTCCTCTGACATGTTCTTTCATTAATGGCTCGGCCTTGACAACTGATCCTAATTGCCTCTGAACCGCACTTCATGTATTATTGGTGTCTGCCTGCCCTGGTTCATGTCAACAAGCCACAGCATGTGCAGGGTGTGCCCAGTGCCTTTGCTGAAATGATGTTCCCATCGTCATATTCCTCTGAGGGGAGTGGGTCCTGGGAGGGCGGGGAACCTGCAGCCGTAAGGCCACATGTTGCCTTCTAGGTCCTTAAGTGAGGACTTTTGACTGAATCCAGATTTTACAGAAAAAATCCTTTTATTAAAAGGGGTGCAGCAGAGGAAGATGAAGCTTTTCTTGCCTCCTTTGGTGCTTAAAAAAGAACGATCTTGAAATCAGAAGGCCTCAGATTCCCCAGCCTTTAAACCTTCCATTAAGGCACAGATGTAAATGCTTACTTAAATTTGCCCTTATTTTAGTAAGTGGTAAAGTGTGTGTTCATTGTAAAACCTTTTCAGCATCAGTTATTATGGCTTACATTTCTTTACAACTTTAGTACAGTTTACATTCCTTTTATTTTGATTATGCATAACAATTTCAATTTGATGTATGATAATGGCCAAAAAGGTCTGTAATATTATGTAGTTTCCAGGTAGAAGTATGCATTAGACCAGAACTCCCCAAAAGTAAATTATTAAAGGATATTTTTGTCTTAACATTTATCAACAGATTTATATTTCTGCATTTTCTAGAAGTAGCTAAAATAATCAATTTAAGTGCATTACATGTATTAAAAGCCTTTATTTTGTTGTGACATTTCAAGAAACCCACATAAAGGAAAAAACAGTTTAGATACATTTTAATTTATAAGGTGAGTTATTTGCTTACAGCAAAATATTTGAAAATCTAAAACATAAAATGAGATATGCTCAAGATATTTACCTCTTTTTTTCTGGAAGTGTCTCTGAGATTTAAAATTTACCTCATTCCTATGACAATTTTTTACAATCCCATCTCTGATAATATGAGATTCTTTCAATCTTTTCATCCTTTTTTATTTATTGAAGGCAGTTTTCTGGTGAGCCTCTTAAGCATGCAAGTTCTACCCGTGATCATAAAAAATAAATCACAGAAGCTCTCCGGTGCTAGGTATCATTTAGCCTAATCTAGACAGTGACATTTGGGCCACTAACAGCATAATCATGGTTATTGCTACAAATTGCTCCATGTTTGAGTTTTAATGTTATAAGTAAATTATGCCACCGGATAAAATATATGTTTCTTTGGGAATTAAACATGTTTATTTCGGCAATGTGGCCATGGAATAGCACGTAGACCTTAAGCTTCTTTCATGTAGTAATACTGCCACCTTCTGAAGCCCAGAGGAATTATCCTCAAGGTTAGCTGTTTTAAGAGACTCCTCGGTGGCCATTTGCAGTGACCCAGCAGCAAGAAACTTCCAGTCTAAAGCATCCAAGTCTAAAAACTGTCTGATTTTTAGCATATAAACAATAAGTTTGATTTTAACTCTTCGTTTTAAATAGGTAGAAATGAATCCAACAGTCGGTAAAAACACTATTTCCTCTTTTCATTTTACCCCCAAATACCTTTTATTTTCTGGGCTTTATAACTGTCTTTATTGGTGATGTGGAGTTTTCTGTGAAAAAGCTCAGGTGATGCAAAGTTAATCTGGTATGGAAGTTGCACAGCAAAAGCAATTGCTGAGCAGAAGTGGGGCAGTGGTGGCCACAGCTGGGATTGTGAGAAGGGGATGGCAAATGTTTTCCTATCATTCAATCAGACAGTATGCCCTTCAGCAGAACAGCAAGCTCTCCTGATTCTTTGGAATTAGTGAGATTAGCATGAAGCACATAATGCAGGATGATGGGATTTGTCATAATTTGCATTGTCCTGGAAAAATGCGGGTTGATAGAGCGATGCATCTTGGAGCATGTCATGTCCCACGGGCAGGTCACAGAGGAAGCTTGGCAGAAATAATTTTGTGATATGTGCATCAGTTGCAAATGCTTCATAAGTAATTTGTCAAAATAAAATAAAATAGGAAGATGTTAGGAAGGTAGAGAAAGTAGGGTCATTGCGAAAGCATCTGAAAAAATTGGGTATGCCATCCTCCACAATCACATTTTCAGTCACTAAATAAAAATACATTCATTCTCCTTTTGGTTTCAAATTCCCAATGCCTTTCTGATAAGTCTTTCGTTTTTCCATGGTCAAGGAGTAACATCCTGGAAAATGCATGTGTGTTTCTGCAAAGTTTATTTATGGAAGTGCCTCACAGATATTATCAAATATAGCCACATTAGGGAAGGTTTTCTGAGAGATTGTGTCTGACCTTGATAATATTCCCAAACTACAGATAGGAAAGGATAATCGGTATGTAGTTGACAAAACGAACATGACAGTGTTACTTATCTGCAGCAGCATTTCTGGAAATGGGCATGTAGAATTCAGACAGGCAAGGGAAGCATGCTTTTTTAGCATAGCGTTGTAAGAATGCAAAGTCCAATGTCAGATATTGTCCTTGGTTTATTTATGGAGCACCTGACAGTGATGCCACTGTCTTTGATATTTAGAAATTTCTTCTACCCAAGAATATAATAACTAGTATTTACAGGTTATATTATTTATCATTTCAATATCAGCTTCTACTGCACAAAGACATTTTGCAATGTCTCCTTTATTTGTCTCTATACATTTCAAACAAAAGATTAATGTTGGCAGTTCAGTAACACTGATCTTCTGTGACAGTTGAACATTTGTGGGTTGAGGGTCTAATAAAAAAAAATTTAAGTGTGGGTTTTAAGGAAAATGAAAAAAAATAATCGCTTGTGAGGATCAGTCTTATAATAAAAATGTGTCTTCTTACTACAGTGTTAGTAGGAAGAATACCCATTTTCTCAGATGGTTATAATTGTAGAATTAGGTTTTATGAAAACTAAAATTACCCTAGGGCACAGCTCAACATGAATAAATCTTTCAACACCCAGTATCTGGAAACATGATACACATGAAACTAATAATGCCCTACAATTACAAGTAGATCAAGAAGAACTGTGTGAAGTTTTTAAAAAGCATTATTTATTGAGATCTATAACATGAAAGTGACTCTGAATAATGTTAGCTCAGACCATTTTAAATCATTTGTTGTTTGTAAAATAATAGCCTTCTATATAAACCTCATGTGTTTTTAAACTTGCCCTCCTGTCTATAATCTTCAAAACTGGTTGCTTTCAAACAAACTGTTTTACTAATCAGAGATAATAAGTACTTTATGGTGCCAATTGTCAAAAACTAGATTTTTTGTGAACATTATTTTCCTAATATATCATCTCTTGACTCATAAAAAGATTTTCTTTAATGAACTGTGTTTTCTGAGTTATAATGTTTCAGCCCAATTTCAGCATTGTGGCTATAAGTGGATATTCTGTACAATATTTGTTTCATTAAGAGTTGGCATTGTAGACTCCATTTTTATTATCTTATGCCACATTTTAGCTATTTTTTCTATTGTCTTCTTTTTGCTGTATACTACTGTGCAAAAAAAAAAAAAAAAAAAAGGCACCTGTTGCTTCTCCTGTGAAAGTTCTTTCCTCACTGAAAAGGTGCTTGTGATGCCAGATAATTTGCCTTGGTTAGAATTTTTCTAGCGCTGTCCCCTAGATGGCAAAGCCTTTGTACTCTTAACTAATCTTCAGGGGAGAATAAAAATACCACTTAGCTTTCTTAGCAGAAAATGATAATAAAAAAAAACTTCTTCAAACAAATATACATCTCACCATCACCTCCCAAAATTTTTAATAAAGACTTTAATTCTATTTTTCAAACAAAGTTTTCTAAATTGAATAAACAGGATAATGTGCTAGATATTAATGAATCCATTTTTGCAATGTCTTTAAACTTTACTATTCTGTTACTCTAGCTAGTGAACACCAACCTGGCAATGCTAGTTTAACTCTCAATGCTTTATGAACTGTTTATTCAGTTATTTGTTCACTCAGTCAGTATATGCTTCTAGTGGTTATGGTGCCTCTTCTGTGTCATTTGAAGGATGTTGTGCAAGAATTTATTTCCCATGGGGATGAAGAGTGAAGTGAGCAGAGAAGGCCCAATCAACAAATTTGATCAAGAGGTATTTATTGGGCAAAGCACCTCATCCAGAGTTAATGGCATTGCCACTCTGTGAATGAGTCTTAGAAAATGAAGAGGTAGATAAAGGAATTAGCTTATTAACATACTATCATCACATCTGGACTAGATCCAGTTCTTGGTGCTTGCCTGGAAGATTCATTGCTGCTACATTATCAGAATACCTGGTAATACACATATTAATGGAAGGGGTACAACCAAATATTTATTTGAAAATAAAGTGATGTTTCTTGCCCAAAATAGATGACTTGAAGAAGCAAACTATACATGTTTTCCATTCTGTTTACACTAACTTGTCTTTAACAAACTTAATGCCTCCAAGATTATTAATAGTGATTGCATGCTTTTTCCATTTTGCCTCAGCTTCAATAGTTGCCTCTTTCTTTCATTTCAGAGTTGTTGAACTCTTACTTTCATTTCAGAATGGTTTTTTAGAATTCTCTATGGTGAATAAATAATAGTCTCAAGGAAAAAAAAGTAAAAGATAAACTAACAACTGAGTCAGCCAAGAATCTCATAAGGAAGAATGTGCCATAGAGACATGATTATAGGTATTTCAAGACATACAGGTAACTTTCTTCAGTAACCAGGAATGTTATAGCTAAACAATTATCCACCGAATTTGATGCTAAGTGTTTATTTTTAAAAACAAAAAAATAAATTAAGTAATTACTTAATTTTAATTAAAAAGTACTACTTTAAAGAAAAATATTTGGCTACCATAAAATCTTTGAAAATATGTTGGTACTGGCAGATAAGAAATCATGGCTAGGAGTAGAATAAACTCATTTTAGATACAGTTTTCTTTCTCCCTACCAGGGTAGATATCTCTAATGCATCTCAATGTGCATAAATTTTGGAGGATCCATTCATGAATTTTCCTTTATATCTGTCATAGTTTTGCTTCTTTTAATACAAAAGTCATCATAATTGTTTCTGTCTTAAACTTGCCATATAAGTTCTTTTACTAGGACTATGGGGAAAGATGTTTCTTCCTTCGTCCATCTTTACTTTTCCAAGCTCACTCCCCACCCCCCAAAATTAGGAGTCTATTAGCTATTATAAAATAATTTATATTATAACTTTGTACAATCTATATAATTTATATTATAAAATTTGTATGATTTATATTATAAAATATTTCTGAAGTTATAAAGTAAATAAATCAGTGAGTTCTCTCGCTTTTTTCTTCTTCATTAATTTTTAAATCATCATTTTTATTGTTCAGAAAATTTTAACAGTCTATTAATCCTTGATGTAGGTAAGACTTCTTGGAGTATTTCAGGATTAAAATTTAGCAAAATGACAAACATATTATTATACTTTAGGGAAAAAAAATAAGCACTTCATTTCCTTTGCACACATGTTAATTTTATTCCTCATGGATAATTTAGAAGGATTTCTTCTTGTATATATTATATGGGAAAGATATTATTTGTAAATATGTGGTAAGATCATATTGTACATTTCGTAGGTTTGGTTGTCATCAAGCTCTCAAAGTTTCTGTAAGTGCATGGCAGCTGACAAGTGAGAATACATGACAAAAGAAAAAAAGTCAGTAGTTTGACTGTGGGAGATGATCAGATCACACTTGAAATGGAAAGCTTCCCTGTTGCCAGAAAAGAACTGTGTCCAGAAAAGAAATAGTGTTCCTATATCCTGTTGGCCCCTCAGAACTGGATTAAAGATAATGGATTCTAAAATTTATGCTTAACAAAAGAATAAAACATCTGAAATTACCACAGCAAAGATAAAGAGAGCCAAAAGAATCACTAATACAACTCTTGGAGAACCATTTCTTCCCACCAACAATTTATATTGCTATGGAATATTATCAAATGTCAAAAGTAGTTTTACAGGGCATTCAAAAGTTGTCTAAGACCCTGTGTGTGTGTGTACTATCCGCACAATGAATAAAAGTAAATCATCTTTCTTTATAGAAATGATGACCATTGTTTTTACTTTAGGTTGAATGGATTTTGGTGTTAATAATGGGATTCTAGAGGATCCTTCCCTGGGGTTGGAGGGGAGGGAAGGACCATATAAGTAATGAGTCATTCATGAATGCCAAGAGAAATGAGGAGAGCTGATGACAGGAAGACACATAAATCTTGCTTCTGATCAGGAAAGGAAGCTAATGTGATAGAATCAAGGGCCAGGAAAAGATAGCATTCCCCTTTAAGGCCATATGGCTGCTATGCGAGAAAACCCAGAATGTAGGTGAGAAAAGTTTGTTCAGATCTACTAAAGAAACTGATCAGGGACTGGGCTCAAATCCACAGAGACTCGGTATATTTCTCATGCTATGCTAAGCAGCTTATCATTTAATCCTCACAGTTGTCCTCTTAGATGAATAATATTATCCCATTTTCATGTATGGAAGCTGAGCTTCAGAGAAGTTCTGTAACTTGCCTAGAAGCACACAGCTAATAACTGGTAGAGTAAGGATATTAACTTCAACTCTACATGACTTCAAACCTATGTTCTTATCATGCAATATTTTTCAAGTTTGGGAAAGAATGAACCCAATAAAAAAGGAAAGACTGAGGTTCTCTAAAAGCTGTGTACAGAAACTGAATCATGCCGTAGGATTACCAAAACCAACTAATGAACTGGAAAATTGGTTTTATATTTGGAGAGAATAGAAGAATTGGGGGTAGTCTTAGAGAAGCAAAGATTAATAAGATGAGTAGAATAATATTGTATTCTCAAATATTATCTTATCTTAATAATATGACCCATCTTCATGAGAATAATGCTGCAGTTGTTCTTTTATTAACCGAAGACAATATACAAGGAAATGGATTTAAGTGAAAACAAGGAAACAAACAAAACAAAACAATTATTTGTGGCATGTGAGAATGTCTTGACCACAGAGTATCGAAAGGCTATTATAGGCTACCTGAGGTATCTACCATAGATATCTCGATTAGAATGTGTCTCTACAAAACATTCTTCCTTTAGCTGTATTAGCTCTCAGAGATCTATTGCCTGACTCATACATGATAGTCAATAAATGCTTTAAGAATGAATGTATGACTGAATGAATGAGCCTTTTGCCACCCCACCCCCAGCCTGGGAATTCATGAATTCCTTTCTAAAAGGGATGATACCTGAACAAGGGACCAATGTTTTAGACAGAAGAATGGATATTAAGAGGTCATGACTTTGTTAAAAGCTATAGGAAAACAAAATGAGTTCTCTGGCTTCCAGCCTCCTGCTCAGGCCAAAAGGTATGTCTCCTTTTGGTCACTTTTTAGTGAAAAACTTTATTATTAGCACATGTTTTCTGAATTAGAAAAATTATTTGGGGTCAAAATATGTTGATATGTATTTAAATGACGATATATATTTAAATGACAATGTTTTTCTTGGGTCTGTAATTTTATGAGTTATTTGGAGGGGATATACCCTGATTACTTTGTTTTAGAGTGGGTTGATTATGTTTATAGTTTTAAAAGGAAGTAGTGATGTAATTCACCCTTTAGATCTCTTATAGACAAGAGTTTGCTTGAGGGAGCAAAATTAGGTGCCCTTTTGCTTTTTACAGTATAGTTCACTCAGAATTGTAAATGAAATGGTATCAAAGGCCAGATAGGCAATTATTTGTCTATTTTAATATTATATTTGAAGCATTCACCAGTAGAAAACATGGAAAAACAATCAATTATCTGTGCAACGAAGGCCTAGAAGAGCTCAAACATTTGTTGTAATATCTGGGAGAACTTGAACTTTTAAAAACCAACTCTTTGCAATGAAAATTATGAATAAAATTGAGAGAATTCCTAGGATTTCCATCCTCAATGAACATAAGGTGAAAGAGAAAAATAATTTTTTACCTCCCTCACCTACTTAATGGTGCTTTAGGTTTTATTAAAGCTTCTAGAAATTTAAATTTGAAATTTGCACCTTTAATATGTTTAAGATAAATTAATAAATAGTTCTCTGTAGCTATAAAAGCTCAATATGGAATAATTCAAATTTCACATTTGGATTATTATCATTAAGGCTGATGTGTACTGTTGGGCCGTCCACAGCATGCATAATTCTGTGCTATCATCTCAGTTATCAGTGTATTTTCTCTATATATACCTTTTAAAAGTCTAACCACATCACAATTTCTACTTTAAATCCCGTCTCATCTATAATACTTTTATGCCAGTCATGAACTGCAAGTGACTTTTGTCTACCCTAACCTCTAATATCATTAATTGGTTAAGACTCTTTGGTTATCAGTTGCAGAAGCCTGCTAAAGCTGTTAAAGCAAACAGTAGGAAATTTATTATTACGATGGTTTCCATCAGAACCTCAAGGGTAGGACATGACTCGCCCTCCGAAGGTTACTATAAATTAGAACTAGAACCAGGAACTAAAATCAGAATAATAATGATAGCAAAGATTTATGTAATGTGTATTAGTTTCCTCAGGCTGCCATAACAAAATACCATAGATAGAGTGGCTTACACAACAGAAATTTATTTCTCACAGTTCTGTAGGCTGGGAAGCCCAAGATCAAGGTGCCAGCCAATGTGGTTAGTGGTGAGGGCCGTCTTCTGGCTTCTAGACAGCTACTTCTCACTGTGTCCTTACATGGGCTTACCTTGAAACACACACATGAAGAGAGATCTCTCTCTCTTTCTCTTCTTATAAAGTCATTAATCCACTTAGATTAATAGCCCACTCTTATAGCCTTGTTTAACCTTAATTGCCTTCTAAAAGTTTGGTCTCCAAATACAGTCACTTTGGGGGTTAGTGCTTCAAAATATGAATTCGAATGGGACAAAATTCAGTCAATAGCATCATGCTTCCTAAATAACTGCCCCTTGTCATAAGCACTTTAGATATATAATCATTTCTCAGTATCTGTGGGGGATTAGTTCCAGGGCCCCCATGGATACTAAAATCTATGAATCCTTAAGTCACTTATATAAAATGGCCATAGTATTTGCATATAGACTATACACAGTCTCCCATATACTTAAAATCATCTCTAAATTACTTATACTACCTAATGCAATGTAAATGCTGTGCAAATAGTTGTTATACTGTGTTGGTTTTTTACTTGCATTATTTTATTGTTATAGTATTATTTTTTATTGGTTATTTTTTGAATATTTTTTGACCTGTGGTTGGTTGAATCTTACAGACACAGAATTCATGGATATGGAAGGCCAATTGTATTAAGTCTTAAAGCACACAAGAACCCTATAAAATAGGCACTATTTTACCACCATTTCATAAATAAGGAAAGAAAGCAGAAAATGTGAAGAAGTAAGTAACTTGTCCAAGATTACATAGGTTATAAATGATAAAGCCAGTTTAAACACAGCTGTCTGACTATAGCGTTCATGCCCTTGAACAGTGAACTAAACTGCCCCTGCTGAAGCCAACAGGGCTCCCTTCTGTCATCTCTGCTTCTATGTGAGTATTTGCTCTGCCTTGCAGCATAGCTTTCTCTATTTCTTCAGTCCACAAGAGGAAGCTGCCCAGCCTTCAGCCCCAGAGTTTCCATATTGCAGTTCTTTCAATCCCTGTCCCATATGTCTGGGAAAGAGAATTCTACTACCAGTGTGGGTCAGCTTTGCCCTGCGTAGTACCTGACAACATTGATTGAAGAAGTGAAAAAATAAGTGGTTACTATGTATTTCATATTACTCTAACTGCTTATACTCTATATGTATCATGGTAACTGCCAAAATGGATGAATCATGCTCTCTTTGTGTTTACTCATCTTGTTTCACTATTATTCTCCCCTGAAATGGCACCTTGATTCAGATGCTTTCCTTTGAAGTAAGTTTAATTGTTGTGTGCTTTTTTATTAAATGTTTTTTTTGTCTTCTTTCCCTGAAGAAATGTTTGCAAAGGATATGTTTTCTTGCTCCTTTTCTTCAAATAGTGAAAACAAAGGTCTCTAATTGGGGTGGGGAGCCAGAAAGGGTGAGTAATGCTTATTTTTTAACTCAGTGAACCTTATTTGAGTCCTTCTATTCCAAGGGAACTGTCTATGTGTGGGGCATCATGGCAACTTTTGGGGATAAGGGTTACAGCCATGATGTGAAAGAAGTTTAGCTGAACTAACCCTTTTGTACGGAAGCCTTATGTTTGCTTGCCGGTGGTTTCCTTGGCATGTTTAGAACTCACCTCAATTTTAATGCCTCTCTATCTGATTAGACCAATAACTAAAGAATGTGCCATTGGTAGGTAGATGATCTTGGCTTCAGCTCCCATTTCTGCCAGTTTACAAGCTATGTGACCTTTGGCAAGTTACTGAACTTCTCTGAGTCTGTATACTGAGCTATATAATGGAAATAAATGATCTTTATATCATAAAACTGCTATGAAAATTAAATGAAAATGTATCTTAAGTATTTAGTCTGTGTTAGAGACTGCACAATATTGGCTTTCTTCACATTTCTTTATTCAGAGAATATAATCATAATAAAAACATGGAATGGACTGGATTCTCTTAGGAAGTTGTCATTCCCTACATGTATAAGAGCATTTTGAAGGATATTAGAGTGTACTAGATAAATCTTAGATTTTTCCTAGATGGCCTTAAAGAAATAAAATAGGCAAAATCTCCACTATTATGGACCAAATGCATTAACTAAGTCCTAAAACTAGAAATAACTGTTGAAAAATCACTCTAACTTCATTATCAGCACAGTACTACTTAAGGTACAATTTGTGAAGGCTGGAACAAATGTATAACAGTAGGCTCTGCCTACTTCTGGGCTTTGGTTCCCAAAGCCCAGATGTTTCCATTTAACATTGAAATTCTCTTACCTTTAACTTACAATACAAATAACAAAATAGCTGACAAGATTAGCAGAACTAGTTGCACTCGGTTCATAATATTGTTTCTCTGAAAATGACCTTCTACTTCAACACAGCATAGACTGAAGATTGTAGCAAGTAATCTTCCATTCTTTCTTTTTCTTTTGTATTTCTTATTTTCCTAGTTGTGCCAATGAATACCATTCTTTTGATTGTTAACAGACAGCAGATCCAACTCTGTGGATTGCATCTTGTATTTCGGCTCGTGTTTTTAAGAGTTTAGAAACACAGCCTTAGCAATGTGGAAAAAAAATAAGGAATACAGAGAATGAGGTCCTGAAATTCACTGAAACAGGTTTATTCTTACTGAAAGCCCTAAAAGAGTCTAAACATCTCATGTGTTCAAGGGTTTCTGGGGCTGCATTAAGTTCTCCCTACTCTTAGAGCTTTTGT